>NW_024412407.1:32515147-32646065 GCF_014898765.1 Herpailurus yagouaroundi
ATGCAGGGCTGGAACTCACAAACTGTGAGATCATGACCTGAGCCCAAGTCGGATGCTTAGCCAACTGAGCCACCCAGACGCCCCTAAAATTTTTTCTAAAAAGGAAAACTCCCACATAAATACTTGGAGATTTCAGTTAAAATTCCTCATGTCACTTGTGAAATTTAATGGACACTTTTCTGAGAAATAGTTCAAGATCCAATCCAACCGCCATTTCTCCTAACCCAACCCCCAGCATATGGTTCAGTGGGCAATAAAGAAAGGTTAAGACAATTTCTTCTCTCTCTGAATTTCATTCCCCTTCCTACCAAATTTTTATTTTTGTTGGAGGATTCCAAGTAAATTGGAGGCTTACCCTCACCACCCCCCCAGTTTAATATGTATTTCATTATAATGGAAGGAATGCTAACGATCCAGGTAAATTTATGGGTATCACATGCTATTTACATGTGCATGAGCACTCAGAAGACCCACTTTTATAAACTTGACCTTGAACAACATGGGGGTTAGTGGCATGCCCCCCCTCACAGTCGAAAATTATTATATAACTTTTGACTTCCTCCACACTGATCTATTCATAGCTAACTGTTGACTGGAAGAGACGTTAATTTAATTACATTGAAATCAAAGTAGAGATACCTCAAGGGACTCTGTCAAGCATAAATAAACAAAAAGTAAAAGAAAGTCTGTGACATTTTCTGAGAGAACAAGTTATTTCAAGGACAGCTCAGTCTACAGAGAGCTACTAGCAGTTTGGTAGCCAGATTGGGTAGGTGGTATTCTGACATTGAGTAATGACTACATACTCATTCAGCAATTTGAAAACTGATATTGTGTGTTAGCAAGAGTAAAGAAAAGGAGAGGGAATCTAAATATTTATTTATATTTGGGATCTTAACACTTTCTAATACCAAATTTAACTTTCTGGTTTTGCCATATTATAGATAGCTTCATTTATTTCTGCTTATGATGATTTTCACGGGCTGCAACTACTCTGAAAACTTCAGTATTTAACATTTTTGGTGTGCTTAACTTAGGTCTTAAATTTACCACTTTTATCTTAATACTTGCTGAAGAATGTTATTTTCTGTAGAAAAGAAGAAGAAAATTATAATAACTATGACTTATAAACGTGTTTTTATAAGGAAAGTGAAGCTCTAACTTCACATCTGTAGAAGGTATTATGACAGTTTTAGTGTACCCTTTTAGTAGGATTAACTAGCTAAGTTAATAGAGTTAACTGAATTTATGACATCTTTAAAGTGATAAAGAAAGTGTTTATCTCCTTAGTTTTGTTTTGCTTAATAGTTAATAAAAATGAAAACAGCTATATTTTTTCTAGTAAGACTTAATGGTTCTTCTCAATTATATATATGATCTACATAGCTGTAATTTGGATATGTCTTCTAGAAGCCTAAAGGAAAACCAGGCATTTGTCATTGTTTCCTTTGTAAGGTGCGCACTCTAATTGCTATAGTTAAGGATTTGGAAACTCCATATTGCTGCATGAGCATCTGTGACAAGTGACAGTGTGATTGCCAAAGAGGAAAAGTTTCTATATTTAAAATCCAATTTAGCAAATTGACATTTTCTATTCCTGTTTCTAATATTCTCTTATTCTGACAGATCACTGTTTTAAACAAAACACAAACCATGCATTTATTTGACTGTCATGAAGAATTAAACATGAAAAGGATGAGATGCTGTGGCTATCACTTTTCATTAAACCAGCTGCTGTGGTTTTGAAATGCAAACCAGATCAAAATCAGTTCAAACCCTAGCGTTTAACTTATATACTGAATGAACCAGCTTGTTTTGAAAGCACACTTAAAAAAAAACTTAGAAGAAACTTACACATCCGTCATTTGATTTTTTCACTAGCGCTGTGAGGTAGAAGGATCCAAGAATTTTCTCTATTTTGCTGGTGAGAAACTTGAGACAGAGGCTTAATTGACTTGTGTAGTCTAGTCAGTGCCAGAATAGGGTTCCAGGCTTCTAACTGTGAATGAATGTGTCTGGCTATGGGCTCTAGATCTAGAATGTTATTCCAGGCCTCTGTCCTGGCCCACATTCTAGAATGTAACAGTTATGTGCTCTGTTCGGATCCTATAGGTTTATGAGAACCAATTGTGAAATACTTAAGAATTTTGTAAGCTGCTATAAAAGTATTGATAGCTTGAGATGAACCATAGTGGAAATATTCATACCATGGAAATTGGTAAGCAGTACAGATCAGGATTTAATTTTTCCCCAGAAAACTGGTTGACCTGTACACTATGCATTGCATCCAAGTATAAATTGGAGGAGAACAAACAATAACAGCAACAATAAAAACAGAATACAACAATGTAACATAAATGTAATGTAATTTTGTAAATGCAGTATTTATCTAGGGGAGAAGTCAGTATTTCTTTGTTCCTTAATTTAGAAATTTGCTTCTAAGCTGTGAATAAATATGGGCAGGACTGTTGGGAAAGCTTGAATTAAACTTGAGTGTTTTGAGGACCTCTATAAATTCTTAGTTATTCTTCAGGAGCTAGGTCAAGTCTCAGCCCTTCCCCAAATTATGGTAGTCAACCTGGCTTTTTCATTTAAAATAGGATTTTAAATAGATTTAAAATGGAGCCTTATACATTGGGACTTATTTGTGTTTCATATGAATAATTTTATATCCTTAGGAATGCAATGCAGCCTTTCAAAAGTGGGACATGGACTTTCTTTTTTTTTTCTTCCCTTGAATAAATATTTAATTAACACTTATTCTATGCCTAGTATTGTTCCTGCTGCTTGAGAAACAGCAGTCATTAAACAAAAGTCTCTGCCCTTATGCAGCTTTTAGTCTAGTGAAGAATCAGTCATTTAGTTACACAAATGAAAAACTATAACTGTGATACATACTTTGAAAAATTGATTATAGTATGAGAATGTCTGATAGTGGGCTTTTGTGTCTAGAAGGGAGGTGAGTTAAAGCTTCCCTGAGGGCATTGTGATTGAACTGAGATCTGAAGAATGAGAAAGAATTAATTTGAAGTTACTGATCATGAATACAATTTCTTTATGTGGGCTTTCGATGGCTTCCTAATCTGAGTTACATTCTCTTTTAATATGCACCTCTATATCACCCTAAACTTTTCCTTTGTAATGGGAACATTCTGTAGTTTCATATTTATTCACTAAGTGACTGTTTTTCCCACTAGAGTGTTGGCCTAGAGCTGGGACTGTTTTGTTCACCTTGGCAGTATCAGCTTTATTGCCTGACACATAATAGTCACTCAGTAGTTATTAATTCTTCTGCTCCCGTTGCCTTTGTCTTATAATAAAGCTGGGACGTGCCCTACCTACCTCTCAGTTATTGAGAAGACACGGTGATATAATGTCTACAAAAGTCAGAAAAATAAGATGAGACCCAAAATTGTTTAGTGTCACAGAACCTAGGAAGGACCAAGTATTCAGGAGAGAATAGAAATAAATCAGGTGTAGCAGTATTGTCTGGAAGCACAAAGAAAGAAAAGGCCGTTGGATTTAGCAGTAAGCAAGTTTTACTTATTCATCTTGTTGAGGGAATTTGTTCAATTTGTGAAACATATTAAAAATGTTTTCTGAAGTTAAATATCATTTGGTGTTGACTTTAAAAATTGCTTTCTCGTGAAAAGTGGAAGGAATATGTAAGTGATACCTTCTTGGAAAAAAAAAAGGTGTATCCAAGTGTGTATGTATAAGATGTCAAATGTGCTTTGAAGGAAGGGAGAATAGAAGGAAGGAAGAAAGAAGAAAAGTAGATGCAGGAAAAAGTCTGAAGGAAATTGACAGACTGTTAAATGGTTATCTTTAAATGGTAGGGCTCTGGGTGGTATTTTTCCCCTTTGTGCCTTTCTGTATTTTGTACTTCCCTGTATTTCTCAAGTTTTTTAATGTAATGAACCTGTATTACTTTCCTAATGAAACAATACACAAAGTAACATCTAAAACATCATAAAACTGACCTTTGATTATGAGTTTGAGCAGAATGTACAATTAAGCCTATATATGTAGAGCATTTGGAACTATATTTTAGATTTTTTCTTTTACTCACCTAAATGTGCTTATAATTCTAGTACATAATGTTAAATGCCAGTTGAATCTTTTTTTCTGTGTCCCTCTGTACTTCTGGTGCGCGAGCTCTTTGAGGGTGGAGATCTTTATCTTCATATTTCTGCCATCATCCTGGCAGTGACTGTATTTGTTGAATGAATAACTTGAAACTGAAATGTCTTGACCTTTTTATTACCTTTAATCTACGTACCTTTCTTTTTTCAGAACAGAGGAGTGAAAACCACAATGAATGGTCATATTTCTAATCATCCCAGTGGCTTTGGAATGTATCCATCTCAAATGAAGTAGGTTGGAAGATTTATATTTAATTTGTTGGGGTTCTTTTTGGATTTGATTTGGTGGCTTTGTTTTATGTTTCTAATGAAAGGACTAGCTAGCTCCACTTATTTATGTAGTTTATTCCTCATTAATATTTAATCTCTTTCTAATACTAAGGTATGATAGTATTAAAAGTTTACTGTGTCTAGTAAGAAAAAGATGGTAAAGTAACATCAACCTCAATGACAGTGATCAAATAGAAGACATTTTGTTCTAGGTATCTTATGTATTATTGTTTTCCATAGTTAAACATGTTCTTTACTTCAGAGCTTTCAGTTTCTCTGGAGCATTCTACTATTTTGACTTATAAAGTATTGGCATTTGAGGAGAATTAAAGGTCTCTTAGTCCAATCTGTCAGAATACTTATCCCTACGTAAACCAAATAAAAAGACCAGACAAGCAAACAGAACTATCCCTGTGGCTTCAGGTATAATTTGAAATCACAACCCTGGCTTAAGTTGCCATCCCCTTATATATCATGGTTAATATTGTTGTTATTTTCTGCTGGCCATTGTGGTATACAGTCATTTTTCAGAATTCACAGGTTACTCCCTTTGTAAAGAGTTATACTTCATCTTTTCTCTCTGTAAAGATTATTGCAAATCTCTTTATAATTGGCCAGTAAGAGACACCAGGCGAGTATTGTCAGGTGCCATGTTTACCTCGTCCATCAGTTATGCAAGCCAGAAAGTTTGACCACATTCTCAGTTTTCCTCCTTCTTCTTACAACAAATGTCCATTTAATCGTGAATGTATAACATTTTCTTCTATTAGGGAACTCTTATTTCTGTCCCTTTCTTCTGTTCTTTCTGTTCTAGCCCTACTTAAGGCCCTTTTTCCTACCGTGATTTTTGCAGCACCCTCTACGTGGTTACCTTGCCATTAGTTCTGGGATTATTTTCTTTAAAAATGTTTTTGATCATGTCACTTCCCTGTATTAATATATACATACTCCATCTAGAGAATAAAAACTTAATTCTTATTTCTTAAGCCCTCTGTCTGCCTTCTGTATGTCTGAAGCCATTCCTCTCTTCTATGCATACCCCACTAGATACGTTGTTTTTTTTTTTTTTTTTCCCTTGGACACCAGGCTCGTCTTTGAGCCAATTCCGCATGCCTTTTCCTCACTTAATTCTCCACCCATCTGTAGAGCTTCTTTCCAAATTTTTATATTCTGCTGAAATGCCAACTTGGCGGTAAAGTGTTTTTGGACATCCTGATGAAATCTATTAGTGTTATCCAGATGTTACATTCTGTTGTAACTGTTTTACTTGTTCTATTAGCTGAACCCTGTCCCCTGCCATTATCCTTATTCTTCTAGATTTTAGGGTTTAATAAATGTTTACTGAATGAATTTTAAAAATTCAAATAATATGTTTACTTCACCTAACATATTAGTAACAGGAGGCTAGAAATAGGGCAAAGCTGGTCAAATTTAATGATAAAGTGTTATTTTGCATTTTAAATTTTTATGAAAATAATGTCTGTTCCATTATAAATTGAGTCATTTAGTACTTTTTATAACTGGATCACTGCTCACCACTCGATTTAGTATGGCACTCTTAAACTCTTCTAAGATAGTTTCAACCTTATTGAATCTTTTTGGCTAAGGTTCTGCCTTCAAGTTTAAGACATGGCTATAATTTACATCTGCCTCAGTCTACATCAGGGTAGTGTCATTCATGTTCTGTTTCTTGACCAGAGCAGGATCTGGCTCATTTTGACGCCTAGGTATCATTAACTCTGTATGTTTTTAAAAAAACTCACGGTGATTATGGTACCTTGGAATTTTTATTTGTCGTTTTGAATTTTTATTGCTTACTTTGGACTTTAACCCTGCACCATGACCATTTTTTATTACAGTGGCTACGGATCATCACCCACCTTTTCCCAAATGGACAGAGAACACGGTTCAAGAACAAGTGCAAAGGCCCTCTATGGTATGTTTGTTTATTTGATGAGGTATAATTCTATTTCCAACCACATTTCACAAACGAGGTTTTCGAAGTTATAATTTGAATCCATGCCTCGTTTATATTAATTGGAGTGAAGTAGTGAGAGATTAGGATTGTTTAAAAAAGAGTTTTTATAAAAGCTACTAAAGCTGTGACTTCTGCTTACTGTCATATAATTTAAAGCCACAGGCGAAATGTATTATAGTGTTTTCTAAGGAGTCTTTTATATGGCATCAGTGCCTTAGGTGGATTTCCTGGCCAATTATTTGTGATATGATTGTTGATCTTCATGACTGATCCATTTGATTGTAGGCTGACAGTTGACAGGACTTCTTCCTTATAGCTCTTGAACTTTTGGGTAGCACTATAGTATGAGGAACAGTCCTTACATTATTTCTCTCTGCACTACAAAACCAGCAGGCTTTCTCCCTGATTCTCCTTTAACTTCCCTTGTCCTCTCTAGATTGTCTCATATGTAAATAATATATTTTTTAACTTAGGTATAAAATAGAAGTCATTACTAAGAAGAAATTGAAGACTCCTGACATATACTACATGTGTTTAGGAATGCATTGTTTTCACAGGGTCTGTCTGGGCTTTTATTATTGTACAATAAAGAATAAGAACAGTATTATGTCCTAGTAGTTGTGAATACTAGATCCAGAGAATATATTCAACAAATACGTATTTTATAATTAATGTGTGCTCAGAACAGAGCTAGTAATATATAGTTCTTGACTTTAAGGGACTTGCAGTCTAGACAATGACTTGAAAGAACTGAAAAAGAAGGGTTTTTATGACTTTTTGGTTTTTGCAAAAATAAAATACTGAATTCCTTCAGGCTTTTATTTCTAGGTAGGTAGTCTAGGTACTTCTGTGAGCCAGGCCAAGGTCTTCATAGTGTCTGTTTCCATGACCATTCAGTCATTCCAAAGATGAGTAAGACACATATTCATTATGCATTATTTTGGTGAGGTTAGGTTAGTAAATGCATCATTATAATAAAGAGCTAAATAAGCCTGGATGGCAGCGTGTGAGGTGCAGTGGGGGTGGTCACTTCTTCTACATGGGTAGGGGCGGTAGTCAGAAGAGATTTCATAGAAGACTTGAGCCTTGAGCTAAAGTCTGAAATGTAAGTAGTATGCTCCAGGCGTTTGGGAGGCTGGAGAGTACCATAAACAGCAGTTATGAGTCCTTTATAAACTCGACTGTAAGTTCTGTGAAATTGGGCCATATCTGCCTTGTTTACTTTGGGATTCCCTAAGCATAGCACAGGGGCTGATGTATAATTTACGCTCAGCAAAATACTGGCAGAATGAATGTAATGAATGTATGAACTGCGAACAGTTTGGTCTTAACTGGAGGGTGCGAGGTGTTACACTGGGAAATAAGATTAGAAAAATAAACATGGCCACAGTAGGAACAATCATACTAAGGAAGTTGAGCATTGTTTATGGGGAATGACTAGTCACTGAAGTTTTTTAGTCAGAGGAAAAATAGTTCTGTTGTCTTGGGTCACTCTCATAGCAGTATTGAGGATGGATATGATGAGTGTGGATGGAAACAGGTTAAGTCAGACATCTAAACAATAGCCTTGAGACTTGTTAAGGAGAAAGAGTATTATTGCTCATCTCACAAATACTGTAGATCCAAAAGTCTGTTCTCAGCTAAGAAAGGGATAAGGGATAAAAAAGTGGAATTCACCTCAAATTTTAATGTTTATTTTGTGTTAGGAGCACCTTCATAAAAGTGTAGATCTGGGGATTGAAAATCTTCAGGTTTAATCAGTGAATTTCTGTGAATCAAGAATTTCTGTGTTTTACATATAGAGAAAGCTGAGGCTCCTTTCTAAGGTGAGGTGATTGTCAAAGTCACATAACTTTAAAAATCTTGATTGTGAGAAAATGTGACAACTTTGTGTAGTGTGACAAAAATGAACAGTGTATAGGTAAAACAGAGGACATAAAGAGAGGGAAAGAATGGAGGGAATCCAAGAGTCAAAGAAGAAAGAAGACTTAGCAAATGTGTTTGGCTTAGAAGTAAGCAGGTTTTAAGTTTCTTGAAGTTACAGATGATGTTTCATTCTTCCTGGTATCTAATCCTCACCCCTCCCTCCCAAAAGGGGCTCTAAGTCCAATGCCCATGGAATGAATGGAATGAATGACAGGGAAGAAATATGTTCAGATTTTGAACAATCTTTTTCAGTAAGTAAGTTGGAGTTCCAGCTGTAGTTAGTTAATATAGAATGGTTAGCCTCCCAGTTTCAACTTTTTTTTTTTTTTTAATGGGAGGTGGTAAAGGAGAGGTTTGTAATGTAGTTTGTCACAATGTATGCATTTTCTGAACAATTTTTCTTTTCACAATGATTAAACCAGTTGAGTAAATCAAGAGTTCATTTCTTTTGTGGATGGTACACGAACTTCTTTGGGATGTGACGATACTGTTTAGTGCACTGGAACATGTACAGTAATGACCGTTGTTTTTCATACACCGGCCACAGGTTAGATACTGCATCTAGAGTTTCATGCAGCTTGTCTTTCTCATGAGAACACTTTTCAGATCTGACACCATAATGTGCCTCCTAGACTGATTCAGTAACTCAGGAACTTCTGTCTCAAGAGAGGCATCATAGGTTTTGGAGGCCAAGCAGTTTGGGGCTGAATCATGGCATTTCTACCAAAGCACTGCCAGTTTGAGCAGGTGATTTTACCTGTTGGCCCCCGTTTCTTCATCTATAAAATAGAAATGGTAATATTGTGGTAATGAGTTTATATGAGGAAACAGAAGTAACGAGTCTGTCATGGCATTGAGGGGGAATGTAGGAGAGTTATTTTTTGTCCTGGGTGCTCAGATTAATCAAGGCCCTCAAATTTGATGTTTTGATGTCATACATACGGTATATAATTACAGTGAAACTTGGACAGGATCAAGTGGTAATCTTCATCATATTTTTTAAGCTTATATTCCAGATATTACCAGAAATATTTTTTTTTTTTTTTATTTTTGGGACAGAGAGAGACAGAGCATGAACGGGGGAGGGGCAGAGAGAGAGGGAGACACAGAATCAGAAACAGGGTCCAGGCTCTGAGCCATCAGCCCAGAGCCCGACGCGGGGCTCGAACTCACGGACCACGAGATCGTGACCTGGCTGAAGTCAGACGCTTAACCGACTGCGCCACCCAGGCGCCCCTACCAGAAATATTTTTTATAAATCCTGTAAGTGTATTGTCAATTATAGAATTATGATGATAAATTTTGATTCTTTTGGATATGTGTAATTTTATTCAAGGAAAGTAGTTAAAATATACTGCGGTGTAATATCCCTGTTTTGCCATTTCTTCATTATGATATAAGAAATTTCAGAGCCAGTATGTGAGAGGCTCTGCATCACTAAAGTCCCTGACAACATAAATAAACAGAAAATAAATATTAATTTCATTCTCCTCCACATACCGCATGACGGTAACATTTCATTTGGCTAGTGTTATCAGGGAATTGAAAATTTTGTAGATATGTACAGTTTGTAGTTAGCCTGCTTGTCAAAGTCTTTAAGCACTAAAATTTAATACCATTTTTAAGGGACGTACTTGTAAAATATATTAAACATTCCCTTCTATCAGGGTGTGGTGCCTGTAATCTCTTGTCGATGCTTCGGAGGGTCATCAATGCACACTGGCTTGTGTACTGTCATGTGTTCAGAAGCTCTATTCTTTACCTTTACGCCAAATCATTCAAAATCATTTCCCTTTTGAATATCTGTGGCTGCCTTTTCTGTGCGTCTGTGTACCATACCCGTCACTTTTCCCTGTTGTTAATGTGCCTTCTTCTAACATTGCTTCTGATATGTATGGGCTGATCAGCTAGATAGAATATCTTTAGTAGAGTAAGTAGATTCTGAGTGGGGAGTTGAGAGTCTTGTTAAAGTCTACATATTAAAATGTGCAAGTTTCGATGTGTCGACGTCGTGACATCTCTCCGCCCTTCAGAGGACTTCTTTAAGTGTGGGCTCTGCTGTGTTCTGAATAGCTGAACTTCCTAGAAAAGTAACTTCTCTTTAAGTTAGATATTGCTGAATTTGTAATATAGCCATTTATAATAATCAGGTATTTAAAGTCATCCTCTATCCAGAAAAACTCAAGTTTCACAGAATCATCAGTTAGCAATATTTTGTTGTCATTACCAACATTTATAGTAATTTTAAGATTTGTATTGTTGGAGTCCAAGTAGTACTGGATAAGTATGATAGACGGGCACCCTCTTAAGTCTCATTCTAGCCTTCAGTGTGAACTTTTTTGCAAAGATAGTAAGGAGGAAAATATATTTGTGTTTTTCCTATTTTTCTTTTTTCTTCTCCAGGAGGTACAGGTAAGAATTGAATGTAAGTAGTCTGTAAAGCGTATAGCTTCTGTATAATTGACTTTACTGTAAACTTTTCTGTATCTTTGCATAGCACTTGCCTTCTCTTTCTCATAGCAAGATTTCTGAATGTAGCACTTGTCTTAATAGATATATACCCCATATATTTTACTTTTTGTACCTATCTTTCTTCTCTTCCTGTCCCTTTCTAGGAGTTAGTCTCTTTGTGTAACTGTCACAATTGAAGCCCAAGCAATCTCTTACACATTCAGGTGGCATTCACGAATTAAAGCCCATTTCTCTTTTCTCCACATGCATCACTTCCAGCGTGTATTTTACTTGGAGAAAACGTTTAAATATTCTTTTTTAAGAACGATTTTCTTTTAATTCTTATGAAGCACATGGCTCATGATTATATATTATCAGGAAGTCAAGCAATTAAGAGTCAAAATTCAGTTCCGTAGAGTGTTCTGGTGCTTCACCTTATCTGAAAATTTTAAACTTCTTGTCTCCTCATGGGACAAACCAGGAAAATTCATTCTTAAATAATGCAGTTTTATGAAAATGACCTTTTTTTTGTTTTTAGTTACTTTTTTTAAATGTTTATTTTTGAAAGAGATGGACAGAGCACGAGTAGGGGAAGGGACAGAGAGAGAGGGAGACGCAGAATCTGAAGCAGGCTCCAGGCTGTCAGCACAGAGCGCGCCGTGGGGCTCGAACCCACAAACCGTGAGATCATGACCTGACCCAAAGTCAGATGCTTAAACGACTGAGCCACCCAGGGGCCCCACTCAGCAGCTGCTTTTATGTTACATTTTTTTTCTTTTTAATTGCAAAATCCTTACTTTTTAAGATATGCTTAATTTTTGGAAAAAGAAAATAAAATTTTCTGGATATTAGCTCTTATAAATTTTGCTGTGTATATAAACAGCAATACAGACAAAAGGGAATTGCATTTAAATATTCAGACCTGCATGTTGTTATAGTTGCCATTGTACTAATTGAAGAGTTAAATGAAACCTACCTGTTTTTTTTTTTTTTAATTGAGACTTGTAGTTTTAGGCTCATAGCAAAATTGAGTGGAAGATATAGAGATTTCCTATCTATCATCCCGCATATGCATAGCCCTCCACTGTCAACAGCCCCCACCAGAGTGGTGTGTTTGTTACTATTGATGAACCTATATTAATATATCCTAATCACTCAATGTCTTATGAAACCTGAATTTAATGTTCCTGATCTGCAAGTTGATTATCACATAATAGCTTGATAATGCTAAAAAAAATCTGTAAAAACATATCAACTCAATACTAAAAAAAAGCCTGTAAAGAATTTTTATCATTGGTCACTGAATTCACCTAATTCTGTTTCTGTGGGTTTGTATGTTCTGTTCTGCGTTGTAAAAGCAAGTGAGAAAAGCAGTAAAACCACAACCATTGGTACTACAATCAAGTAGTTTATTCCTAGCTTTAATTGATTCAGATTGAGAAAGTTAAGGAGACAGAAACTGAGGCTTTTATATTGGGAGTTGAGCAGCCTATATATGAGAAACCCAAAACTCTGCTGCCAGATTTATTCAGTTATTATTTAATGTACTATTTGGCTGTGCTTTACACTCTTAATTAGGAAAGAAAAGTTTTCAACCTAAAGAGGTAACATGTAGTAGATGAGTTGGCCTTTGTACAGATTTTGGAACAATCTTGGCTGTCCATTAGAATCGCCATTTATAAATCCCAGTGCCCAAATTGCACCCCAGACCAGCTACGTTAGAATCTCTAGCAAGCAGAACCCAGGCATTATTTTTCAAAGTTCATTCTAGTGTGCAGCCAGGGATGAAAACCACTGTTAAAGTGGGGAACATCATTAGAGGCTTTATCTGGAGTATCATTGAGACTTTATTTAGACTTCTCATACTTTTTTAAGGCTTTTGGTGAGATTTTCAGCTTAGGAGCATGATTACTATTTACGACTGTATTTGAGAGTACATATGATTCTCATAAAAAAAGAAATGTACCATAATTGCCTCTTAGGAACCTTCTTTCAGAATTTCCTATTAAAATGTTAATATTAACCTTTATTTATTCATCGACTTAAATCATTGGAACTACTAGTTTGTTTATAAATCCGTTTCGTGGCATTTATGTATTTTTAGGGTCTTTAAAAGGTAATTTCTTATAACACATACATCTTATTTATTGTGTAGCATTGGAGAGAAAGCAGTTTAAGAATTTCTAAAATGGATTTTTCATGTGGAATATTCGAAATAACATCTATCTTCCAGGCAATCAGAGTGATCAGTTAATGTCATGTTTTTGTTTTTGTTTTTGTTTTTACAAATATCATCGAATAGTCAGTGTTTTTCTATTGTACTTATAAAATAAGCTTCTATGGGATTAAAAAACTATGTTAGAAAATTAGGGAGAACAAATTCTTACTACTTCATAATGAGAAACTTGAATTACAAAACACGCCATTGGGCTTCACTTATCTGAAAGACTCAGTGAAGCATTTGAATGTCCTGGGGTTGCCATATCACAACTGGATACCATGGCAACCATTGCCATTTCTTTTGCTGTCTAGGTCAGACCACAGGAAACAGAACCACCTTCATGTTCTGAGTCTGCCTTAGAGAGTTGTGCTAGAAAATGATAAACTAGTGATTCTGAAATAGTGATTCTTTCTTTCTTTCTTTCTTTCTTTCTTTCTTTCTTTCTTAAGTGTAATTTATTGTCAAGTTGGCTAACATACAGTATATACAGTGTGCTCTTGGTTTTGGGGGTAGATTCCCATGATTCATCACTTAACATACAACACTATTTAGAAATAGTAATTATTTCTGGGGCACCTGGGTGGTGCAGTTGGTTAAGCGTCCAACTTTGGCTCAGGTCATGATCTCACGGTTTGTGGGTTCGAGCCCCACATCGAACTCTGTGCTGGAGCCTGGAACTGAGCCTCCAGCTCAGAGCCTGGAGCCTGCTTCGGATTCTGTCTCCCTTTCTCTCTGCCCCTCCCTGCTCATACTGTCTCTGTGTCTCTCAAAAATAAATAAACATTAAAAAACATTTTTTAGTTAAAAAAAAGAAATAGTAATTATTTCTAAAAGTGCTTTTGTCAGAAATGTTCCTCAGTTACATATTGTATTTCAGTGGTTCTCCTGAGAACAGTTATCTATTTGTTAATATCTCACCTTGATTAATTCTCAGCTAAGAATCAGAAGAATCATGGTTGTTTCTTTTCTTGATAAGTAGACTATGGTCATGTAAGTGAAGGTTATGTTTTGTATATTGGAGTAGAAAATTTAAGGTGAAACCAGATCTTTCTTTTTGATCACATTGTTTTGGTAGGAACGGATGGATCATACTTCTTCAGGTCATCATCCAAACAAAAAAAGAAAGGTAGCAGATACTGAATTTTGTAGTGTGTCTGTTTCTATTAAGTAACTTTAATGCTGCAAAAACAAAAATAGAGTATATCAGAATAATATCAGACTGATGTAATATAAAGGACATAGGTATTTTTCATCTCAGTTTCAGATAAATATAAATGAAAAGATAATTACTTTCATATATATTATGAAATAAGAATTTATCAAAGTTTTAAAAAAATTCTGTTAACATTCTTGATCTGTATATGTGCTTTATATTTTGTACTTGGTTTGAGTTCATGTTCTGCAGAACTTTTCAACCTCTGAAGTTGTAGGAAGGTCTAGAGGTTTCATATCAAACTGAAAGAAACATATTTATATTTGAAAAACAATTGGATATCAGGAAAGTTAAGGGGTGTGTGCGTGTGGTGTGTGTGTGTGCATGTGCGTGCGTGTGTGCGTGTGTGTGGATATTAGTACTGTAGGAGTTTTGAGGTTTGATCTTATTTAACCCTTTTATTTTACAATAAGAGTGCTGAGGTCCAGAGCTAAGCACCTTGCTCAAATTTAGTGTCCTGCTTAGTGACGGAGCCAAAGCTAGAGTCAATAATCTCCTGGTTCCTACTTAGGGTTCTTTTTCATCATAGCATTCTGCTTTAGGAAAAATAGGGCAACTCTGAATTTACAAATAAGCAAATTCCTTGATTAGAAAGTAACATGTACAAAATATTTTGTATTTTATTTTGGATTTGCAGCATTATACAAAAGAAAATAAAGGTTTATTTTTGCTTTTTAAATAGTGTGGTGTGGTAACTTTCCACCTGACTTTCTTGTATTTTCTAACAGCTGATATCTACAGTTTTGAGCATCATGTTTGTTTGTTCTGTAGCTGTGTGGAGACTGTTAAAGTTTAATGGCACTCGGTATGATTGAGTCATGTTTTGAATCTCCTCTGACACTCTCCATAGTTTGGATGTTGTGAAAGGAGATGTTCCTTGTCGTGGCCATTATTTTGATAATATAGTCTAACTCACAGAATACAGTATCTGTGACAGTATTTGCAATTCTGTTGTGTTCTCAACACATTAAAAAATGAGAGTTATAAGCCAGTTTTTGTCTTTTTTTGCCAAAGAGTAGGTATCTGATTAATAAAGCCCTTAATTAAATAACTCTTTTTAAATAAGCTTTCTGGTGGCTTATTCATTTAATGTGAATAATGAGTGTTTTCAGATACACCACACAACAGTGACTTGTCAGCTGCTATACTTATACGTGAGCTAGACTAGTTTTAGAGATGGTCACAAGGCCCTGGTACACAAGCTTTAGCCTCTTAGTGGGTACATAATGGCTTTTTCAACTTCTCTTTCAGAACAAAGGAAGAGTTATGCCCGGGACAGTGTCAGCAGCGTGTCTGACACATCCCAATACCGTGTTGAGGTAAGATGTTTTGATGTTTGCTAAAATGTAGAATGAACCTTGAGGGACATACAAATTTGGTAGTAAAATCAGAATTATGTTTTATTGTATTCCTATGATGTACTATGAATTGTGTTCACCTTTTTTCTTTTAGAGTTTTGCAAAATTTAGATGTAAAATATCAAAGTATCTTGTTAGTCTGGGGTCTATTTTCATAGAGAGTGAATTAAAATAACTACTCATTTATTATTGCCAGCCTTGTTTTGGTTAAAAACAGGACAAAGGCTTCTATTTTATATTATAGAATCTTGAACTTATGCCTTTGGTGGTTTCACGGAGTGGTTTGGTTTTATTTTTAATTTTACCTAAAGTCGTTAGTAGTCCTATTTAAACAGTGTTTTCTTATTAGTTTCCTGTGTTGTTATCTGTTAAGCTATATTTGCTCTTGAGTGGAATCTATTTAGTGACTTTTGTTTGTACTAGAAAATATTTAAGTAGGGAGTAAATTTTAAATTGCTCTTATTTTCAGTTTTCTACCCATAGCAAGCATGCTTAATTAAAGTTTTATTTAAGGGCATGTGTGAGTGGCTCAGTTGGTTAAGTCTTCTACTCTCAATCTCGGCTCAGGTCATGATTTCACAGTTCGTGGGATCTAGCCCTGCATCAGGCTCTGTGCTGACAGCCTGGAGCCTGCTTGGGATTCTCTCTCCCTCTGTCTCTGCCCCTCCCTCCCTCTCTCTCCCTCCCTCCCTCCCTTTCTCCTCCTCCTCCGCCTCCAGCCTCCACCTCCGCCTCCACCTCCTCCTTCTTCTCTCTCTCTCTCTCACAAATAAATAAACTTTAAAATTTTGTTTCAGTTCAATGAAGACTTTGACAGTTGTTATAGTACTAGTCAACTACTTCTCTCATTTATCAACGTCTGTAGTTTTCCACCTGCAGTGTAGCTTCCCTGCTGGTATTCAGCACTTAAGTAACCAAAATGAAATAAAACGGGAGGGATTGGTTTTAAGAGAATGTTATTTAAGCTGTTTGGAATTTATGTTATGTTTATGTAGCTTGACATGGCTCAGTATTAAGCAGATTTAGGTATTTTATGACTCAAGGCACTGTTGCCTCTATTCAACAAAACCTGGCTTGACTTTATTATCTCAGTAAGATAGCCATGAAGTTGTAGGTGCTTTGTGTTGGTTCCTCACCACTCTACTCACCGACTTCAATGAGGTTACCATTGCTTTCTTTTGGAAAACGTGTACTAAGAGACTGTGAGCATTATGTATATTTTTCCTTTTTGTCAATCATAAGCACTTGACTACCTTTGTTCTGGATCGGAAAGATGCAATGATAACTGTGGATGATGGAATAAGGAAGCTGAAATTGCTTGATGCCAAGGGCAAAGTGTGGACTCAAGATATGATTCTTCAAGTGGATGACAGAGCTGTGAGCCTGATTGACTTAGAATCAAAGGTAAGTTTGTAAAATTTGGACTATTTTACTTGTAAGAAAGTTCCACAGGTATTTACATTGACAAGCAGGTCATACTGTATAAAAGTGGATGAAAGTTGGATAAAATAAAATATTTTGTCAGTGATTTGAAAGAAGAAATATAATACTGCATACACATCATGCACAAAATCAGTTCCTGAAACTAAAGATCAGGGATCCCTGTTCTGTTGTTTTATTTAAACCACAAACGATGAGATGAAGGAAGTGACAAAAACAATTCAGAGCACTGAAGCAAGGCCCCCACTGGGCCTTTATGACATCTATCAATTACTTGCTAGGCCAAACCATATACCAGGAAATGAGTGACCTGGGATGACGAGGTGTGTCTGTGTGTACGTATTCACTTCTCCCCAGCCATGTAGCAGGCACCTTTATCTCGCACTAGGCTGGCGGGTAAGATGCTGGAGCTCCTGAAACAGCACTCTTTTGAGCCCCATCATTTAAGAAGCACTTGAGTTGCGAAGGTAAAGAATACAACTGTTGTAATCATTTTAGCGTATTCTGTCTGATGGGACTTGGAGTACAATTTGCCCTTTCTTTCACCAGTCACATCCATCGTACCCCGTGAGAAAATAGCAACTGAATGCCTCTCCGATCCTCATGGTTTCAAGTAATTCTAGGGAAGGGATATTACTTAATTAACCTTTGCAAAGAAAGAAAATTTGTTATTTCCCTGGTACTCTGAGAAATTGCATTTTATTCTGATGAGCCAGTATTTCTTGTTTTGCCTTTGCTGGATGTCAGGGAATCAGAATTTAGAATGAATCTATGGTGTGATATATGTGTATATGTGCCGCCTGTAATAAAAGTTGATGCTTTTTATTTTTACTTTTATTAATTTATTTTTATTTATCGGGGATATTGTATTTTCTTAAAAAACTCACTGTTTCTCCCATCATGACCCACTTACTATTTGTATAAAGGCATTAGTCTAACAATAGACACTTTAAATTTATCTCATGAAATTCAGAATTCTGATTGTGAACAGAAAGTTCATTTGTTTAAGAAATAATTATTTAATCTATCAGTATTTTATTTAGTGGGCTATTTATAGGTTAAAGAGTATTCACTTTTATACTACCGAACATCTTAATCACTTTGAAGAATATGTTTTTAGTGAGATCCTTTTGGCCCAGCTGTTTGATATTTTGGGCTGGAATAAATAAATATAGATATTTTTAATCTTTTCATCTGAGAGATTCATTGAAATAAAAAAATGTAAAAATGATGTATTATTTGTAGCCCCACATTTATGATCACAGAAGATAGAGACTTCTGTGTATGACTGAGTATTACTGTTCAATGTTCAAGTAAAAAAAAATTCTGACACTATATAGCCAGAGGGGAAAAAATACCATGTAAGATGGGGAATAATCTTGGAAAGAGGCCTCAGTTTACTTCTTTTTCTCTTAAAGGCATCATCTCCACTCCATAACCTAAGGAAGTCAATATTACTAAGTTCAGTATTTCTTCTGTTTATTAAGAAGATAACTGCATTCCTCTGCTAAATATTTCCTTTTTGTTGCTTTTTCTCCCACTCACCTGGCCCCACCTTGTTTTCTGCTGTCACCTTGTATCTACTCATCCTCTCCATCCTAGGTGTTTACTTGTATTCACTGTCAGTATGATTTACACACTTTAAAAATGATGTGTACAGTGCCAAGAGGTCTTTGTGGAATCGATTATATTTATACGATAAAAATTAAGACAAGTTTTTACTTTGTTTATAGAATGAACTAGAGAATTTTCCTTTAAACACAATCCAGCACTGCCAAGCTGTGATGCATTCCTGTAACTATGATTCAGTTCTTGCCCTGGTGTGCAAAGAGCCAACTCAGAACAAGCCAGATCTTCATCTTTTCCAGTGTGATGAGATTAAGGTAAATGAATGGTGTATTTTTTTTCCCCCTCTGAGTAGATGTTCTGACAGCTTTTGGATTATCTACTGCCGTCATATGACTGGTGGATTTTTAGTTTCTTAGGATTTTGTAAGGAAAACAAATACCTTAGTATGTTCCTGAGGGCTTCCAGGAAATAAAGAGGAGATAGAGTGGTATAAAAGAAAGGAAGAAAGGAAGAAAGAAAGAAGAAAGAAAGATGCATTCTACTTATTAAAAAAAAGCAGGCATAGATAATATATTAAATTCTTCATTGAGTTACTTGGACTTATAATTAAAAATTGATTCTTCTAGAATCATACTTCATGGACAGTAAGTAATCATATCATCTTATTTTATTCTGCACTAAACATGGATTATTGCGATGAAACACTTAGACACTTCCCATGATATAAAGTTAATTTTAATTATGTGTCTTGAATAATTGCTGAAGATATGTAATCCCCAAGTGGTAATGTGAAAGTGGTTAAGCGCAGTTACCTGTAAAAACATGCTATATCCTTAAGATTTGTATTTCAAAGTACACTGTAATTTTCAAATGATTATAACTTGCAGTGCTTTGTTGGACATTAGAAATTATCATCAACCTTGATATCTTTATTTCATGAGTTTATTTCTCCAAAAGGGAAATCATTTTGGGTTGAGTTGATTGGTGCTTTGTCAAGGCAGTGATTTATCACTTTGATTTTATATTATAAAACATACAGGTAATTTTTATCTTATAAAGAAGTGCTGGGAGATTAGCATAAAGTGTCACTTGATCTTTTCTGTGTTTTTTGACATGATAGATAAATTAGACTGTCATCAGGATATTTTATAATTTTCTTTTTTTTTAATTTATGTTTAGATGACTTTCTAAAAACCTTACTTGAACTGTGGCATTAGGTAGATTACATATGTGATGTTCATCAGAATTTTATATAGTACCTTTTGAAAGTCATAAAGGGCATTAAGAATTTTGCAAGGTTAGGGGCACCTCGGTGGTTCAGTTGGTTAAGTTTCCTTTCTTCATTTCAGCTCAGGTCACGATTTCACTGTTTGTGAGTTCAAGCCCTGCATCAGGCTCTGCACTGACAGCACAGAGCCTGCTTGGGATTCTCTCTCTCCCTCTGTCTCTGCCCTTCCCTCTCTCCCTCTCTCTCAAAATAAATAAACAAAAAAAATGTGCAAGGTTAGATTTGTTAAGTATGAAATTAGTATGAAAGTGTATATTTTCTCTGGAAAAATGAAATTATAATGAAATAAAATTAAAACATTTTGAAAACAGAGGACTAAGCTAAAAGACATTGTAAATCTGGTGTTTGCCTCAGTGTTTTATTTTTTATGTTTATTTTTTAGTTTTTATTTTTTTACTTCAGTGTTTTAAAACTTACCCTGAAACTAATAGTTACTGTGCTGAGTAGAGTTTCTGAATTTCAATTCTGAGGATAAAGGACTTATTTTATCCGATAGGGGATGGTAGTATTGAGGAGTCTGAAACATTTACTGAATTATTGTTTTATGTAACTAAAAGCTCAAGTACCCTATATGCAGCTATATGTTTTTACTCATTAGTGCCATATTCTCCATGAGGCCATTTTTTCCTTGAGACATTGAAAATATAAACACAATGAAGTATGATGTGGTTTCTTTTATATGGGTCATGTTGCAACATCACTTTTGAGTTATAAAGTTTCTTTTTATTTTTTTCAAGTTTCTTTATTAGAGGATTTTAAACAATGCTTCTGCCCACTTCTGTAGTAAAATTTTTCTTAGAAATATGATATCCTCTCCCCAAAAAGAAATATGATAGTCCCCCCCTTGTAGGAAATTCAGGGTTCCTGGGCATCTTCAGTTTTTTAAATTAATTAATCAATTAATTATTAATTAATTAACATTTATTCACCTTTCTGAGACAGAGAGAGACAGAGCACAAGTGGGGGAGGAGCAGAGAGAGAGGGAGACACAGAATCTGAAGCAGGCTCCAGGCTCTGAGCTGTCAGCACAGAGCCCGATGCAGGACTTGAACTCACTGACTGTGAGATCATGACCTGAGCTGAAGTCAGACGCTTAACCAACTAAACCACCTGGGCGCTCCAATAATTTATTAATTTTTTAAATTTACATCCAAGTTAGTTAGCATATAGTGCAACAATGATATCAGGAGTAGATTCCTTAATGCCCCTTACGCATTTAGCCCATTCCCCCTCCCACAACCCCTCCAGCAACCCTCTGTTTATTCTCTGTATTTAAGAGTCTCTTATATTTTGTCCTCCCCCCTGTTTTTATATTATTTTTGCTTCCCTTCCCTTATGTTAATCTGTTTTGTATCTTAAAGTCCTCATATGAGTGAAGTCATGTGATATGTCTTTCTCTGACAAATTTCGCTTAGCATAATACCCTCTAGTTCCATCCATGTAGTTGCAAATGGCAAGATTTCATTCTTTTTGATGGCTGAGTAATAACTCCATTGTATATATATACCACATCTTCTGTATCCATTCATCTATCGATGGACATTTGGGCTCTTTCCATATTTTGGTTATTGTCAATAGTGCTGCTTTAAATATTGGGGTGCCTGTGCCCTTTCAAAACAGCATACCTGTATCCCTTCGATAAATACCTAGTAGTGCCAATGCTGAGTCATAGGGTAGTTCTATTTTTAATTTTTTGAGGAACCTCCATACTGTTTTCCGGAGTGGCTGCACCTGTTTGCATTCCCACCAGCAGTGCAAAAGAGATCCTCTTTCTCCACATCCTCGCCAACATCTGTTGTTGCCTGAGTTGTTAATGTTGGCCATTCTGACGGGTGTGAGGTGGTATCTCATTGTAGTTTTGATTTGTATTTCCCTGATGATGAGTGATGTTGAGCATTTTTTCATGTATCAGTTGGCCATCTGGATGTCTTCTTTGGAGAAGGGTCTATTCATGTCTTTTGTTCATTTCTTCACTGAATTCTTTGTTTTTTTGGGTGAGTTTGATAAGTTCTTTATAGATTTTGGATACTAACCCTTTTTCTGATATGTTGTTTGCAAACATCTCCCATTCTGTCAGTTGCCTTTTAGTTTTGCTGATTGTTTCCTTCGCTGTGCAGAAGCCTTTTATTTTGATGATGTCCCAATAGTTCATTTTTGCTTTTGTTTCCCTTGCCTCCAGAGACATGTTGAGTAAGAAGTTGTTGCAGCCGAGGTCAAAGAGGTTTTTGCCTGCTTTCTTTTTGAGGATTTTGATGGCTTCCTGTCTTACGTTGAGGTCTTTCATCCATTTTGAGTTTATTTTTGTGTATGGTGTAAGACAGTGGTCCAGGTTCATTTTTCTGCATGTCGTTGTTCAGTTTTCCCAGCACCATTTTCTGAAGAGACCATCTTTATTCCATTGGATATTCTTTCCTGCTTTGTCAAAGATTAGTTGGCCATACGTTTGTGGGTCTATTTCTGGGGTCTCTATTCTGTTCCATTGATCTGAGTGTCTGCTTTTGTACCAGTACCATACTGTCTTGATGATTACAGCTTTGTAATACAGCTTGAAGTCCAGGATTGTGATGCTTCATGCTTTGGTGCTATTCTGGGTCTTTTCTAGTTCCATACACATTTTAGGATTGTTTGTTCTAGCTCTGTGAAGAATGCTTGTGTTATTTTGATGGGTATTGCATTGAATATGTAGATTGCTTTGGGTAGTATTGACATTTTAACAATATTTGTTCTAACTGTCCAGGAGCATGGAATATTTTTCCATTTTTTGGTGTCTTGTTCACTTTCTTTCATAAGCTTTCTATAGTTTTCAGTGTTTAAATTTTTCATCTCTTTGGTTAGATTTATTCCTAGGTATAAATGGGATCAATTCCTTGATTTCTCTTTCTGTTGCTTCACTATTGGTGTGTAGGAATGCAACCGGTTTCTGTGCATTGATTTTTATATCCTGCAACTTTGCTGAATTCATAGGTCAGTTCTAGCAGTTTTTTGGTGGAATCTTTTGAGTTTTCCATATAGAGTATCATGTCATCTGTGAAGAGTGAAAGTTTGACCTCCTCCTGGCCGATTTTGATGCCTTTTATTTCTTTGTGTTGTCTGATTGCTGAGGCTAAGGCTTTCAATAGTATGTTGAATAACAGTGGCAAGAGTGGACATCCCTGTCTTGTTCCTGACTGTAGGGGGAAAGCTCTCGGTTTTTTTCCATTGAGGATGATACTAGTGGTGGGTCTTTCATATATGGCTTTTATTGTCTTGAGGTATGATCCTTCTGTCCCTACTTTCTTGAGGGTTTTTATCAAGAAAGGATGCTGTACTTCGTCAAATGCTTTCTCTGCATCTGTTGACAGGATCATGTGGTTCTTGTCCTTTCTTTTATTGATGTGATGTATCACATTGGTTGTTTTGCAGATATTAAACCAGCTCTGCATTCCCGGTATAAATCTTACTTGGTTGTGGTGAATAATTTTTTAATGTATTGCTGGATCCAGTTGGTGGTATCTTGTTGAGGATTTTTGCATCCATGTTCATCAGGGAAATTGGTCTATAGTTTTCCTTTTTAGTGGGCTCTTTGTCTGGTTTTGGAATTAAGGTAATGCTGGCTTTATAGAAAGTGTTTGGAAGTTTTCCTTCCATTTCTATTTTTTTGGAACAGCTTCAAGAAAACAGGTGTTAACTCTTCTTTAAATGTTTGGTAGAATTCCCCTGGAAGGCCATCTGGCCCTGGACTCTTGTTTTGGGGGGAGATTTTTGATTACTATTTTGATTTCTTTACTGGTTATGGGTCTGTTCAAATTTTCTATTTCTTCATGTTTCAATTTTGGTAGTGTATATGTTTCTAGGAATTTGTCCATTTCTTCCAGATTGCCCATTTTGTTGGTGTTTAATTGCTCATAAGGCATCTTCAGTTTTATTTAACATCCTGCGTAATAGAGAGCCTTTGACAGGATGTTTATTATATCTTCCTGAAAGTAAGATATTCTTATGGCAGTAACACTGAACTAGGGTGCATTAGCCCTCACAATTATTTAGGAATGTGACCTTGGCCAAGCTATCATGAGTATTCTTCAGTTTCATTAATTATAAAACAAGGAGAACATATTAGATAATCTTCAAGTTTCCTTTCAGCTCTAAAATTTTATGATTATCTGTGCTTATGGTAAAAGAATATACAACATACATATTTGAGAAAAACATACATAGTTACAGAGAACCAGCAGGAATAAAAAATAGAAGATGAGTACATCCTAGCAAGAATCTAATATGCAGTAATAATCACTGGCCATAAATAAAATTCTTTGCTACTAATCTTACCTTGTTTCTCAAGAAAACCCAATCATATATTCTTGTTGGGAGAGTATTAGAGAAGTTAATTGTTTGGAGAAAGTTAACTTTTATCTGAAATGACAAAATAGGATACAAAAGGATACAACCTAGTGTTGGGGGTTCATTCCATGATTATAGTGTATTTGTTCTAAACTGAGAGTATCTGCTGGGTCTGAGTGATATGTTGCAGTAGGTTAATAGGCACCCGCCGGAGCCTGAGGATGAGAATGGGAAAGGAGCTCTGTTCCTCACGCGTTCACTTCTATTTCCTTCATTTCTCCTTAGGCAGAGATTTTCCCCCAGTTATACTTTCTGCATGTACCTATACTTCCAGCACATGCAAATCCCTCTCCTCTTTGCCTTTATGCGAGGATAACTTGTGTCTAAACTAATGGAATCTGGACTAGATAATCTTTAAAAATTTCTTCGCGTTTTAAATTTTGTCTTTGGGGCGCCGGGGTGGCTCAGTTGGTTAAGCGTCCGACCCTTGATTTTGGCTCAGGTCATGATCTCACAGTTCGTGGGGTTGAGTCCTGTGTCGACCTCTGCGCTGACAGAGTGGAGCCTACTTGGGATTCTCTCTCTCCCTTTCTCTCTGCCCCTCCCCCACTTGCATTCTCTCTCAAAATAAATAAACAAAATAAATAAATAAATTTGGCCATTATAAAGTTCACCATCAAAAAACCACAAGAGTCATGTTTGGAAAGCACGTTTAAAAAAAAGAAAACACTTCTTTTGTGTCAAGACACTTACTGATTCAGACAGGAAACATAATCCCTTTTTTTGTTGTTGTTTGAACCTACATATCAAGACAAGAAAAATCTATGACCTCCTGTCTTTCATTGCAGGCAAACCTCATTAGTGAAGACATTGAAAGTGCAATCAGTGACAGTAAAGGAGGGAAACAGAAGAGGCGGCCCGAAGCCCTGAGGTAAAATCATTAAAAGAGATTGAGGGGTAGAATTGTTTTGTTTGTTAGAAAAGTTTTTTCATTTGTGGTTTTTTGTTTTGTTTTTTGCTCTAAAGATTTAGAAAGATTGCCTTCAGTGAAGGTATATTTTAGAGATTACAACCTGTGATTTCAACTCATTTGCTCTTCTGAGTTTGTCAGTTTATGGGTTTACGTGTGCACATTTTCCCTCCATGTTTCTGGTCTTTCTCTGAGAAGGCTTCTCTCCCACGTGTGTTGTCCAAGAGAGTCAGGACTGATGAGTGACAATTTAAGGGAAGGTCCGCCCAAGGGAGTACAAATAGATGTGAGGAATATAGTTAGTTCACAGCCTTTCCAAATCACAGGAGGCACAGGAAAAAAAAATTAAACCTAGTGATCAGTTGAATTAAAATGTTCCTATGTTTTTGTATTTGATGTACATTTGTAAATATATATAATATGAAATGGTTAGGAAACCCTTATTGTTCTACCTCTTGACATAGTTCCTAAGGTTGAAGAACTAATACCATAAACTGAGAGAATTGATAGAAAGTAAGATGGTAAAAAATTCTTTTTTTTTTTTTTTTGTCCTTTTTAGGATGATTTCAAAAGCAGACCCTTGTATACCGCCTCCACCAAGAGCTCCTGCCCCAGTGCCCCCTGGGACTGTTACCCAGGTGGATGTTAGAAGTCGGGTGGCAGCCTGGTCTGCATGGGCAGCTGACCAGGGGGACTGTGAGTGTTTCTAGGAACTGCTACTTCTTGAACATTTATTATGGGTTGTGACATAGTTCTTGCTTTCAAATTCTGATGCTGATTTCTGAGCTAAAGCCTGAGGTTAGCTTTCTTAATTGAAACAAAACTTAGAAAAGAAATTTAAGCCTTGGACACTTTAAGACTATTGTATACGAGAGTTCAGGCCAGTCATTTAAATAAATATGGTGTTAGGATTACGGTCCTTTTTTTTTTTTTTTTTTTTTTTTTAAATGCAATCAAAGATGGGAAGTTTGACTCAGCTAACAAAAAGATGGTAACATGATATATACCAAACAAGAGTCTACCAGTTTGTTTTTCAAGACTATACTTCAAAATTCTTTCCATTATTATTATCTTTCCTATTTGGAAAAAGTGTTGTGCTTTCATGAAAAGGATATCAGGGTAGTATTAGGACAAGAGTAAAAGGCATTCTCCATCTGGCTAAGCTTGTCAAAGGGGCCCTTGTGGGCACCATCATTTTACCTTGGTATTCTTTTTAAAAGACAAATCACAGCATAGAACATAGTGTAACATTTTACATGTCAGAATGTTTCTTGCCAAATATGAAATTGTTATGACCGATAATGCCTTATGATATGTTGTTAGGTCCAGTGTCTTCATTATAAGGGTTAATAATTGTGATCCAGCAAGTTTGAATTTGATGAAGCTTCACTCTTTTGCCTCACAGTTCAATAGACTTCTTAAATCACTTATCCTTTATCTAATAAAGCATTATTCATACAGGATATCTAGCAGGGTAGGTAAACAATAGAACTTGGTGGCCAAAATGAGTGACACTGGACTTTATTTTGAATCTGATGAGTTGCAAGTTAGACTCTGGAATAAGACCAGGATTTACTGTGTGACCTTGGACAGTATCTCTCTGTGCTTCAATCTCACTTGTAAAATGGGGATAATAATTCATGGGTTGCTGTGAATCTGAAAGCAAGTAACGCCTCTAACAGTATCTCTTGCAGTGTAATACACATAATGTGTGGTTGGTCTCACTTTTGCCAAATGGAGTTCATTTTATTTCTGAAATGCTTTCCATTTTATTTAGTTTTTTGTTTTGTTTTGTTTTTTGGTATCCTTGAAGTTATTTTTAGAGATTTACACATAAGCCCAGCTACCAAACAGATGAAAGAAAGAAATCTTTGAAACATCCATTTATCAAAAGTGAAGCAACAGAATTACTTACTTTAACTTTTATAACAATTTCTGTTTTTAGAAATTTATAAGGTAAATTTCTGTTGATGCTTTTTTTTTTTGTAAAATTTTGTGTTTAAAAAAACTGGTAGGAGTTTATAGTGTTTTTTACTTTTTGTTCTTATGGTACTTTTGTTGTTGCTGCTGTTTGGCGGAAGAAATGTGGGTTTTGAGAGAGATCAAAATGGTCTTCCTTGAAGTTGAGGAAGGATAAGACATCTTAAGTTTACAAATATTCTGAATAAAATTGTAAAAACATCTGTAAAACTAATATAATTTACAGAAAAGAGAAAATGTGTTCCTGGGGTGTTTGTGGGCTCTCATTAGGTTTTGTCTAAAATATGCTGTGCATTCTCATCTATTTAAATTGAAGTAAGAAACGGTTTTCAGAACTTCTAATTTTCTACTAGACCAAATAGAACATAACACTTACCGATGTGAGGTTCTGTCTGGATCCAGGCAAGTTTTTAGTTGGAAATCCACTGCACGCCCCCCTGCTTCCGTGACCCCGCCGCAAAAGTATCTTTTGGTCCCTCTGCAAGTTCTGGCTGACTCAGGCTAAAATCTCCTTTGAATCCTTGACATAGCCTTATCCATGACTTCTAAAAGTGGTCTCTGTAGAATAGTGGCAGAAGGGGTCCTAGGTGATGAAAAAGTCTGCAAGATATTGCACCTCTCCCTTATCTCACCTGCCAAGTGACATTTTGGGACCTATCTGGAGTTCCTACTAGCTATATTTCAAGGTCAACTTGCTGCTTTCTGTAGTATACAATACCCAAGGAAGTAGCTAACCCATGCAAAACAGCATTTAACTGGCAAGATTTCATGAATGTAAATTCTAATCATCTTAAAGTACTTTACAGCCACTAATTAAGTTTCATAAGACTCTGTAATTTCTTCTTTTGTGTGTGTGTGGGGGGGTACCTGTTCCTTTTTTGGGGAAAAGTTAGGCATAAAAAGGCATAGCGATACAGAATTTTGAGTATTTTTTTATAGTTTTCTGTATTGAATATCATGAGTCATGATGTATTATGAATTGCATTTCCATTATTGATGGTGCATTTTTCCTGTTTCATCTGTACAGTTTTTGGGTTTTTTTATTCCATATACTGTGAAATGTTTGTAGAAGTATCTGTGTTTAGTAGTAGTGTTAACCAGGAAGGAGATCATGATAATGACCTTACAATTAACATCATGCTTTAGCTCAATGAGCTGACTTAATATCTTGAATGCTCTTAAGATATCTATTATTTAATTTACAAATCCTGTAGGGCATTTATACTTTTAAAGTGTAAGTCAGTGAGCCCAACATTGCATGTTTTAAGCTTAATGACATTTTAAAAAGCACTTTACTGGGGCGCCTGGGTGGCTTGGTCGGTTAAGCGTCCGACTTCGGCTCAGGTCATGATCTCACGGTCCGTGAGTTCAAGCCCCGCATCGGGCTCTGTGCTGACAGCTCAGAGCCTGGAGCCTGTTTCAGATTCTGTGTCTCCCTCTCTCTCTGCCCCTCCCCTGTTCATGCTCTGTTTCTCTCTGTCTCAAAAATAAATAAACGTTAAAAAAATTTTTTTTAATAAATAAATAAAAAGCACTTTACTGTCAGAATTTTTTATTTTTTATTTTAAAATTTTTTAAATGTTTATTTTTGAGAGACAGAGAGAGAGAGAGAGAGAGAGAGAGCGCACAAGTGGAGGAGGGGTAGAGACAGAGAGGGAGACACAGAATCTGAAACAGGCTCCAGGCTCTGAGCTGTCGGCACAGATCCTGATGTGGGGCTTGAACTCAGGAACGGTGAGATCATGACCTGAGCTGCCGTCAGAAGCTTGGCTGACTGAGCCACCCAGGTGCCCCTACTGTCAGAATTTTAAAAAGGACTTTACTGTCAGAACCCCCAAAGCTTTATTATAATCAAAGTGTTGGAATGTGTAAGAATTGGGAGGTTTGTTGCGTTAGAAATAGTTGGCCAGTTTTTGAGGGGTAGGTGCTTAAATGTGAGTTGGTACTTGTTTTCTTCTGTAGGAATTATAGGATGAGAAGTTATGATTGGTTCCACAGGCAACTGTCAGGAAGAAGGGAAAATAGTGGGGAAGTTACAGGGTGAATCAGCATTGTGAAGGTTGAAAGCTCTGCCCGAGTCCTTCTTTTTTAGTGGTAGCAAGAGTGCATGTCATTCATAGATGACGAGCAATTTTGATTCTGTATCTAAAGAAGGTGTTCTCTTTTGTAAATGGTACTCTTTTCATGTTCCATTACCTATATTGATACTGCTCAGGCAACAGGTGGAAAGACTTAATGATTTCCTTTCTTTAGTTGAGAAGCCAAGGCAGTATCATGAGCAGGAAGAAACGCCTGAGATGATGGCAGCCCGAATTGACAGAGATGTGGTAGGTCTACCATTCATCTTTAGATCATTGGCTTTTTGTTTTGTTTTGTTTTGTTTTTTTAAAGGGGAGAAAATATCAACAGGGAAAATGAAGTTGATTTAAATAAAGGTGTTCTGTGGAAAGTATATTTTCTCTTTCCATTGGTGGTTATGCCCTTTCAATTATTTATCTTAACTGTTTTTTGCCTTTATGCCAATATCTAGTAGAATAGGGCTCTGATAGAAGAACTAGCATATTAACTAGTTTACAAAGGAATTTAAACTGAATTATCAGATTTGAGGGATTTTAACTTTTTCATAGTTTGTAATTCATAATTGAAATATCTTTTAGATATATCTTCATGACATTTATTAAAAAATATTTTATAATTCCTAAAAAAATAAAATGTAAATTTTAACTCTTTATAAAGGATAAGGCTGTATTTATTTTTATTAGTCCATAGTAATTTACTTATACAGTGAGAATGTCCTGTGATGTAATAACAACATATGATCGTAATATAATTATTTTTATACTATACACACATTCCTAGCTTATTTGTAAACAAATACTTAGAGGAATTTGAAGTTTGGAACTTCATTTTTATATCACCCCATTATTTATTACACTTAGAAGTTTATTTAATCCCGATTTCTAGTCTTTTAAATTAGAAGAATGTCAGGTTTCACACAAAGTAGAGAAAGTCAGCTAAGACTGTAGTATAATCAAAATTCATCCAATAATCCCTGAAAGCATAATTCATCATTGATTCTATTTAACCATGTAGAAACTCTTATTAATGATTATTCTAGGTTATCTATGTGTTTATTAGGTTATACAACATTCTGTATACCTTTTTCCATGAAATAATACTGTCGGTACTTTATTGGGACATTTGTTAAAAAAAACAAAAATGCTTAGTGCTCTTCTAACAAGATATTTCTTAGAAATTTTTACCCTAACTTTATGTGGAAGAAACACTATGAGAAAATTAGAGTAGTTGAAAATAATTAATAATCTGAATAGATACTGTGAATGCTTTCTTGATGGTATTGAAAATAGAACAAAATTAAACTAAAGAAAAATGTGAATGTCAGACTTCAGCCACAGGTATAGATATATTTAGTTTAATTCATTTCTTGGAGTTAGTGCTAAACTTAAAATTTGCACGTGGGAGGTATTTTTTTTTCTAATTTTCCTTTACTGACAGTATAAAGTCAAGGCAAAAAATTGTCTTATTTTGTTTTACATTTCACTCTGTAATTTCTAATTCCAGCAAATATTAAACCACATTTTGGATGATATTGAATTTTTTATCACAAAACTCCAAAAAGCAGCTGAAGCATTTTCTGAGCTTTCTAAAAGGAAGAAGACTAAGAAAGGTAAAAAGAAGGGGCCAGGAGGTAAGTTGGATTTTCTTAATCTTCTAAAGACCTTTGAGAACTCCAGTGCTAGGCAGAGTTTCTGCCCTTGTGAACTGCTCAGCAAAACTCCATTGACAGTGGGCCAAGGTCCCTTTTTTTATTTTGGGATAGCACCTGGAAGTTAGGCAGAGACTAAGATGAGCCCAGGGAAAAGTCCATTTTGGTTCGAAGTTGGCTATGGTAAGGAAAGAGTCTAGGATACTTCACCTCAATCACAGAGACTCTGAGATGCAGCTGGTGACCATCTGTTTATAGTTTTAATTAGTGACTGCAAAATTAATGTCTGCTAAAGTCATAGCTCTATTCTTCCCATAATTGGATGCATTTTATTATAAATATAGAACCTCATTATTTTGTTAGAAGGATTGATTTTTCTCATTAATATAGTTGCAAATGTCAGTGGATTTGATTTTTTTTTTTTTTTTAATCACAGAACTCACAAACAATATGTTCAGGTCACATACAAGCAGATTTTGAGTATGCTGTAGTTAGCTATTTAAAATGGCTTCAAAATATATAAACTTGCACTTGTAGAACATAATGAAATACATAAAAGAATAGTAAATAAATATCCCTTTCATGACACATGACTTTCCAGTCTTTCTCTAGCTCATGTCTATATCATAAGCATGTGACCTGTAGACCTGTCTTCCAGATGTGTATATCTGGATATATACGTCACTTCCTTATATTCTGAGATTAAGTATTATTGCTTCCTTATGTCTCACACCTCTTATTCCTGCTGTATTCTTTATGAAGGGTGTTCTATCCTTTTGGTCACCCAGATTCTAGACCACAGATTCTTGTATGATTTCATTCTCTAGCTTACAGCCAACATCAATATTATTTTTTCAATGTGTTGGGTTTTTTTTTTGTTCCTTTGTTTTTGTTTTGTTTCTTTTTGGGAGAGAGAGTGTGTGAACAGGGGAGACGGGCAGAAGGACAGAGAGAGAATCCTAAGCAGGATGCTCAACGGTGAGCCTGACATGCATCTTGATCTCACAAACCATGAGATCATGACCTGAACCAAAATCAAGAGTCGATGCTTAACCGGTTGAGCAACCCACATGCTCCTTCACTGTGTTTTATATCCAGTTGTTTTCGTTTTCATTTGCATAACTAGTGTCTGCTTCAAACTGTGGTCATTTTTACCCAGCTCTCTAAGTAGTCTTCAAGCCTCCAGTTTTTTATTCTGGGAGGACAGTTGTCTTAAAGCTCTAAGGCAGTCACTTTGTTCTTCTGAAAAGCATGTTAATTCCATGTTCCGTTGAGTTAAGCCTACTCCTCCCCTTGGCAGTCAAGGTCACCCACAATCTAACCTTGATGTACTTTTCCATCCTCGTCTTTCTTTGTTTTAGTTTGTTGTTTCATGTACATACGATTTCCTTTTTTCATGTTTTTTACTTATGCTGTTTTTATCCAACCATGACATTTTCTTACCAAATTGCCATGTAACAGACTTTCCAAATCTCATCTTAAAGGCTACTTTCCCTGTGAAACATCTTTTAGGTGTACATCCTCCCAACTCCCAACCAAGTGTAGTCTCTTTCTATAGTACTTCATTGGTGTATCTTTGTTACTTATCTGATTCATGTCTTCCATTAGATTTTAAGGCCCTACAGAGTGGGGCCTATAACTTACACATTTAAAAAAAAAATGTTTATTTATTTATTTTGAGAGAGAGCAGTGGGGAGAGGGGCTGAGGGAGAGAGAGAATCCTAACCAGGCTCCATGCTCAATACAGACCCTGATGAGGGAGGGGCTCAGTCTCATGACCGTGAAATCGACTGGAACCAAAATCAAGAGTCAGATGCTTAACCACTGAGCCCCCCGGAGGCCCCATAACTTATACATTTTTATAGTCTTTGCAATGATAAGCACAGTAACTGGGACATAAAAAGGCTACAGTATACGTTTATGGAATTGATGAGTAATTGGTAGTGCCTAAGGATAGAAGAATCCATTTCAAATGTCGGATCATCTTAGTTTGTTGCAGTTAGTCTATGACATGTGGTAGAGTAGCTACACAGCGTGGTATCTGGTATGATCATCAAATTTTATAGACGCAAATGTGTCCTTCTACTTTTTCATTTAATGTATTTTCTTAGAACTTTGCTTTCATCTGTCCCTCTTCCCATTTATTTCTTTTAGAGGGCGTTTTAACTCTGCGGGCAAAACCTCCTCCTCCTGATGAATTTATTGACTGTTTACAAAAGTTTAAACATGGATTTAACCTTCTGGTAGGTGAAATTTATTTATATATAACTAAAAGAAACAAATGAAAGAAATCAAAGCCTAGCCAGGATGTTATTGATTAAATTAAGAGATAAGCTTTTTCCTGTGGGTTTTTTGGTATGTGTGTCTTGATTTTTCTTTAATTAGGACAGTAGCTAGTAAAACCTATGTATCTAAGTGAATTATCAAAAAGGAATGATTCCTAACTTTTTAAAAACTAAATTCCCCTAATCTGACTTACCTAGGCTGATTAATACACTAAAAGTGAAGGTAGGTGTAAAGAACTCTTCCTCTGAGTCTGTGTTGGACCTTCATGAGTGTCTGTTTTTTGCTTATTACATCATAGTAATCTGTTTGTCTGGTTTCTTAATGCTACAGGCCAAACTGAAGTCTCATATCCAGAATCCGAGTGCTGCAGATTTGGTTCATTTTTTATTTACTCCATTAAATATGGTAAGGCTTTGTTAATATAAGAAAGGAATTACTCTTAGTACGTTTTTCAACCCCATGTGCCTGGCTGGAGTTACCTAGACAGTTTTTCTTCATCACCTTGCATGGATGCTGTTTCCCTTGGCATCTATGCACATATCAAGAATGTGCAATTTGAGAGTTTGAAAGAACCTTAGAAATCATCTAGTTCAAACACCTTATTTTACAGTTGAGGAAACTGATGTCTGTGACAGCGCTAGGGAAATGAAAAGAAAGATTTATCGGATGCTGGTGTTGCAATGTATACTAGTATATAATAGAAATAGAAATGGCTATAATAATATAAAAGCTTTTCTCTTTCTCCCAAAATAGGCTAGACATGAGGAGGCGCTGGTACTGGATGGAAGGTTTTGCTCATGTATTTATGTATTCACAAATATTGAGAGCCTGCTGTGTGCTTTGTATTATTCGTAGCTTATCAGGAACAAAACAGACATAAATTTTTACCCTCTTGGAACGTATATTGTAGTATGGAGGGGCAATTGTTAATCTAAATACATGCATAAATAATGCATTTTGCTAAAAATAAGTGTTACTTGAAAAAACGCAGTAGGGACAGAGAACAGGGAGCATTTCAGGTGCGTGCTCATGCAAGTGCGCACGTGAGTGTGTGAGCTGGAGTAGTACCCTTTCTGAATAGGGTTGGTTAAGGTGAGAAGGTGTCATTTGAGCAAATGAAGTGAGGAATGAGTCATGTGGATTTCTGAAAGAGAATTCCAGGTAGAGAGCAGCTGTTGTAAATGCTCTGGGGTGGTAATTGCAAATTATGCTCTTGGAATAAATAAGTATTGTGACTGACATAGAATGAGGGAGATCTTCATTGGAAATGAGGTTAGCAAAGAAACGGAAGGTCATATTTTGTTGGTCCTTGTAGGTGATTGTGAAATCTTGTACACTTTGGAAGGTTTTCGCCAAAAGGATTCTTCTGGCTGTAATACTGGGAGATCTGGCAGAAGAAGAGACTGGAATGGTTGTTAGAATAATCCAGATTGGAGATGACGGTGTTTGGATCAAGTAGCATTAGAGATCGTAAGAAGCCCGATTCTGGGTGTAAACCATAGAAGCAACACTTTCTGGTAGATAGGACATGCTGTGCAACAGCCAAGCGTATCTCCAAAGTTTGGCCTATGAGTGAAGAGATGGCCTAATTATTAACCAAAATGTAGAAAACAATAGGTAAGACAGAGACTACTACCAAGGTAGTAGTTACAAATAAAGAAGAGGAGTAAGGACTGGTGGATCCCTGTGCAGTTTCAGTGTGAAGAGAATAGAAAGAGCCAACAAAGATTTGAGAAAAAGCAGTTAAGTCGGGAAAAGAAAAATAAGAATATTATGGTGTTCTGGAAGCCAAATGAAGAAAATGTTTCCAAGAGGAAGAATTGAACAACTGTGTCAGGTATCTGTGTGGTGGAAGCTGATTTTACCTCCACGTTCTTGTTACAGCTGTACAAAGGCAAAGAAAGATGATTTGTCTTTAAGGAAGTGACTCTGAAATTAAACAGATAATTTCTGCCTTTGTCCAGTTGGCCTGAATGTTCTCATATAGCCACACCGAACACCAGAGTAATATAGTCTCCATCTGTGTTGGTTCATCTAAAATGTAGGGGCTTCTCTTTCTAGATGGGAGAAGAGAGTGGACACTAGGGAACAATTAGTAGTCCTTACATTGCCCACTATATGTCAGGTTGAGTGACAGGCAGGTAATACAATTTTTTTCTCCCCAGAAAACTCCCTTCTCATACAGGTATATTTTTATATAAGGTATAATTAAAAAAATTTTTGTTACTGTTTATTTATTTTTGAGAGAGAGAGAGAGAGAGAGAGAGAGACAGAGACAGAGTGAGAGTGGGGGAGGGGTAGAGAAAGAGGGAGACACAGAATCCGAAGCAGGCTCCAGGCTCTGAGCTGTTAGCACAGAGCCTGACACGGGGCCTGAACTCTCAGACCATGAGATCATGACCTGAGCTGAAGTCAGAAGCTTAACCGACTGAGCCACCAAGGCCACCCCCCTCACATAAGGTATAATTTTTGAAGCTAAAAAGAAGGGTGTGTTGGAAACAATTCCCTTTGTAGAGGAGTTGGACTTTCCTATGAGCTTATCCAGCAAAAGGTTATATACCCTTGTGTCATAGGCCAGGATCCAAGATACACATCTTCATTTTCTGAATTTTCAGTATCCAGGTATGTTCTTTCCTTATATGGTATGATAATATACTTCCCTTCCTATTTTATATTTCTTATACTTGCAAATATTGTAATAGCAATTGTTCCAAGCTGACTTTATGTAGAACTGTCTTGTCCTACAGGACAGCTAGGAGAATTCACTGGAATATTTAAGAGTACACAAAAAAAATGCTGGGGCTTAGGAAAAGCATGGCGACAGAAAGCAGGCAGAACAATTGTTGGCCCCACATACAGACAGATATGAAAAGAGACTGGGCTACAAGTCACTCTTTTCTACAATTCCACCAATTAGCTAGGTCATTCCCGTTTTGTGGGAGGACAAGTGAGCAAGGAGTAAAAAGAAGGCAGAATCTGTTTTAAATACTTCCAGGAGGACAGAGTTTCCTGTTTTCTGGGCTAAGGCAGGCACAGGTGGAATGGTTGTGAATGGCTTTCCCTGTCAGAAGGGCAGACAATAGAGAACAGAATGACAATAGCAGTAATGATAATTGTTAGTAGTGTGTGATTATTTGGTGTTATTATTTCTATGGCTGTTTTTTAAAGAGTAAGAACTATATGAAGCCAATAAGCTTAATTTTGGTTTAGGGCATATGGACATTATGGTTTGAGTTCTTTAATATTTATCAAAAATGGAGCAAATTCAAATGCATTTTTCATAGCTTTTACTTGATTATCAGAAAAAAAATGAGAAAAACAAAATCCAAGTTACAAAAAGGAATAATAAATCTTATCCTTTCCTCAAGGGCAACTAGACAAGACCTGAAGTAGAATATGAAATGAATATTGCTTTACAAACATAGGAAAGTAACATTATCAGCATAAATGTCAGAACTGGGCAATAAAAGATTAGAAGATGAGAGTCCAAGGCTACATCAATAATTTATGAATGCTCCCATATGTTGTTGCTATATATAGAACATCAAATTTCTACTTGTCTAGCTATTATTGAATAATTCTTGCTATATAAGCTCTTTTAAAAATTAGATCAAGGCCATTCACATGCAACGAAGCCCAGACTAGCTCATTAACAAAATTTATATTCCTCACTCCTTTTTAAAAATATTTGTTTATTTTTGAGAGACAGAGAGTTTGTGTGTGTGTGTGGGGGGGGGGGGTGCGTGCACACGTGTATGAGTTGGGGAGGGGCAGAGAGAGAGGGACACAGAGAATCCCAAGCACTATTAGTGCAGATCCTGACACCAGGCTCAAACTCACAAACTGCGAGGTCATGATCTGAGCCAAAATCAAGAATCGAACGCTTAACCTACTAAGCCACCCAGGTGCCCCTATATTCCTTATTCTTTAACACATTTGATACTGTCTTAGTTTGCGTATTAGGAAGTGTTGGTTATAGAGCAGTTTTTTGCCACCTTCTCATTCTTTCAAACTCTTTCACACATTGTAAGTAATTGCGTAGTCATTACATAGAGGAGAACTATAAGATAATAGGACTGGTTTCCCTAGCATGTAGAAATTAGCCTTTGTGATCAGGCTATGTATCTGAAAATATGATGTATTTTATCTTTGTTTTTCATCAAAAATGAGTCCTTATTAATGGTGTCTCTGATCAAAATATGTCTGTTGCTCTTTTAATGTTCTGCCTACAGAGATCCAGATGTATTACTTGGATAAGAAACTTGGGAAGGAACGTTCATAAAGAGCCTACTTCCAGCCACACAAAATTGAATGGCTTTAAACCTTGAAAAACCTGCTGCCTGCCCCCAGCATCTGCACACAAGCTTACCTACAGCACACATACATGCAAACCTACCTGACATCCATTCTCCAGAGGGAACTATGTCTTGCAGCTTTTTATTTATATTTCTTTTGTTTCATTCCCTCCTCCCTCTGTGAAACCAAAGATTTAAAAATTCCTTTACTCTTAGATTTTACTCCTTAACTTTTCCTTCTTAATCATCCCTACACATTTACTAGAAGTGCTTATAGGGCTTAGAAGTAAGAAAATTACATGCCAAACAGTCAGGGTGGGTTTTGTTCTCAAGTAAGAGCCAATGTCCCTCCTTATCTTTGGTCTTTCACTGATTTTCATTCATCCCTCCAACACTGTGTTTTCTGCAGTTCACTTGGTCCTAGTCCTCACGGGAGGGAAAACTGAAGAATAAGCCATAAGTTAAAATGTAATATGTTGCTAATACATATAAATTGTTTTGGGGACAGTGAGGTGCCTCAGAGCTATGCTGTGGGGTTAAGAACTGCTTCCTGGAAGAGGTGGTACTGGAGTAGAGTTCTGAGTGATGAACGAAGGGCCTCATGGGGAACTGGGAAGAAACATGTGCAGATACACAGAGGTATACGATAGCATGGCATGCTCAGGGCACTTGGATGACTGGGGAGAAACTGACTCTTGGTCTGAAGCCATTCAAAAAAAATCCCTTTTTACTTGTGCCATATCTCTGGGAAAGTGAAATTTTTATAAAAGGGCTCTGGTTTCTGCTCTAGGAGATAACTACCATTCTTTAGCCAGGAAATAGCCTCTGAGAAGTCAATTTGGAGCAGTTTCCAGACATACACTTATCATCATTTTGTTTATCAGAGAGTTGCACCTGTTTATTTGTTTCTGCTAGTCATTAAATTATCCATTTTAAATCAGGACAGTTTCCTAGAATTCGATTCTGGGAAAAGCTGTCATAGATTCAGAGTACCAGTTCTCATTCTTCTCTCACTTTTCTCTCCGGATCCTTTTATTTTTGTATGTCTTTATAGGCACAGCCATAGGCTGTTAACTTGAGACTTATTTCTCTCTAGAGTATTCCTTTATAGAACCGTATTTTTCAAGTTGGGCATAATAGATTTGCCAGGAAAGATACATGTACTTTTTTTTTTTTTTAAAGCAAAAAGCAGATAGTTAAACCACCTGACTTAGAATTCTCTGGATAGCCATTAGTATTTTCCAGGGAAAATACAGTCCTGTGCAGCCAATAGACAGATCCTGTGAAAGTCATTAAACTATTAACTTTTCATTCTAGATTATTAGGCACTATTAGCCTGGGCAAGTTGACTTAACAAACTGTTTTTCATTCAGTAGTACACTGCACAACGTCAAAATTTGAGTATGTGAAAACAGTGCTTGTTTTGGGCATAGATTTTACATATTTTGAAAATATACAAGTAATCATCATCTTCTTGCTAAAAAATGATTTATTGTCATTTTAGGTGGTGCAGGCAACAGGAGGTCCTGAACTAGCCAGTTCAGTACTCAGCCCCCTGTTGACTAAGGACACAATTGATTTCTTGAATTATACTGTCAACGCTGATGAAAGGCAGCTTTGGGTGTCACTGGGAGAAACTTGGATGAAAGCCAGGTAAGTGTATGAGTTTAATACCTATAATACTTTAAGTATTGTTCTTTGTTATTACATGAATCTAATGAGACATATTTTTAGCCTTCTACTTATGAAGGACCAGGCATTACAGAGAAAAAGCCTAAACCCTTCAAAAGCTAGTCTAGTGGAAAAGATATAAAGTATGCGCAATATAAGGCACGTTAAGTACCAGGACTGACACATAAACTGCTGTTGTTTGGCAAGGCGGAACCATCAGGAGGAGGATTTAAAGAGGAGGGTAGTTAGCTTTCAGAGAAGGGCTGGCATTTAAATCAATAGATAATAATAGTCACATATTGTGTAATATATATGTACACACCATACATATAGGGTTTGCTAAGCAGTCTTCCATGAACTTTACGTAAGTACTATTGTTGTCACTATTTTACAGATAAGGAAACTGAGGCATAGAGTAGTTAAGTAATTTGCTCAAAGCCATATAACTCTTAAGTGGCAGATCTGCCATTTGTATTCAGGCAGTCTGGCTTTGGAGTTGATGTCCATAATTATTTTGCTATGCTGCCTCTCAGTAGGATGAGTAGGATTTCCACGAATACATAATTGGGAAGGGGTTTTTCTAATAGAGAAACACAAATGAGGGCGTGAAGCAGGAAGTCAAGAGAATGGAGAATGAATATGGGTTTAGCTGACATATAAACTTTGGGTAGCAGGTGCTTGTGGAAAAGAGGGAGAGGAGAAAATGGTGTTAAATGAGGCACATGGAAATGAACAGGTGGGCTATGAGGGCTCCCCCTGCCATGCTATGGAGTTGGAGAAGATTGTATAGGCTGCAGAGAACCACTAGCTTTGTGAATAGGAGTGTGACATAATCACATCTGTGTTTTAGAAAGATCAGTCTGGTAGTTGAGCTCAGGAAAGACAAGATCCTTCTCTGGGTAGAAAGAAGGAGGGGATCATTTTAAAAATTGTATCTTGTCAATAAAGTGATTGTGGAAGACAGATCATTAACATTGCATCATTTATCATTGCAGTATTAAAGTGTTTCTGAGCAAAGCAAGGTTTAAAACTTTCTCATTTTACGACATTGAATAAATAATTTTTGCCTTTCTTATCCAAATCATTTTATTGCTATCACTACTTAGAATAAGCCATTCAGGTGGTCATTTAGAAGCTTTTCTTCCTAATGCTTTTGGATGGACTAGCCTAAAAGTAATGGATCAATTCATACTTTCTTTCTTCTGTTTCTTTTGTGGAAACACATATAAACTGTTCCCACTTGTATTTTACACTTTGGCAACAGCTTGTGTTGGAATATGGCTTACATATTGAATGGTTTACCAAGCAAAAAATTCTTTAAAAGCACTGTAGTTGTTACTTTTATATTGAAAACATTATTTAAATTTATTTTTATTATTTGTATATTAATATATCATGCTATTTGTATATCATACTATGTAAAAACTTGGTTAAACAGATTTCTTAAATCCATTAGATATTTGTAGGTTATGATCTTTTGATAAGTCTAAGTGGGATCTTTTAATATTTTCACATGAAACTTACTAAATTAATCAGATCTCATAGTACAAAAATAACCTATATTTTTAAATTTCTTGGTTTTGGGTCCTACCTCACAATGAGAAAATGAATGACCATTGGAAAAACTACATCAAAAGAAAATACACTGTTAGCTCTTGACATGAGAGATGGTCATTTCAAATCCTAATTGTTAAGAGTATTAGGAAAAGAATATACTGATTTAAAAACTCATAAAGATAACAAAAATTATGAAGATACTTAATAATCTGAATAAAATGGCTCATTTTATCATAGTAGAAATATAATCTGAAGAATTAATCTTTCACTTGTGAGAGATAAAACAACACAGTGGAGCAGAAATGAACCTATAATTTCTGTCCCAGGTGTTTTTGTGGTTCATGAGTGATTAGGAGCTCATAGAAATAAGTCTCACTCAGAGTCATTAAATAATGAATGGGTAATGATTACGGTTCCAGATTAGTCCTAACTTGATTTCACTGATTAAAGACTAGCTGATAAATTTAATTTATAAAATTGGTAATGTTTCATTTAGTGGACTTATTCCTTTATAAAGCATAAACATTCAGAACATTCTCTGTTATTTCTTTTTAGGAAGATATGTCTGACACCAGGAGGGTTGGTTATGATGATGAGAGGGAAGGGAAGGGAAAGATGAGAATCTGAAACTACTTTAGATGCAAGAGAAGTTCATGTTCTAAATACTTTCAGCACTTCTAGCCTCACACTCCCTTTCCAGTTTTTCAAAACCTATATCCATGTTACGAAGATGAATGAATGGAGAATGGAGGCAATGTAAAAAAACAGATCGTGAAGCAAAATTCAATCTTCATTTTGTTGGCATTACAATCTGGCATAAGCATGTTCCTTTTCCCTTTATGTGTGGAGAGAGGGCAGATTACGTATGCTTTGTTTTTGTTGGTTTTTGAAAGAAAAACTGTTTATTTTTGAGAGAGAGAGACAGACAGACAGAGCAGAGGCTGGGGAGGGGCAGAGAGAGAGGGAGACACAGAATCCAAAGCAGGCTCCAGACTCTGGGCTTTCCGCACAGAGCCCGATGCGGGGCTCGAACTCACAGACCGAGAGACATGACCCGAGCTGAAGTCCAGCTCGACTGAGCCATCCAGGAGCCCCTGTTTTTGTTTTTTTGTGGCTAACCTTGTTGAAAGTAATTTTGAACATGGATACATTTCTTAATTTTATGCCTTAATGTCCCTCTACAGAGCAGAGTGGCCAAAAGAACAATTTATTCCACCATATGTTCCACGGTTCCGCAACGGTTGGGAGCCCCCAATGCTGAACTTCATGGGAGCACCGATGGAACAAGATCTTTATCAGCTGGCTGAGTCTGTGGCAAATGTAGCAGAACATCAGCGCAAACAAGAGACAAAAAGATTATCCACAGAGGTAAAGTTTTTAACATCACTTTTTGTAGAAAGTGCAGTAATCTGTGCATTCTCTTCTAATTCTGATTGCGAGTTCTAGTTTTATTGATCTGAAGATTGTTCTAGAACTAATGACTTAAATGTCCTGCTGCCCTTAGTTACCTCTCAGCTTTTTTCGTTGTTGTGACAGTTGCTCTGTTTCCCTGTGAAGCCCAAGCCCCCCCCCCCCCCCCCCACATCATTCTTCCACAGCCTGCCAGCCATCACCCTGCCAGTGCCCTGGTGAGCCAGTCTCAATTTTTGAGTGCCTAGTTTCTCTCCTTGTCAGGGAATCACCCTGTTGCCTGTTGGCTTGTTCTATTTTTCTCATCCATTATCATACCCTTAAGACAGCTCCCTGGGGCGCCTGGATGTCTCAGTTTGTTAAGCGATTAAGCGGCTGACTTCAGCTCAGGTCATGATCTGTCAGTGAGTTCGAGCCCCGCGTTGGGCTTTGTGCCGACAGCTCAGAGCCTGGAGCCTGCTTCAGATTCTGTGTCTCCCTCTCTTTATGCCCCTCCCCTGCTCATACTCTGTCTCTCTGTCTCTGTCTCAAAAATGAGTAAACATTAAATAAAAATTTAAAAAAGAAAGCTCCCTGGACCTAGGTCTCCTAACCTGTCCCAAGCAGCTTTTTCCCAAATGTCCCATTTGTTTCCTCCTCTGTCCCTCCCTCCCCTCTCTTTCCTCTCTCCTGTCCCTCTTCCCCCTCCCTCCCTGTCTTCCTTCCTTCCCTCCCTTCCTTCCTTTCATTTAGTTCTAAACCCTGGAGCCCTCTCAGCCTGGCTAGAAGGCCAGAGCTTCTCCTGGATTCATTCCCCAGGCTCAAATGAGCATTTCTAACAGTATCATACCTTGAGAAGAATCACAAAATTTACCGTACCTTTCAAGTATTTAGTAAGCTTTGGAGTAATAACCTATTTTGGGAGCCAATGGGGGGATTGAAATTGGCTATGTTATCCCTTCACGTCTCTTAAAAATGACTTTTCTGTGATTCTTCTTGTTCCGTCAGAAAATTAAACATTGCTTAAAGCTGAAGCAAACCAAACAGGATGATCAGAACCTGAGGAATTAGGTGAATGAGGTCTATTTGGAGAAGAAACAGTAAATGATGACTAGATTCCCTTTGAGGTCCTGTTTGTTTCCTTTATTTAATTCCGTACATAAATTTTCTCAGACTGCTGTGGGTATTCATAGCAAACATGATAGGAAGGAATGATTAGCAAACTAGAGTAAATCTTCACTTTTAAGGAAAAACACTTATATAAATTAAATTTTTAAAAAATCATTCCCTTGAACAATAACCATAATATTATAGAAGATTGATTAAATTCCAAAACTTTAAAAAAGCACATGTACTGCTTTGAAGATACGTTTTTTCCTAATGTAATTGTTTTTTCCTCTGGCTCAATAAGGGTAGAGTCTATAACTGCCTGTCCTTCTAAATGAGGGATTAAGAAGATGACTTCACAGCCCTTTGCCTTGGTCGGCAGGCACACATCCCTCTCCAGACCTCATCCTGATGGATGGTGATGAGGATTTTATAGTTCAGACCTCATCACTGTGGATTTCCTTTCCTCATACAGGGTGACTTTTCTAGAGGGAAAAAAAGATGTAATCAAACAGGAAATTATGATACACATGTTGCTGCTATAGTTACAGCTGACTCTTTTCAAATCACAGGAATTTCTAGCTTACAGTCTTTATATCTTAAATAAGAAAATACATCCACTTAATAATACATGCCTCAGAAATTCACTTCTGTGAGTTCTTTTTCAATTTGTGTATTTAAAGGGAGAGTAATGTGTTCTGGGCTCCCAGTGTAAAAGTTGTCTACTCTCACTGAATAAGTAATTTTAAAGGAAGAATTATTGAGAATCTTTCCTTATAATGAGCTATCATTTTCCTGTTGTAAACTATTTGCCATTTTATGGCTTAAGTACTTATTCCGAGGTTTTAAAAAAAATGAAATGAAAAGCGCCTGCTAGCTGTTCTAGGGGAATTGATGCCTTAAGAATTTGTTGGAAAAGAGGCTGAGTATTGGTGATTTAAAATACATAAAAAATGCAATCATCCCTAGAAGAGAAACTTTATTATACTTTATTGCTACTAAAATAAATGCACTCAGGACAAGACTTGGATGATTCAAGATCTGGTGGTTTTGTTTAGAATCGAAAGGCATAGGTGACGTGGGGTGTCAAATGTGGGTAGCAATACTCAACTTCTTTACTTCCTCTGAACCAGCAACAGCCCTCGACAAGGCTGTGTATGTAGTCATCACAGTTAGTCATTTGTCATCATTCTCTCCTCCCTCCCAATATTCCCAGTCACTCTTAGGACCCAGTGATCTCATGCTGGCTGACCTCGCTCCGTTCTGTTCAAAGTTAGCCAAAGGTGAGGGTGATTCTACCAGGTTCTTGCACTCCGCCTTTTATAACAACCTTTAATAAAAAGCTGCCTAACCATCTGATGCCTCTGCTCTCAACCGGGGAAATGAGAAACCAACTTAATTAAGCTGTTTATTTCATTTTTAATTTCAGCTTTATTGAGGTATATAATTGGAAATCCTAAGATATTTAAGGTGTTCATCTGGTGATTTGATACACATTGTGAAAGGATCCCCCTGTCTAGTTAATTAACACATTGACACATCTATCACCTCACATATTTATCTTTTTTTTTTCTTTTGGTGAGAACATTTAAGTTCTACTCTCTTAGAAAATTTCAATTATACACTATAGTGTTCTCAGCTATATTCACCATTACATTATATCTTCAGACCTCACTCATTTATAGCTGTAAGTTTCTGCCCTTTTACCAAATTCTTCCTATTTCCCCCAGCCCTTGGTACCCGCTTTTCTACTCTGTTTTCATGAATTTGACTTTGGTTTTTCTTCGTGTAAATGTCACATATAAGTGCTATCATGTCGTATTTGTCTTTTTCTGTTTGGCTTATTTCACTTAGCAGAATGCTTTCAAAGTCCATCCATGTTGTTACACACAGCATTATTCTCATGGCTGAATAATACTCCATTGTATGTTTATACCACATTATCCATTCATCTGTTAATGGGCATTTAGGTTGCTTCCCTATTGTGAACAATGCTGCAGTGAACATGGGGATGCAGATATCTCTTCAAGTTCCTAATTTCATTTCCTTTAGTATTATACCCAGTAGTGAAACTACTGAACATTTCTCATTTTTTGAGGAACCTCCATACTGTTTTTCATAGCAGCTGCCCCAATTTACATTCCCACCAATAGTGTACAGGGATTTCCTTTTTTTTCCACATCCTCACCAGTACTTGTTATCTCGTCTTTTTGATGATACTCACCCTAACAGGTGTGAGGTGACATGTCATTATGATTTTGATTTACATTTCCTGGATGATTAGAGATGTTGAGCACCTTTTCATGTACCTGTTGGCCATTTGTATGCCTCCTCTGGAAGGATGTCTGTTCAGTTGCTGTACCCATTTTTTATTTGGACTGGGTTTTTGTTTGTTTGTGTTTGGTTGGTTGGTTGGGTTTTTTTTTGTTTTTGTTTTTGCTCTTGAGCTATGAGTTCTTTATATATTTTGGATTTTCAGTCTTTATCAGATACATGATTTGCAAATGTTTTCTCTGAGTTTGTAAGTTGCCTTTTTGTCTTGTTGATGATTTAAGCTAAGGTATTTAAATGGTGAGAATTTTTTCTTTGTGTGTTAAGTGCAGTGTATTCCAGTGAAATATATTCCAGAGGAGTAATATAGTGTGAGCTTTTTTGACATCTACACTTGTCCACTGAAGAAACCCTACCCACACTGTGTTTATCCGTACTCCAACTAACTCTGTCATTAGAATGAACTGTAGTAAACATGTATCTAACACTTTTCTAAGACATTTCCAGTTTCAAATATTCTGCCCCAGTGAGTTCACAAACACTTTCAATAGCCAAGGACTTCCATTGCTTCAGGGTCTATTGTATGTGTCCCATACTCATTTCACATAAAGAAACAGTTAAAAATCTTTACGTACTTTTTTTTTTTTTTGGTCTTTGTTTCTTTGTTTTTTCCTCATAGCTTTAAAACTATGGTGCTTCTTGGGACCCACAGACCTCAGCTCCCCCTCCTGGTAGCACCTAGTAGGCTCATGTCAGAATTGTGTTAAACATAAAAAGAAATTACTCCCATCATTATCTTACCCTGGACTACTGACTCTCAAGATCTGTATGTTTCTGCCTTTCTGTATTTTCCTCAGTAGTAAATCTGGTAATAGTGCTGCCATTTAAAAAAAATAGGGACTGTGTACATTTAAAAAAATGAGGGGCGCCTGGGTGGCGCAGTCGGTTGAGCGTCCGACTTCAGCCAGGTCACGATCTTGCGGTCCGTGAGTTCGAGCCCCGCATCAGGCTCTGGGCTGATGGCTCAGAGCCTGGAGCCTGTTTCCAATTCTGTGTCTCCCTCTCTCTCTGCCCCTCCCCCGTTCATGCTCTGTCTCTCTCTGTCCCAAAAATAAATAAACGTTGAAAAAAATTTAAAAAAAAAATGAGAGGGTGGTATAATTTTAATACACAGAGTTTAGATGATTTTCATGTGACATTTACTTTGTTTGACTAGTAAAGGTCTGTTCCTTAAACTTAGAGAGCAAGGGGGAAGAGTTTTCTTCTTGTTTTTAAACCAATTTCATTTTATATAAATTGTTAACATCTATCTAATGCCAAAATCACCTTCAATGGAATTCCTAAGGAAAGAATGTATTACTTGCATACCCGGCTATTTTCAGAGTTAACATATAGCTTTTGTACTAATGACTTTTCCTGTTATAAATAGGTCTTTGATAAAAAAAGAATGTACCAACCCCATTTCATAATTTGTTAGTAATGGTCAATCACTTGAAAATGAAACTGATCATATTATAGTAGAGGGTTTTGTTCACTGACGTCAGTGGTCATTCAAATAGTCTTAGCAATTCTTTAATCTCTGTTTCTCTTTCAGCAGTCCAGTGTATCAGAGTATCCTCCACCTGATGGGTATGCATTCAATAACATGTACACAAGAGTGCCCCATCTGGACCAAGGGGAAGCTGCTGTGGCTTTTAAGCCAACTCCTAATCTCCACGTAGATAGGTAAGATTTCATGGGCGCCACTTGGAGAGCTGCGGATGACTGTCTCTGATTTAGTGCAAGTAGAGGTCCCAGTGTCTGCTTTGTTCACTACTTCTTTAAACTTTCCATCTGTTAATTGTTTGATAAAATTTCAGTTGTTCCTTTATAGAGCTGGCTTTGATAAAGAAAACCTCTAGTCTATAATTCTAACTGGAAAACCTCCAGCCTATAACTCTAATTTAGAGAAAATGCCTTTGGATGACTTTCCCTTTTTAAAAAGGTGCTCTGACAAAATCTGTGAATTAAGAAGAAAGAAGAATTGTTTTTGAAACTCTCCACTAGTTTCTACCAGATGGTCTCTAAGGATCTTTCTTTAAAAGGAAACAATTTCCATCTTTCTCTCCTTCCAACAAAAACAAACCTTCCTTTAGATAGAACTATTTCTAAATATAAACTAAATATTTAGAAGAAGTCAGTGTCTTATTTGCCATTCTTACCATTTCATCTTACTGTATTTTATTTTTACTTTTCAGTTTTAGCTTTCATTTATTTCCCCTTAGTTTCACTCTTGAAAAAAAATTCAGCGTGGGTAAATGTGGAGAATTGAGATGGGGGAGAAGTAATGGCACTGGAGAAGGTTCACTTCTTCAGTCTTGTTTTCTAGCCTCTGCAAATGAGGGTGACAAATGAGGATTGTGGCCAACCCATATACAACACAGAAAGAAAAGGAGGTGAAAAAGGAAATGGAAGGATGGTCATTCAGATGAATGGGACTGAAAGCTTGCGCTGGTACCTTCCTATCACAAAGCTTCTCTTACCACGAGGGTTGCATTCCCTTTACTTCTTTTCTTTAAAAAAACAATTGTTTAATGTTTATTTTATTCATTTTGAGAGAGAGATAGAACATGAGCAGAGATAGAGGGAGAAAGAGCATCCCAAGTAGGCTCTTGATCCCAATGTAGGGATCAAACTCACAAGACATGAGATCATGACCTGAGCTGAAACCAAGAGTCAGACGTTTAACCTACTGAGCCACCCAGGAGCCCCTTAGTACACTCTTTTCTTAATAGAATATAAAGAAGGTAGAATTTAAAATTTTTTGTTTTTGCTAGGAACGACAACAGAGGTAATACTTAAGTAACTGGTGTAGAAATTTTCCAAGTATTACTCTAAGGACACCAGTAACATATAGAATATAAAGTCAGCAATGAATAATACATTTTAAAGATGCCAACATATGAAATATTTTTTTTTTAATTTTTTGACGTTTATTTTATTTTTGAGAGAGAGACAGAGTGCAAGCGGAGGAGGGGCAGAAAGAGAGGGAAACACAGGATCTAAAACAGGCTCCAGGTTTTGAGCTGTCAGCACAGAGCCCGATGTGGGGCTCGAACTCACGAACTATGAGATCATGACCTGAGTGGAAGTCAGCGACTAACCAACTGAGCCACCAAGGCACCCGAAATAAGCTTTAATTATAGATTCAATTTTTAGGAGATAATGCATGAAACTTATTTTTGAAGCTTAAAAGTTATTTCATTGAAATTCTTGAGTAACTTATTACTCATCCCAGTATTTTTTTCCTTTTTTTAAAACATATCCACGTACCAGAAATTATTTTAAATTGGTAATTCTTCCCTTTTTGTTCTATCTCTCCAGTAAACCAGTGATTTTTCATAGCAAAGTAACAAAGCTACAAAACCACTTGAGTACATTTCTCATGTGTGTTCAGATTTATAATATATATTGATAACTAACTTTGATCATTGTCAACCTTGGGACCACATCTAGCACATTGTGGCCACTCAGTAAGTGTAGATTTATTTGATGTATTGAATGATTGAATAGGCACATGATAGTGTATCCAACATTTCAGAGTTACTACCTATGTCTTTGCCCTTCACCTCTAAGCCTATTAGGTATAGTGTTACTGATGGAAAAAACTCTGCCATTTATTTTGGACAGCTTACCACAAAGTGTTTTAAAAGTTTATCTTGATCATTTTAGAGGGTCAGGAGAGTGTACTTTGACTTAGTGATTTAGTTATATCTCTGTACCTCATCTGCTTCCAAAAATGGATTCAGTCAACTCACTTAAATTACATGCAGTTTAAGTAATGCTAATATTAAAATAATGAAGCAAAAACTACAAAATTAAGTAATCAAGAGTGGGGGTAAGAATTAAAATTTTGGAAGTATAGATTGATACTGTGATTGAATTTCAGATTTGTCTTTGAGGTTCCTAGCTGTCAGCAGAAAGAGAAACAATCATTTGCTGTCATTAGGAAAAGGAAGAAGTATGTATCGGTTTATTAGGATAAATAATGTTTTTTTTAATCCCATCCTCAAAAATATTTGTCTCATGAAATTTTGTATAGAATGTGAGCGATGATGTAAGGGACATTACTTTTAAAGATTTTTTTCCTCATTTAGAGAATGTTGTGGTAAATATCACAAAGTTTCTTTTAGTAACCTTTGAGAAATAAAAAATTTAAATGGAATTTATTGAAGGCAATTCCATGAAGGGATACTCAATTATATATAGAGTTTAGGGTTGTCAAAATTTACCCGGGGAAAGAATTGTTAAAAAAATACATTGAGTGGTGGGGGCACCTGGGTGGCTTAGTTGGGTTAAGCATCTGACTTCAGCTCAGGTCATGATTTCACAGTTAGTGAGTTCGAGCCCCAAGTCAGGCTCTGTGCTGACAGCTCAGAACCTCCTTCATATTCTGTGTTTCTCTCTCTCTCTGCCTCTCCCCCAGTCGCACTTTCTCTCTCTTAAAAATAAATAAACATTTTTAAAAATTCAATAAAAAGATACATTGAGTGGTGGGTAGATTGTATACCTGAGTTGTCTTATGGATCCCATCTCTCACTCAGGCTATTGTAATAGGTGCTGGATCGTTGACATAGGCACCTGGATCGTTGATGTTTCAGGTTGCTAAGAAAATGTATCATCATTATTGCAAAAGATAATCTGAAAGTTCTGGTCTGATATAAAATACACAGAGGTTTGGAATTTGCTTTTATAATTATTTTTTATTACCCTTAAACTCTATTACATGCCTATGCCTGGAATGCAGTAAATACCATGTGAAGTATATTCACTCTTCAGTGAAACTTACTGTGCCATTAGGTAAACCACCTGTTGAATTTAGAGCCCTCTCCTTTGAGGGATTACAGTTTACTTCTATCCCAAAGCAGTTCATGCTTCAGAGATGTCTCCGATCATTGCCGACTCCACATCTGCTCTATATCAAGTGCATATCGATTATTCCAAACCACGAACAGAGAACATACGTTTTTATATATTATAGATCTCTTAAGAAACTTTAGTATATCTGAAAAATTATACAGTATGATTTTCAGATTGATTATATGGTCAATATTGTAGCTAAGTTTTATCTATAGAGGGCAAGAAACTGTAAACCGTAAAGATTTGTACTCTCTAAAGCACTTTTTGAGTGCATGCTGGGTAGTCATCTCTGAGACACTCAAAATAGCAAAGACTTCAAGGAGAGCTGTGGCAAACTTTTGTTTTTAATTCACTGGTTCCGAAACACAGTGGCGGAGAGTTATTCTGCCCTGTTATAGTATACTCAACTCTCTATTATTAATGGTGATTATTTTCCAGATCATGGGAAGGGAACACGAGGGAAGAGAGAAAGATAGAGAACTGAAATTATTGTTTTTCTGACTTTTGGAGTGGCTGAATTTTTTTATCCCCCCAAATGAAATCTAAATAGAATGTAAACATATAAAGTAGGGAAAAGGGGTAGGAAGCCCACAGAACAGCTGTTAAATTATTATTAATATATAATAATTATTTGGCTATAATGTCACTTTTCTCACTTTCCTTATTTTTTAAAACTATATCAAAAATAGCCAGTAGGTAGCATAGCTTTTGGGTCATCTTTTCTCATTGTCCCTTTCCTCTTCTGGAGTTACTAAGAGGTTGCCAATTACCTCTGATGGCAGAATACGTTGTGTCACAATTGTCGTGCTGGCTGTGCTGCGACTCATTATTCCAGAGGACCCTGGTGGGCCACTTGACAGGGGAAAGATGAACAAACGTCTTTAGTTCCTTTCTGCTTTTTCCCTTGTAGAAATGAGTAAGGAAATGTGGAAACGTAAATGGAGGAGAAAATGAGGGACTTAAATTAAGAAACAACAGTTAAAGTGTTTTATTATTGAAATGAAGAAAATAGTAGTGCATTATTGATATATCAATTTTTGTATTACATATAGAGGTATATTGTAGTTATGTTAAATTTATTAGTGGTCATTTAATGATTAAAGGAAGTATTTGGTTTTTTAAGAAAGTTTTGTGGGTTTTTTTGGGTTTTTGTTATTTTGAGAGAGAGACCGTGAGGGAGGGACAGAGAGAGAAGGAGAGAGAATTCTAAGCAGGCTCTGCTCTCCCAGCTCAGAGCCTGATGCAGGGCTCCAATTCACTCACCGAACTGTGAGATCATGACCTGAGCTGAAATCGAGTTCGGTGCTTAACTGACTGAGCCACCCAGATGCCCCAAGAAAGTTTTCTTTTTAAAAAAGCATAGGACTCTTGGACCTGTTCCTACTATTAAAATAAGTTTATAATGAATGAATGGATTAACTAATTAGGAGGTGTTATTAGTCTTACTCTTAATTCATACCTACCCTTGCAATTTAGGAACTGGACAAAGCTTTTCTAAAACTTGACAGTCATAATTTTTAAATATGAATTAAAGACATTGCTTGAGTTAGTGAAATCAACATATAATTTAAATTTCTACTATGGAAATTATCTTCAGTCTCTTTTAATTTTATAAAAAATGCTACCATTGATCTTTATCCCAGTTCTTTCATGGTAGAGTCGCTAATTAACAAAGTAATGTCCCGGTATATTTAATGGACAAAGAATTCATAGATTTGTATTCTGTATTTGGCTTAGTATCCACTAACCTTATGATTTTTGTATTATTTAGTTTTGTACTGGCCATAGTTGCTCATTTTAATAGTAATAACTCCAAAGTTTTGTTCAGTTCTCATATTTTATGAAATATAATAAACTAAACTATTATTGTAATAATTTGTCAGAATGTTTTCTGGTAGGAATTGGCATTGATTTGCTTTAATGTCTTACTTCTGTTTTCAGCCTTTAGGAAGAGCTCACTAAATGATCGTTTCTCTTTCTTTTTATAGAAATTATGATCTACTGAAAGCACAACCCAAGAAGTATGCCAAATCCAAGTATGACTTTGTGGCAAGGAACAACAGTGAGCTCTCAGTTCTAAAAGATGATATTTTAGAGGTAATAGAATTTTACCTTTTTTATACTCTTAATAAAGTGGATTTATTTTGTATATTGTATACAATATACTGCATGTTGTATTTGGTATATATCTAAACCTTCTTAAAAAATGCCAAGGTCAATGTCATTTTATTTTATCCAGGATAAAAGCATGTTATAGATACCTATATCTATTTAGGAGGGGGAGCTTGCTTTATCTTATTTTTTTGTTGGGTTTTTCTGGGGGGAGGGGGTGAAAAACGGAGGTTGGTGGGGAGGACAGAGGTTGAATTTCTTGGCTTGGTCCTCTTTTCTTCTGGGATTTATCCATTTTGGAATCAAGGCTAGTTATGTAGATACATCATAATATTTTAACGAGAGAAAACGTTTCCTTCTTCCTGTCATAGTCCCCTTGCACAAATGTACCCATCAGTGAGTAAGCTGTTGATTCTGGGAATAATCTACCGTGACTCTCGAATCCATTTCTTAGATCATAACTCGGAGTTCATCTTCTTTAATATGTAATGTGGGACAGTCATGATAGTTTTTATAAAAAGAATGGTTTCCATTCTTTTCCTTCCTGTTTGAAGGGTGTAGACAAAAGACCTCTCCAAACATGTCATCTTAGTCATCTTTCCATGCTTCAGATAGCATAAACAGTTAAACCTTCTTGGCAGGTGATGAGGACCTTGGGTACATTCACAGTAGTGGTTCCATACATGTTTTATACTAGTAATTATGATTATCAGTGTAACTCCTGAGAATCATTCAACCCACAGTGTGTTGATAGTAAGTCAGCTTATTAGAAGTGAAAAGAGTTTCCTGATCTAAGGAATAAAAATCGAAACTTCTTTCATAGATTGGTTTTGGTATGGAATGATGCCTTTATTTTTTTTCATGATGACAGATCCTTGATGATAGAAAACAATGGTGGAAGGTTCGAAATGCAAGTGGAGACTCTGGATTTGTGCCAAATAACATTTTGGATATTGTGAGACCTCCAGAATCTGGATTAGGGCGTGCTGATCCACCATACACGCATACCATACAGGTATTTATTATGACTTTTTAGCAAAATTTAACTTTTATAAACTTTCAAATTGATTACTCTAAAATGGGACTTAAATACCTTTTGTGTATTAATCATTTTGAGACTTAATTTGTTGTACAATTTGTATAGTTTTTTTCCTAGGGTTAGCGGGGGAGGGGGACAATGGCGAAAGATATAGGAAACAATTATATATACGTTTTTTCTGATTTATTTCTTCAGAAAATTGCTTAAAATGTTTACCAGTAAGTGACCTTCTCTTTTTTTCATACACATCCTATAGTCCTTCTGATGTTCGGAGAAGCAGTATTTCTGCCTCTTCACTCTTGCCCATAGCCTTCCTATCCAGTGGTTTCTTCATAGAGGGTGGCACTGGGACAGTGGCTGGAGGGTGGCTCATCTTCACCATCTTTCGCCTTTATTCTCTTAAATGTTCTGTCACTGACCTTGAACTTGCACTCATCCCCCCCCCCCCCTTACACCAACACATGGGTATTCATTTGGACTATAATATTGGTCCTCTCTTGATTTTAAGATTAAAATATACTTACGACATAGGGTAGATAGATCAGGCTCTCTCTTGTTGATCATTAAATAATCTTTGAGTCACATGACACATCTTCAGGACTTTATTAACTCTGGTAGCTCATTCACCCGAACATCTGAATCCACTTACTATTTAACTTGGGATTTTTGACCTGTGACAGAACCTCTAGAGTCCAGTCTGCTAGCAGAGGCGGAATGGATGGACTGTCTCATATGTAACATATGAACCTGTGGTAGTTTCTATATCATGCCCCCAGGAAGAATTATTTTAATTTTCAGAATCTTCAGCAAAAAATCACATCTGACCCCATAATAATGTCATAAACTTGAGAAGCTACATATGCTGTCCAGTGACAGAGTTGATGTTCATGCCAGGTCTAGGCTTAGTAAGATACAGCTGTCCACATGTAGGATGGTGATCATACCTCTGCTGCATGACCATTCATTACTTGTGGCCCCTCATAGTGTTCACACTGAGTATAGGTCCTGTGGTCATCCAGAGTGACTTTTGGCCTTACTAGAATCCAAGAGTCAAGCAAACTTTTTTTTGTTTTTAATTTTAGAGAGGGGAGAGGGCAGAGGGGGAGAAAGAATCTTAAGCAGGCTCCATGTTCAGTGTGGAGCCCACCATGGGGCTCGATCCCACAACCCTAGGATCATGACCTGAGCTGAAATCGGGAGTCGGACGCTCAACTGACTGAGCCACCCAGGCGCCCCATGCAAACTTATAAAGTAAAGAATTATTGTACAATGTATGTATCTTGATAACTTAAGGTGATGTGGTGGAAATTCTGTTTGCCGTGCTTGTTTTGGCTAGCCTGATGTGCATACGTACTATGTACTTATTTTATGTTCATCATTTGTCATTAGCTTTTGATGCCAAAGAAGGAGTTTGAGTTATTCAAGGTATGGTCTACTACTCCAATTTCCTGTGGATTTTTGAAGTGACTTTTCTAACTTAGTTTGAATACCTTTTTCTTTCCTGAGTTCCTTTCTGATTTGAGATGTGGTTACCTGACATAACATAGGCTTCCGCCTGGTTTATAAGTGCCAATTCCTTACCTTCTTTCCTGTAGACAGTTGGACCAAATGCCTTAAACAGTGTTAAAGAGTGAAATATATGCCTAGAACAGTGATGGAGTATATACCCTTTGAGTTTATGCAATGTTAATGTTAAAAATTTAACTTTTTAACAGTTAACTTGTAATAAGCTATCAGAGACACTGTTCACAGAGACTCTCCCTAGATGCTGCATATGAACAGGAGTCAAGAGTTAAAAACAATTATCCAAAGTTTTGTTTGTGTGCATCCTTACTAGGGATGAGCAAACTCCAATAAAATACCCGAAACATGCAAATAATGTCAATTCTAACTAAGTATTTTACCCCACCAGCAATTTCCTAAGGAATTTAACCTCTCTTACCTTTGTCTGTTTATTGTTTGGTCTTGTCTTTTCCTTGATTCTTGGCCTGAGCCATAAGTTGACTTTTCTGTTTAAAGGTTGCTTCTGTTTAAAACCAAAGAAAAACTGTTGATACATATCATAGGTAGGGAGAGTACTTTTTGAGGACATAAATTTTATTCCTCCTTTCTCCAACAGAGCCTCATCTTACATTTTTGTCAACTTTGGCACAACCAAGAAATTTAAGTGCTCACAAGCTTCAGGAGTTTGTTTTGCTACTTTATGTAAATAGAAATGTGTGGGAATTGCCTGTTTGGGCTGGTTCCTTTTAAACTTTTCAACACTATCTGACTGTCTTCTAAAAATTTCTGGATGCAGCTCTGAATACAGTGATATATGTGGAAACGTTATAGAAGCTGTGTGTGTGTGTGTGTGTGTGTGTGTGTGTGTGCGCGCGCGCGTTATAGATGCTTTGAGAAAAGGAATTCTTTTAGAGTAGGATTTATGCCAGATAGCAGATTGTCAAGACTGCTTATTAAAATTTTACAAGATTTTGGTGGTTTTGTTGGGCTAAGCCCGAAGTTTTCAGGAGCTGTTAAAAAATAAACTCTTTTTAATACCTTTTAAAAGCAGAGCTCTTAACCTAAACACACACACACACACACACACACACACACACAGTGACTAGGTAGAATAAGATGGAAAAGACAAAAGCATCCTTGGTCTAATATACCTAAAGAAAAACTGTGTGGCTTATTTTGAAACGACAATAAAGATACCACATATTTATGTAAATTCCAGTGATCCTAACCCTCTAGCCTAAAAGACCTCCACCAGATTACAAACAAATCAAGAACAACTCTGTGTCTTATTCATCTCCTTATTCACCTCCCAAATATTTATTGAGTGCCAGGATCTTGCATTTGATGAAAAGGAAGACAGAAAGCCTAGGACTGAGCAGGTCCTCCATAAAAGCCTGCTGTCTGGAATCGGAATCACCAAGCCATCTGCCACAGCTTTGCTCCTTTGTTCTTGAAGCATTACCAGTGACCCTCTCTCTCCTCAGAAAAGGATGATAAGGGTGCCTGGGTGGCTCAGTCAGTTAAGTGACCGACTTCGGCTCAGGTCATGATCTCACGGTTCATGAGTTCGAGCCCCACATCGGGCTCTGTGCTGACAGCTCAGAGCCTGTAGCCTGCTTCAGATTCTGTGTCTCCTTCTCTTTCTGCCCCTCCCCCACTCGTGCTCTCTCTTTCTCCCTCTCTCTCTCTCAAAAATGAATACACATTTAAAAAAATTAAAAAAGAAAAAGAAATTGGTGACATTCTTTTCCCCCTGGTATCTTCTATCCATTGAGATCAAAATTTTGAAGGAATTTAAAGAAACTTCTTTTTTTTTAATGTTTATTTATTTTTGAGAGAGAGAGAGAGAGAGAGAGAGAGACAGAGCGCAAGCAGGAGAGGGGCAGAAAGAGAAGAAGACACAGAATCCAAAGCAGGCTTCAGGCTCCGAGCTGTCAGCACAGAGCCCGACACAGGGCCTGAACTCACGAACCACAAGATCATGACCTGAGCTGAAGCCAGACACTCAACCGACTGAGCCACCCAGGCACCCAAGAAACTACTTCTAGCAAAAACATTTTAGATCCCTGTACTGGACTGCTGAATGATACCTAATGATTAATTGCTTAAGCTTCCTTCACATGCACTGATAGCAATGGTATTACCCTCCGAGTAGATAATGGCCAGTAGTCAGTGTTCATGCCGAGTGCAGGCATTGTTTAAGGACGTCACAAATACTGATTCATTTAATTCCCACAACAACCTTATGAAGCAGGCACATTTCACATATGAGGAAACTAAGGTTTGGAAAAGTAAGTTATGCACAATTAACAGCTGTGTGAAACTGGCATTGGGACCCAGGACGCTGGATTCAGAGCCCATGGTCTGATGCACTCAATCAATAATGGGAATCATGCTTAGAAACGATTTTCTCATTTTGTGCATACGTACAGTTTTCACTCTATGAATGCTTAAGAGACATTTTCTCAGAATAACTTTACCATGCATGGTATTGCGATAAAAGTTAATCTGATAATCACCATCCTCAGAGTGGAATTTTTGCCTTATCTACCAATTCCTTAGATTTCATCAGTTCTTCCATTTTTTTTTTCATCCTTGAGGAAGGTAATCCAAATTACATAATTTACTTAGAAAGTAGACATTTTGTGAACAGTGGGACTAGGGAATTAGATGTAAACTGTTCCATGTGGCGTCTACAAGTCATCAAATGTTTTAACAGTGCACACAGTTGTGACTCTTATTGTTTCCTACCCTTGTGTTTCCTGTCAAGAATGATGGCAGTCCCCCGGTGAAAGGCACAAGAGCAGTACTTGCTGTTGTTCAGACACTTTCGGTTGGAGATTCTTTTCTGATAGCAGGGATGCTAGTACCTGGCAGCAGAAGTAAATAGGTGTTGAATTGCCACCAATGTCCCTGAGAGTCTAGGTTATTTAATATCCTCACATTTGGAGTGATTTTTAACAGCTCTGTAAAGACAGCCATTCCCACCTATTGTGTTTCCCCCATGGGTTCCACAGAGTTTTGACAATAAAAGGGAGGGAAGTAATGCAGAATTTATAAAAGATATGGAACATCAAGAAAAGATTAACTGAAACCACAGGGAAAAGGAAGTAGATGCTTATGAGAGACTATGGAGAAATGAAGAAAAATGATATACCCTTTGATAAAAATTTTGTTGTAGTGCATTCCAGTACCTCGTTATATTTTAGCTGGGCGACAGATCAACATCCAGGGTGCTTTCTCCCCATATAATCTACTTGCCACATAAAGTTTCCTGATACCTCTTTTGATTTGATTCCCAGACCTCTGGCACTAGGACTGTTCATCTACTAGAATTACCTTTTTGCCCATATGGATTCTCATGCTGTATGAGGGCAGAAACTAACCCCACCCTCCTGTTATCTCTGGTGTACTCAAAGGCTTGACTGAATGGGTCTTCCACTTACTATTAAGTCTACGTACTTATTATTATTGTAGATATTTTTAGTCTACCAAGGTGCCAATAATTATGAATACCTGGTCGTTACAGTCCTGTGAATTAAACAGAAAATTTCCTGTCTTCTCTGTTTCCTAGCAAGAGATATGGTGATAGTACGCAAAAAGCCCCAATCTGTCACTAACTAGCTGTGTGAACTTCAAGAAAGCATTTTATTTTTCTGTGCCCAGTTTGCTCAGCTGTGAAGTGGAAGGGGTCAACAATCTCTACAATCCCATCTAGATACAAATTTGTGGTATTTTTCTCAATGCATGTTTAAATAGCCCTAAAATAGGAAAGGAAATATTTCCTGTGACTTTTAAACCACGAACACCACTAATTTCACCCCATGTTATGAATGCTCTGTTTTTCAAGCTCAGTCCAGATATTCAGATATTGCTGGACAGTGACCATTTTACTAAAGATGTTTTCGTATTCGTTCCAGTAGACTTACTTCCTGATAGTACCCAGTTCTTTAAAATGTGTTTTCAAAATTAATCTCAGAACATTCTATTTATTAATTAAAGGCATGGTTTTTAGAAAAGGATGTTTACTTTTTATTCTGCCTTATGTGTTGACATTTTCCCCAGTATTTCTTGCAATAATTTGTAAAGCCATCTCCCTTTCTCTGTCTCTCTCTCATATGTATCTATATATCTTATGGATCTAGGTGACTTATATATGGTTACTATTTATATATAGTAATGACTGCCCAACATGCATGTGCAGAATTACAAAATTTTGTTGAGACTGCTTACAAGTTTAAACCTAAAGCTCCCTAAAACACACCATGATACTGAAATACTCTATACGGTTTATACTGTAGCATGATTCTATATAATTAGTTTTCCATTGTTAGATAAGAATGATGGAAATTAATTATATAAGTTGATTTGTAGGCAGGTAATTTTACTGTCAAAAAATAATTTGCTCACGTGTTCTGATATTTGATGTGAATTGTAACTGATACTATTTTAGTTCCATCTCCTGTGTTAATTTCTCATTTAATGTGGTTTGCTCCATTTTCCTAATAGCAATTACTTGGCGAGCTGTCAGAGGTAACCCACATTTGTTCCCTCATGGCACTTCTTTTTAATATCATTTTTTGGATTCATTTTCTGGACTTAACACCCTCCAAATGTTCCAGCTGTGCCTTTTTTTTTTTTTTCCACTGCAGAGTTCCAAAGAGACCAAATTTAGAGGAAAAATGTGTAGGTTAAAATTTTAAGAACAGTTCAATTTCAATGGCTTGGTTGGGCTTACTTGCATAACTTCCCCTTGAAGCAGTCTCTTACATGAATCAGGAGCTTATCTCTAAATAACTGTCCTTAATCCTGGAGAATTTCAACTTTAGTGGCTAAAGTGACTCATTCTGACTTAATTATCAATAAGAAAGTAAATTTGCCATAGGCTCTAGTCATTCTGACTCCTTTCAGAGAAAGAGAAGACGGATTTTGTTTTAAACAGAACTTTAAATATATTTGTGGGAGATAGGAGGGTGACAGTCACTATAGAGAAGTTGGTCCACTTCAAGGTGACCAGTCATGCCGGTTTGCTCGAAAGTGAGGGTTGTTAGGGACTTGGGACTTCCAGTGCTAACACTGGGAGAGTTGTGGGCAAACCAGGAAGAGTTTGGTCAAGAGTTTTTGGAGGCAGGATTTAGAGCTTCAGCACTTGGTTCAGAAGAAGGTGCAGGGTATGGTTCTACTCTCCAAGACTTCCTGGAAGTTGAGCCATCAATTTGGATCTGCCTCCAAGAGACAGAAATAATGAAGGGAAGAGCAGTAACTGCGTGGTGGGTAAAGGAGAGTAAAGAAGATTGGGAGGGACACAGAGAAGTGATTTCAAGAGTCAGTACTGATGCTCTGTTTCCTCCGCACCAAGAGTGAGGAGTCGACTTCCACAGAAACGCTGCCCTGGTTGCTGTTTCAGAGCAGGTCCTGATGGTCTGAGGAGACACTTCTCCCCCATTTCATTCCGTGGGTTGGAGACACGAGGCAGGAAGAAAGGATCAGGAAAAGGGGGAAATATGCAAGTAAATTCATGACAAGTTTTCATATGGTTTCTGTTTAATCAACGACATGTATTTTAAGCCTATTATTCTGTCAGCTGGTACTAATAAAGTTGCATTATGCAGCAATGACGGAAATGAGGTGAGGCACAAGTTTTGGTGAGCCTGTCTTCAGACTTGACTGTGACAGTAACACACAGCATATCCCATTTTTCACAGTATTATTTGATGGATAGCAGAACACTAGCTGCTCTTGTTTTTATGAAAGCAGAAAGTATGAATCATATCATGGAATGCAGGGCTGATAGGATTTTTTGTTTGCTTGTTTAAGCTTTAAAAATAACAATTTAAACTGACACTTTTGAGATCCTAACATGAGAATTCACTGACCCTTTATGAAATTACATGCAAAGGCTATTCTTGTCAAAGGAACATTGCATCTACATTAATCAGATGACTTTGGTGTGTGCTAAGTATAACATTTTGGTGATATTTGCTGTATTTTGGTTGCTTTTAAATGTCTTATTGGCCCAAATATAGGAATATTATTTTATGGGGAATGATGATAATAATAATAATACTATGAACTCTATTATTGAATATATCAGGAACGTTTTTAGGCCTCCAATGCCGGGGGCATCAGCAGCCTCTCTTTCTGATCTAACTTCTGTCCCATCTAACTTCGTGGCACGCTCTTATGGATCTTGCCCTCTGTTCCTTCCCTCCCTCTTCCCTTCTTTCTCCCCCCTCTGTATATCCCAATAGCTGGCAGCATTGCAAACCCTTCTTTCGGTTCTGCTTTCATTTCTGCCTGATACCCTTCCCACCTTCTTCACCCCACTGGCTGGTGAGTGGTAGCTTTTAGAGAAACAGCAGAGAAGAACCGGGTTTCTTCCCACACCGGTTTCCACAGGTGTGACTCATTTGCTGTGAAGGCAACTGTGATGATAGTGTGTTTTTTTTGTTTTTGCTTTTTTAAAAAAATTTTTTGAGTAATGATTTAATTTAAAAACGGTGTGTGTTGTGTATTTTTATGTTTTTCATCTCTGTGGAAATTGGGGAGCCTTCTTTTAAAATCAATACCACCTTATATTTGGGCCAATTTAGGAATTAAAAGTACATACTGTTCTAACCAAAGGACCAGATTACCAAAAGGCCTACGTTTTTGCATTTTTTTCTGCTAATCTTGAATAGGAGCATAATTAAAATCATGCCACTGCAGTATCTAAACTTTACCTAAATGATAAGTCATTGTTCTGTATCTTTGATCTTACCAAAAAACACAAAAAACAAAAAGCACCCAAATACTGCCTTTTGAGAATTTGGAACTTGTTATATTGCAGTTATCTATTAGTTAAGATTATTTTGTTTAAAGTTTTAATTCTCCTGTGTAGTTTAATAGGGAATATACATAAATAAAGTTTTCTAATAGCCTAACAATCATGATTTAAAACTTAATGAAAGTTATTGTGTATTTTATTTTATTTTATTGAAAATTGTTAATGTTTATTTATTTTTGAAAGAGAGAGAGGGACAGAGTATGAGCAGGGGAGGGGTAGAGAGAGAGAGGGAGACACAGAATCAGAAGCAGGCTCCAGGCTCTGAGCTGTCGGCACAGAGCCCAACGCGGGGCTTGAACCCACGAACTGTGAGATCATGACCTGAGCTGAAGTAGGACCCTTAACTGACTGAGCCATCCAGGCACCACTGTTATTGTGTATATTAACACATTCACCTTTTTTAATACAAATCCCCACATGGACTGTTTTTAATATATGTTTTCGAGTTGCAGTCATAAACATTTAAAGACCATACCATTACCCTCCCACCACTTACCCCACAGCGTTCCTGTTTAACAAGGAAAATTTCTGATTTTAATAAGCTAACATTAAAAGGACGGCAGAAAGTGTTAAGGCTTGAAAAAATTAACAGCATTTTAAAATTATTTATTGTAAAACATAGTCCTGAGATATTTTATCTACTGAGATATTACCCTTTTTCTTAACAAACTACATGGGAAGCAGCAGAATTAAATATTATTTAATCTAGCATACTTTTAAACTGAGGATTAAATGTTGCTTTATGTTACTGATATTTAAACTTCCAATGCAGTTAGAGGTTAATATTGATGGAATTTGTAAAATAATCAGAAATCTTTTGACCCACCCTGGTGTTGTGTGATTCCAAGTTCAAATTTTATTTTTTTGACGTTTATTACTATCATTAATACTACTGTTTCCTACTAGTATGTCTTTTTGACTTTTTAACTTACATTTTGAATTTGAAAAAATATGTAGAATATTTAAAAGATGATTTTTAATGATCATTCTACCATATAGGATTGGAGGTGTGTGTGTGTGTATGTGTGTGTGTGTGTATACACACACACAAATTTGCTATGGATTTGCAGGTAAGTTTACAAATAAATAGCCAACAATGTCCTGTTAAAGTATAAATTGTTTTCCTAGCCTAGGTTTTATATTTCTGCAATTTCTAATTAATTATTTGTCTTTTTATAGAAACAAAGGATGGAATATGGTCCAAGACCAACGGATACTCCCTCTGCTCCATCACCTCCTCCAACACCTGCTCCTGTTCCTGTACCCCTTCCTCCTTCTACTCCAGCACCTGTTTCTGTGCCAAAGGTCCCAGCAAATGTAACCCGTCAGAACAGCAGCTCCAGTGACAGTGGTGGTAGTATTGTGCGAGATAACCAGAAACACAAACAACTTCCGGTCGACCGTAAGTTTGCCAGGGGGGCAAAAATATACAGTTTCTTCTGTGAATTAAAAGCACTGCTAAGTAATAAAATATTGTTTATTATTAGTTCTACTGGTATTAAACATTATCCAATATAAATAGTGGTCCTTTATACTTGCATGGTACTTCACAGATTGCAAAGACTTTTCATCTAGTTTCTTGTCCTTCAGGTAGTTCTAAGAAGCATGAAGTTCTCTCTAATCTCTATTGTATACATGTCTATGCATATTCCACTCTATGTGGTGGTCGAATGCAGACTCTCTATTGTATACATGTCTATGCATATTCCACTATATTGTGGTGGTCGAATGCAGACTCTGGTGCCAGACATACTCGAGTTTGTACAGTGAAACACCACTTATGGCCATGTGACCTTCAAGAATTTAATAATCTTCTCTATACTTGAGTATCTGAAAAGTGGGGGAGAATAATGGTGTCTGCTTCATAGGATAATCGTGAGGATTTAATAAGGTAATACATTTAAAGCATTTAGATCGGTCATTCTCACCCAGAGATGGTTATATACCCACCCCCCACGAGGGAACATTTGGTATTGTCTGGAGACATGTTTTCATCACAGTGGGGTAGAGGCTACTGGCATCTAATAGGTAGAAGCCAAGGATGTTTAGCAACATCCTACAATGAACAGATCAGTCCCCCTACAACAGAATTATCTGGTCCAAAATGTCGTGGATGCTGAGGTTGAAAAACTCTGTTTGGCCGTGACCAATATGACACACAGTAAGCAGTCAGCCAGTGCTCGCTGCTGTCATCCTCAGTGTCATAATCATGGTGTCCCGGCTCTTCTTCCACATATTTGCGACACATACACACTCACACTTGCTTGAGAAAGTCAACCTGCCAATTCCAGCTTCAAATTTGCCCTCCAATTCAGATTTCATTTGATTTAGACTTCAACTTCATATTTTCATAAATTTAAGTTTGATTTTTCACATGAATGTTTCTGTGAAAACCAGATTTTAAAAACTAAAAGAAAAGACACTATGGCAAACCTTGGATTATCCTCATTAGTGCCATTAAACAACAGTATAGATAATTTGAGAATTGAAGGTACTTCTAAGGTAATTTTTCTTATTATTTAATCTTCATATTATGTTTGTATAAGTATTGCAAAATTACTTTGCCTTACCTATATTTGACATGTAAAATTTCCTGGAACACTAGAGCCTGGAAGATATTTCCTCAATATGATAAAAGTATATGAAGAGTATCTGTGTGTGTGCACATGCACCTGTGTGTGCATATGTATAAAGGATGTCTGTCGTTCTTTCATTGTGGCCTCTCCTAGGGCTCAGTTCTGGGTTCTTCTCTCCATGTAAACATACTTTTACTGCAAATGATCAGTCCATTTCCATTTCTTTCAGTACTGCCCATATTGTTAGAGAAGGAATGACTCCCAGATTTGTCAAATCTCACCTCTGCCATCCAGATACAAGTATTGAACTGTTAACTTTAAAGCTGAGATTCGATGATTAGATTCAAAGTCAAATGACTGGATCCTTCACTCCAATTTTCACCCTACATTTTTCTTATTTCAGTAAATCAGAGCCACATCTAGTCAGTTGTGGTCATTCTTGATAAATTTTTTTTAAAAATTTAAAAGAAGACACGTATGTTACTGTTTAGTCCTAGAAATCCTGGCTAAATGCCATAAGCATTAGCCTACTTTTATACATTACTTTCTTTCCCAAAGTAAAGTTGATCCATCACCTTCTTATCCATATCCCGACCTTACCAAAAGACGAACAGAAAAGTGACATTTCAGAGAAATGGTGAACTGTGCTGCAAAAACTGTGTGTGTGTACGAGAACATGTCAGTGTATATAAGCATAATATGCTGCTGAAGTTTTTTGAATGTTTGTGTATTCTTTTAAAAGATGCTTTTACTTTTTTTCAAAGACACTTAAAGACGTAGTTTTGAGATGAGAAAGTTCTATAAATATGTTTATTGATTTCCCTAAGGAAAATTTTTCTCCTAGAAATGAACATTGTTTTTTCATTTTTACCACAAGTTTATAACCCGTCCCTTCTTTGCTACATCAGCATAGTGATCTTTGACACTGTGGACTGTAGTTAGTCTTTCTAGGCCTAGGTCAGACTCCATAGGCATCTAGCCCCCATTTGGAACAGTCTGTGGGTTGGGACAGTTTGTTCTTTGTCCTAGTCTAAGAAACTAAGAATAACCTAATGGGAAAGAGGCATAGTTTGAATACTTTCAAGATAGACAACTCTCCTGATAATTGTGACTCATCACTTTCAAATCTGTTTTTCATAAGTAAAAGGGTGACATTGGCATATAAAGTATAAACCTTTCTTCCAAAATTAACATTTGTATGTTTTTCTTTACAATAATAAAACTTCCCATGTATTTACACAAAGTTCTCTTTAAAGATATCTCACTCAGAAGCATAGTTTCATATTAAATAAATGTATTTCTTTTTCTAAACGAATTATTTTCGTGAAAGCTTTCTCCTGAGCACGCTTTTGGAGAACGGTTTTTCTGAATGAATGTTGGGGCTTCTCAAAAGTCTTTTAGATCCAGACAGACATACCAAAATGTGTATTTGTCGATAGCCAGGTTTCTCTCAAACTAAACCTTTTATGCTTTCCTACATTCTCTGCTTACTGCTTAGCCTTGTGATTAAAATGGAAGGAACTGGAAAGTGAATACTCAACTCAAAAAAAAAGTTACCAAGTAGCCATAAACAAGGAAAAAAGCATGCCTGTTTTTTTAAAATTTTTTTTAAACGTTTATTTTATTTTTGAGACAGAACATGAACAGGGGAGGGTCAGCGAGAGAGGGAGACACAGAATCAGAAGCAGGCCCCAGGCTCTGAGCTGTCAGCACAGAGCCCGACGCAGGGCTCGAACTCATGGACTGCAAGATCATGACCTGAGCCGAAGTCGGCCGCTTAACCAACTGAGCCCCAGCATGCCTGTTTTTAAAATTTAGCAGGTAGCAGGAGTGAGACAGAATGACACTTCTTTTGCTGAAGGTAACTATGGTTGCCTATTCAAACTGGCTGTTGAGAGCCATGTGTCATAGAAGCTATTCAAATTGGTTTATCGCAGGATTTAAAAAGGTTCTCCTCTTATCACTTTTGAAGAAACCAATGCTTTAGTTATTTTGCATTTCTTCCACTTCCTTTGAAATGTTAGTCCTTTTATTTGGGTTTAATCTTTTGTAATCAGAAGTGTTATTTCAGAACGAGGTGTAGAGTTAGTCTGGTTTGTTATTGTGTGCTAGAATGTTGCAAATGGAAACCGAAAGTCAGGAGCACAGCAGAAGTTTTTGTACTCCATGGAAGGTATGCTGTGGACCAGAAATGTTCATGCAGTGGCTAAGTTAGTAGATAAGAAAACAAGTCTTTTAGTGTGGTGATGCTTTTTCTCTCTGATTTCTTTGAGATGTACTCGTATTCTGTGTGGCAGTATGATGCAGTGAGTTAAAAGAGTTATCTAGTGAAACGCATGTAGTGTATTACTTAAATGATCAGTCAGTAATATTCCCTCTCACCCTCCCTAGCCCCCTCTTCTTTCTCCCTCTCTCCCTTCATTTCTCCTCTTTCTGTCTTTTGCCTTCTTCAGAAGGTTCCCAGAATGCCTAAGGCATTAAAAAATTCGACTGAAATAACACTTTTTGGTTATTTCATATTTTCATTTACTTCTCAAGGACTTGAACACTTTCTGCAACATTCTCCCTGGGGGTGAAAAAAAAGAAGAGAAAAGGAAGAGAAAAAAGATCATAGAACAGTGGTCACAAAAATCTCCTTTAAAAGAGGCCAGGTCATTGCCTGTTGCCAAGGTAATCAGTTAACTGGATTACTGTATCAGTTTTTGTATTTAATCCTTGAAGGTAACATACAAATAATGTATCTATCTATATATATATATATATATATATGTGTGTATGTACATATATATTTAATATGTCTATTATATATGTAATATATATAATATAATCTGTAATGTTTTAAAATACACAAATACATTATTCCCTTTCCTATACCTTCATTTCTTCCCCATTTTTCTCATAAACATATGTGCATATACACATATTTCCCATAAGCATAAAATGGGTGGGGGAGAGGGATAACATGTAACCTAATCAAAGGTAGATTCAATGACTTTGATCATAAAGCAACCGTGAGCTGAAAGTCAGGAAATCCAGTTCTAACTAAATTCTGCTAATTAACAACAGTGTGATCTTGATGCATCATCTCTCCTCTTTTGACCTCCGTTCTCTTAGCTATTAATTTAGGAGTTTGTATATGATGCCTTTCAAAGTCTCACTTAGTGAAAAAGTCAGCAGAATGCCTCAGTCATTCATTTACTCAGTGAGCATTCGCTGAATACTTAACTGCTCCAGCTGTTGCAGGCAAACATCCCTTTTCTCTTCAGGCATGTATTTTGACAACAAGAGATGGCGACCTAAGTGATTGAGTTGATGAGGCATATTAGAAGGGGGTAAGTGGTTTTGGAGAATAATAAAGCCATGTGGATGGGAAATGTTGTTGGGAAGGGGGTTGCAATTTTAAATAGGAGAAATCTAAAGGAGGGGAAAGAATAAACTGAGTGGATTCTGGGGGAAAAGCATTCCAGGCAGAGGCCCTTAAATTTCAAGAGCGTCAAGGAACCCAGCGTGAGTGAGAGCAGAGGGCTCCAGGGGAGAGTGGAGTTACCTCAGGAGGTGGTTCTCTGAGGCCTTTCACTGGGAGTAATTTGTATTACTTGGAAAGGTTTGGAGCAGAAGACTTGCAATATCTGACTTATATTTTAAAAAGGCCATTTTAACTGTTGTATCGAAAACCGAATGAAGGAGCACAGGGTGCCATGGTAGAGAATAGAAGGAAGGCCATACATAGGCCCGTGGCTCAGACCAAGCTGGTCACAGAAAAAAATGGAGCAAAGCGGTTGGATTTTTCGTATATTTTGATGATAGGACTAACAGAATTTGATGATGGATTGAATGTAATAGAAGACAAAGGGGAGTCGAGCATGACTCTGTGGCATTTTGCCAGAGGAACTGAAAAAATAGAATTCCCGTGAATTGAGCTGAGAAGTGTAGCATAAAAGCAAGCTTCAGGAAGAAGAGAAGCCTTTCAGATTTGGACATGTTATATTTGAGCTACCTAATAGATACCCAAATGAATATATCAAGAAGATGGCTGGCATATATGGCTTCAGAGTTCTGACTGGAGAAGTAATTTTGGTAGTCATCAGCTTTTAAAGGGCACATGGCTCATTGATGGAGTGAGGGCAGGCAGAGGAGAGGTCCAAGCATTGTGCCTCAACATTGCTTACTGGGGAGATGAGAAGAATCAGAATAGGATATTGAGAAGGAGAGGCCAGCGAGACAGGAGGAAAATCAGGTGAGTGTGGTGTCCTGGAGGCCACAGAAAGAAGGCATTTTAAGGAGTGAGCACCTTCTTCATATGTTGCTGGTAGGTTACGTGAGACAGTGACTGGGAATTGACCGTAGGAGTTTAGCAAAATCTAGTGGAGGGATGGGGCCAGAAGTCTTATTTTTTAACAGTGAGTTCAAGAGAAAATTGGAGAACAAGAATAGGAGTCAGCTAGTACACACAGCTTTTCATGGAATTTGTGAAAAGGGGAGCAGAGAAATGGGCAATAGCTCGGAGGCACACGGGGTCAAGAAAGGGTTTATTTAAAGGCAAGAGGAACAATCACAAAATGATAGTGTTTGTATGCTGATGAAATGATCCAATAAAAGAGGAAAATGGAGAACCTAGGATAAGTAGAGGAGAAATTAAATAGGCAGAGGAGAGGCGCCTGGGTGGCTCAATCGTTTAAGCTTGTGACTTCAGCTCAGGCTCAGGTCATGATCTCACGGCTCGTGAGTTCAAGCCCTGCATTGGGCTCTGTGTTGACAGATTGAGCCTTGCTCCTGCTTTGGATTCTGTGTCTCCATCTCTCTCTGCCCCTCCCCTGCTCCTGTTCTCTCTCTCTCTCTCTCTCTCTCTCTCTCTCTCTCTCTCTCTCTCTCTCTCTCAAATATACATAAAACATTAAAAATAAGTAGGCAGAGGACATGGGGTCTAGTGCACACATAGAGGGGTGGCCCTTCCTTAGGAGCACGGAAACAGTTCATCCATAATGTAATAGGGAGGGAGGGAGAAAGAGAGAAAGGAAGAGAGGGAGGGAGGGAGGAAGGGAGGAAGGAAAGGGAGGGAGGAAAGCAGGGAGAGGGGGAGGGAGGAAGGAACGGAGGGAGGGAGGGAGGGAGGGAGGGAGGAGGAAAGGAAGAAAGGAAGGAAGGAAGGAAGGAAGGATGCATGAGGAAAGCGCTGGTAGGTGAACCACTAGGGGAACTTATGGAGGTTCTCTTATAACTTATTTTATTTGACATTAGGAAAGTGAAGTCATCAGTTCAGGGTGAGAATTGGGAAATGAGTGTTGGAAGTTTGCAGAGAAAGAAGATACTAAATACTTGTCTAACAGTGGTCTAGGGCACTTGTCTTACTTGGTCTAGGGCAGATTCTCAACCTTGTTGACACAGGACTGGATAATTCTCTGTTGTAGGAGACTGACAAGGACACTGTAGAATGTTTTGTGCATCCCAGGCCTCTACCTACTACGTGATAGTGGCATTCTTTCTCCTCCTCCCCTCTCATTGTGCCATCCACAAGTGTCTCCAGTCATTGCCAGATGTCTCTGGGGTCAAAATTTCCCCCACTTGAGACCAGGGCCTAAGGAAATGCAGTGCGATTGTCAGGAAACATTAACAGCATGGTTGAGGTTCATATTCATGAATTTAACATGAGATCATTCAGCATTGTTGTGTTATATGCAGTGTGCAGGTGCAGGCACAGAATAAGCAGAAAGTAAGATTTAACAAGGGGTGGGGTTTTGCCAAATGAATACAATGAAGAGAGAGGAGAAGAGCCAAGGAGTGATTTCAGTAATTGATCATGAGATTTGTACTGGGTGAGGATGAAAGGGAAGATGGTGGGAATGCTAGATTATGAGTCCAGTTGGGGTCAAAGGATTTTGGCACTGGGTTCTAGAGAGAGTGACGCATGTTAGGGGTTTTCAGAAATAACCTACTCTGTGTTGGTGTCTAGGAAGGAAATCTCAGATGGAGGAAGTGCAGGACGAGCTCATCCACAGACTCACCATTGGTCGGAGTGCCGCACAGAAGAGGTTCCACGTGCCACGGCAGAACGTGCCAGTTGTCAATATCACTTATGACTCCACACCAGAAGACGTGAAGACATGGTTACAGTCAAAGGGGTTCAGCCCTGTGTAAGTGTCTCTGGGAATACTTTACACTTCTTTGTGTAAAATCTGCCTTCTTTTCAGTTTGGTCGCTAAGACGCCACAAATGACTCTTTAAAACTTTGGGGAGCCCAGACTGCACATGTTCCATGCTCAGGAAATAGCTGTAGATATTTACAGCTAAAACTCTATACTATAATAATAACTACAATTTGGTGGTGCTCTATTTTGTAGGTGATGTTGTCTCCTTACCATCGGTCCCTTAAGCAAACTGTCAGTAGCTCTGAGGTGGTAGCTTCCTTTCCCTCACATCAGGTTACACAGGGTAGGACAAAAGACTTAGCTAGACTCCCCAGACCGTGGAGGACATATCTTTTTATCGACTGCAAAATGTAGATTCTCAGCCAAATAAAAAAATAAGTTACCTATCGTAGATTATAACATAATAGAGCTTTTCCCTTGGTAAACCCATGGTAAAGATTCTATTTATAGTCTAAAAATTTGAAAATAATAAATGTGTATTTGATACAATGAACTATTTCAGTAATACATATTTAAGGGAACTTTAATATTATAAACTCACATACCCAACATGAGTGAATGAGATACACAGGTTAGTCTGTTGCCCGGTTACTAGAAAGTTATCTGTTTCCCCTATGAAGCACCGTATTTCAAGGAATTGGTACTCAACAATAATGGTACTAAACACAATCAGCTCCTTTTTGATACTTCATAATCATCTTATATAGCCTCAAGGTCATCATCACGAGAGTCCCTTGTTAGTGCTGTAATAAGTACCAAAGTACCATTTTATAAGAGTTTCATTGTATGGAACACTTGGAAAAGAGAGGTTATAGCAGGACCAGAAATTTTTTTCTTTTGTTTTAGCTAGATAATTAAAAAAAATTTTTTTTAACATTTATTTATTATTGAGAGACAGAGCATGAGCATGGGAGGGGCAGAGAGAGGAAGAGACACAGAATCCGAAGCAGGCTCTAGGCTCTGAGCTGTCGCATAGAGCCCAATGCGGGGCTCAAACTCACAAGCCACGAGATTGTGACTCGAGCCAAAGTTGGACACTCAGCCGACTGAGCCACCCAGGTACCCCATGTTTTACCTAGATAATATTTTTAATGCTGCATTTCTTTTTCTTTCTTCTGTGTTTTTCAGGACTGTCAATAGTCTTGGAGTATTAAACGGTGCACAGCTTTTCTCTCTCAATAAAGATGAACTGAAGACAGTCTGCCCTGAAGGGTCCAGAGTCTTTAGCCAAATCACTGTACAAAAAGCTGCGCTAGAGGTAGGACTTGTCAACCTGAGGTGGTGTTTTTCTGCATTAATCAGGAGAGTGGTCTGCAAATTGAAAGCTCTGAAATCAGCTGTTGATGTCCACATTGGTTATTTTCCCTTTCACAGAGAGCTGAATTAAATTTGACTCAGCTTTTACAATTTATCCTTGGAGACCATCAATGACCATTTGCAGGAAGATTAATTTATCATAAATGCTCCTGTAACATGAAGCTTGGAGCATATGCTTTTGAACAGTTAATGAAAAGCCCAATGTGCTGATTTTATATGCATTAACTACTTCTGTAGGAATTTAAATTTTAACACGATAATGGACATTCACTTCTAAGTGAGTAAATGCCTTAAGAGGCCAGAACTCTTTGGCCTGTTCTTAATATTGAGTTTGGAGGATTCCAGTAGGTTAGTGGTTTTAAGGTCTTAAAACTCTGGCTTTGTGTCTTAGGTCTTGTTATATATCTAAATAATCAGAGGGACAATAGTAGGTAGGGATCCCTGAAAATAGTGCTGAAGAGTAATTATTTAGTCCTAGCTGTGTGTACGAAAGGAAGAGAATGAATGTTTTTTAGATTGAATATCCTTAACCTTCCAATATCCTATTCTTCTTAAAATGGGCTGTGTAAGAGTAGTAGTTTCAAACTGTTACATCTCACAGCTCTTAATAACTTTCACAAAATTATGCTTCGATTCAAATGAAAGGATATTGGCTTTGGTGTAAAATTGATACATAATTCTCTCTAGCAGGTGTATCTTCTAAATTCAACAGTTAAATAAGTCAGACTGAAGTAGCTTCATGCATGCAGCCCTGTAACCACTCTTAGGAGAAATTTTATTTCCTTGGAAATGTTTCCTATGGTCCTGATCTTGGGAGTTCCATATTAGATGAATCCCCGGGGTGTTCTGTATTAGGCTTTCTTTCTATTGAATATGAATAAGAACTATATCTTTTCTGAGGCAGTTTTTTTTACCATTATATATTTTAATCTTATTGAGAGTATATAAAATTACTTCTTAAGAGTAGGATAGAAAGTTCCAGAATTCCCGAATTCCTTGGTTTCAGACTGCCTATACTTTGTCCTCAAAAGTATCTCTTGATCTCTGGCTGCCATTCCTCTGGATGTGAGCTGAGGCAGACTGAGTACCTGAGGTTCTTCACCTTCCTCAACTGCCTTCCCATTATACCCTTCTCTTGCATCTAGTCCATCTTTTACATTACTCATCTGAGTTGCCAGAAACTTTCATTGATGAGAGCAGAATAAGGAGGATGCACAGGGATCGTAGGTAGGGCTTGGCAAGGAGGAGAGCTGACATGATGTCAGAGGGTCAGAACCTTCGTGTATTCTGAAGGGAACTTTGGCGTATTCTGAGCCCAGTCTCTGAGCCTAATTTAGAATCCCCTAAAGGCAGATGAACATCTTGCTGGACTTAAGAGGGTTCTTTGATAATTCACCATCTTATCATGTTTATTGTATACATATTTTCTTTCTCCCAGGGAGTCTGGGGCATTCCACATACATTATTAATTTATCTTTATCATGTTCAAGTAAAAGAGTGAATGAATTGCCTTAAGACTTCCCATAAATGAGAAAATGATACATGTGATGGATTAGTGAAGTCCAGAAGCATCACTTACATGAAGGGCAGCCTTCAGTTTTCCCCAAGAGATATTAGAGGAAAAACAAAGGACTTTTACCCTGAACCATTTCATTACATGACCTGCAGCTTGCACAAACCAGTAACCATCTTGTCTGACCATGTTTAATTTTCAGGATAACAGCGGCAGCTCTGAGTTGCAAGAAATCATGCGAAGACGACAGGAAAAAATCAGTGCTGCTGCTAGTGATTCGGGAGTGGAATCTTTTGATGAGGGGAGCAGTCACTAATTTGTTTTTAAACTCCATTGAAATGTTTGGCATTATTCCAGTGTGCTTTGTTTTAAGAAGCCATGAAGGGAATGTCAGATCCTTATTTCTTGGAATACTTAATTTATCACCATAAAGAAACAATGCAAACATAAGAAATCAGAGGACTTGTTTCCTGGCCTATTATTTTTATTAAAACTGAATGATTTTAATAGATGTTCTGCCCTTGGGAAATATTTTGCCTACTTTACCAAGGTCAGATTTCCTTTATTGGATTAATTATTTCATCCCCATCTCAGTGGATAAGCCAGCATTTTTTTTTTTTTGACAGTGGTGAATTTATTTCTTGCAGCAAAACAAAGATATTGCCCATGATTTAAAATCTGTTGATTTCAGTTTTGCCCATGACTCTGGTGTCTGTCATTCAGAGTGTAGCTTACTGTAGGCTAGCCTCTGCTTACTTAGGTCTCTTCTTTGACATACTCAATGATAGAATTATTTAGATTTATTTAAAGTTCTTAATGCCAACAGTTTTTTAAAAAAATCAAAACATTTAATGAACTGTAAAATACAACAAGGCCTTGGACATGCAAATATAAACCTATGGAACATTCCCAAGACATTTTATGTATCATGGCTCTGTTGATCACAACTCCTTGTATAGCCTGTGTTTTGATTTAGTTTATATTCTGCTTATTATCTATATTGTGTTCTTATATATGAGAAAGCACAAGTGGAAAAGAGGTCATATACTGTCAGAACGTATCACAGGAAGTAGCCCACATTCTACTGGTGTGTGGTGTGCGTTACAGTATTTTGCTAATGAAAGCCTCAGTTCTGAATATTGATATAAGTAGTTAAATGGATATTGGGGCCATTTTATGTGTTTATCTGTGTCAAGTTTTTCTGGTAATAAGAAACACTTAATTTACACATATTTTAATCCTGTGAAAGATTCTAGATAGAGAAAAGAAAGATACTTAACCTTCAACAAATGTTATTTTTGGAAACACAATTTTTGTCATTAAATGTTATATTATTTCACATATATAAAACAGATGTTATGTAAGAATGTTGTATATTTTAACATAAATCCATTTAGAGAGATTATCTAGATTCATTAATTTTCATAGTGCCTTTTTCACATGAGTCAGCTGGAAAGTCTGCAATAAACAGTATTTGCTGTATGTTAATAAATGGCTTCTGTCTCATTGACAAATGGGGTCTTTGGTATGTAGACTGTGGATCAGGGTTGAATGGAATGGGAAGAACAGAGACCGCCCTTTTTTTATTTGTTGTGTTTTTGATTGATTTCCAGTATATTTCGGAGTGGGTAAAAACCATTCTAGAATACTTTATTCACTGGTTTCTCTTCTTTCCACCTCTCTTGTTTCATTATCTTTTCCTTCTACCATCTAGTCAGAACTGGTCACAGTAGTAAAAACAAAAGTGCACAGCACTTACGATTACTAAGTGCTTCCACAGAAATGCTTCCTGAGGTTTCTGCAGTAACTCTCTGAGTTTTATTTTGTAGATAAGGAAACAGCTTCCTAGGTCTAATTTCCTCCCAAGAGAATGATGAACATGACTCTAGATCTTTTCCATGTCGTAAGCATAGGCACACATTTATAACTTGGCCCTTATTGAAAATCTCTGAAAATGTGGAAAATTTTCTCTCGATAAGACAAGAGAAAACAGATAGGAAAGGTGAGATAACCTGAGTGTATTGTGACATAAGTGATATTACAAGAACTGGTGTAATTTATAAGGATGTCCTTATGCTATAAAACTCCAATGGAAAATAGCACCACAGTGGTGATTACAGGAAGCAGTTACCTCCTTCTGGGCTCTGGTAACAAAGGGGAGAACTGGGCTTAACAGAATTTCGAATCTTTGAGGGAGAGGGACTGCAGACTTTGGATCCAGACATCTGAGGAGTTTGGTCTGTGGTACCTGAGAAGTTTAGAGGAAAGACCCCACAGCTGGTACACAAACCTCTGAGACGGAGGCACAATCTGTCTGGTGCCATTGCCTCAGGAATTCAGATAAGAATTCAGCTGAGAAAACAGTGAAGCAAACCCACAGAGCTGGGATGCAGACCTCAGGAGACCACGCCAGCCAGCTGGTACTCAGATTTCCTTGAGGGCACAGTGAGGCCGCTCGGGAGTGTGGGGGGAAAACAAACAAACCGGTAACTGGAACCTGCTGGGGATCAATTGCTACTTCTAGAGTAAAGAACTATTATGAGGGTGATGTTAATATGATCAGGAAGTAAAACAGAAGGGAGCAAGTGCCTTGCCCCCTCTAGCTTCTTGTCTGCCTGTAGCACACTCCTTGGGCAGAATCCGTTGGGAACACACCTGGCAAAGCCCCAAATCATAAAAATGAGAAAAGGGGTAGATTTGAAAGAGCTCAATAAACAATCCATTCCAGTTCTGGCTACTTGGCCTGTATACTTACTCTTCTATACTTATTTGAGATTCCATCTAATAATTTTTAAAAGTTCATACTTTCACCTAACAAGATGCATTCATCCTTCTCTTGTGTAAATGGTATTTAACTTAAAGAATTGGTTAAATAGGCAAAAAGACAACACTGAGTAATAACAGGACGCAGCTTCCACACCTTGGTCTGGGGGAGCAAAGGAAGGGTTTGGGTTTATTAGCGTTTAGAAGTCTGGGGGAAGGGACCTAGAAATCTTGGATCCAGAGCCTTGGGGGAGGCACCGTCTGGCATTGGTGCTGGTGCTTCAGGAGCACAGAGGAGAGATGCCATGAGGAGCTGGGACAGAGACCTTTGAGGAGAGGATTCTGGACACTTGATGCTCGTATCTCTGAGGGGGGGGTAAGGAAATTGGTTCTGAAAATGTAGGAGGGGGGGTAACTAGAAACTAGAATCACCCACTGCTACTGGATTAATTGCAGCTGCCAAACTGGTGATCTCTTGACTGGTTAAACCATCTGATTATGGCGTGGCCTTTGTGTAGTTTTCTTCTTGTTCTTTGTGTTCACTGAGCGTCTTGGAATTGTGGGATCGCAGTTTTTACTAAATTTGGCAACATTTTCAGCAATTATTACTTCCTTTTTTTTTCTCTGTCCCTCCTGCCTTTCTAGCCTTGAAAGTCTCCCAATTGCATGTATATTAGACCATTTGATGTTTTCCCAAGTTCATTGATGCTCCTTTAATTTTTACCCAGTCCTTTTTCTCAGAGTTTCATTTTGGGTGGTTTCTGTTGCTGTCTTCAAGTTCACTAGTCTTCTGGAGTTTCTAGTCTGATTTTAGTCTCTTTCATTGTATTTTTCATTTCAGACATTAGAGTTTCCATCTCTAAAAGCTTGATTTGATATTTCAAAATATCTCCCATGTCTCCATTTGCTCAATATTTCTTTAACTTTACCAATCATAGAGAATACAGGGGTCCCTGGGTGGCTCAAGTTAGTTAAGTGTCCGGCTCTTGGTTTCAGCTCAGGTCATGATCTCACGGTTCATGAGATTGAGCCCTGCATCAGGCTCTGCACCAACAGTGCAGGGATTCTCTCTCTCCCTCTCTCTCTCTGCCCCTGCCCTCCCTTAAAATAAATTTTAAAAAAATCATAGAGAATACAGTTAAAATATATGTCTTAATGTTCTTGTTTATGGGTTCTATCATCATAACTTACAGGTTAATTTTAATTGATCTTTTTAATGCTTTATGGAGTGTTATTTCTTTGCTTCTTTATGTGCCTGGTGATTTTTAATCAGATTAAAGACATTGTAGGTTTTACCTCTTTGGATTCTTCTGTATTCCTATAAATATCTTCATGCTTTGTTTTGGGATGCTGTGAAGTTACTGGGAAAGAGTTTGGTTCTTTCTGATCTTGCCTTTGTTAGGTGGAACTTGAGAGTGGCATTTGCATTAAACCTAATTTTATGCCACTCTTGAGGCAAAACCCTTCTGAATACCCAACCTATTGTTCCATGAATCAGCATGTTTTCTACTGTAGCCAATGGTGATAAGAACTATTCCTGGTTCTGTGTGAGCTCGGAGAATTGTTCCTCCAAACCTTTCAGGTGGTTCTTTCCTCAAACTTGAGCATTTTCTCATGTGCCTGCACTGGTTCATTTTCAACTTAAGTCTCTGTGGAGATCCTATAGAGATCTCCAGAACTCTCTATTCACACAGCTTCCTACTCTCAATTACTCTGTGCTATGAACCTTAGCCCCTCTGTCCTTGCTACATTATAAGATTTGTGTCCTCAACTCAAGGAGTCTGTGAACTCCAAGTGGGCTCTCCCTCCCTGCAGTCCAGGTTGGAGACAATATCTAGGTAGAAAGCTGGAGCACTTGTAGGGTTTTTTTCGTTTGATTTTCATCTTTCAATGATCACAGCCATTTAATGCCCAGTGTCCAGTATCTTGAAAACTGTTCTTTCATAAATTTCATACGTTTTGCTTGTTTTTTAATTTTTCAGGCTAGAGGGTAAATCCAGTTTCTCTGATTCCATCTGGGCCCAAACTTGGAGTCACCTTGCTTTTTAAAGTACACATTCACTGAATATAGAAATGTAGGTTGCCAGTTTTTATTCTAGAACTTTAGAAGTGTTATTCCACTGATCTGTGGCTTCCATTGTTCGTAATGGTAAGTCAGTCATCATTCATGCTTTTTCCTTCTGGCTGTTTTCAGGATTTTTTTCCCAGTGTCTTTCATTTTCAACATGTTGATTATAAAGTTAATAGATGTAGTTTTCTTGGTATTTATCCTGTGTGCACCTCAATGAATAGTGTTTTCCCATTATCGAAGCCCATACTCTTTCCAGTACTTTTTTCTGCTTTCTCTCTTCCTCTCCTTGGCCTCCTATTTCATGTATATTAAGCCAGTTGATATCATCCCAGCAATCTCGGTGTCTCTTAATAAAAATTTTTTCCCATGGGGCGCCTGGGTGGCGCAGTCGGTTAAGCGTCCGACTTCAGCCAGGTCACGATCTCGCGGTCTGTGAGTTCGAGTCCCGCGACGGGCTCTGGGCTGATGGCTCGGAGCCTGGAGCCTGTTTCCGATTCTGTGTCTCCCTCTCTGTCTGCCCCTCCCCCGTTCATGCTCTGTCTCTCTCTGTCCCAAAAATAAATAAACGTTGAAAAAAAAAATTTTTTTTTAAATAAATAAATAAAAATTTTTTCCCATTCTTCAGATTGGAAAATTTATGTTACTATGTATTCAGGCTCACCAGCTCTCCTCTCTCCTACCCCTGTGATCTTTTTTCCAACATGCTGTTAATACAGAGTATTTTTCTTTTCAGTTATTGTATTTTATTAGTTGTAGATTTTACATTTCATGCTTTTATTTAATTTTCATTTCTGTGCTGAGACTATCTGTTTACTCATTAAAATATTTCTCTTCAATTCTTTGAATGACTTTAAAAAAAATTTTTTTTAGCACATAAAAGCTACTTTATAACCCTTTTCTGCTAAATCCAACATTTGGGTCATCTCAGGCTCAGTTTCTATTGATTGCTTTTTCTCTCTCCCACTGTGGGTTCTAGTTTCCATTTTCCTTGCATGTGTAGTAATTTTTTTTATTATATACCTGGCGTTATAGATAGGTTTTATATACTCTAGAACCTGTTATCTTTCTTTGAAGAGTATTCTTGTTCTGGCAAGCAATTCAGTACTGGCTGATCACTTTGAACTTGTATGTCTTTGATTTTATGCAAAGGATGGATCCTGATGGCTCAAAGTGTTTCGTAAGGTCTTCTAACTTGATTTGCTTTATCTACAAGCTCTCTCTGTTCTGCATATCTGGTTATTGCTTAATTTTAGGCTTTGTCCGTACCTGTCAAGAGTAGTTTTTACTGTGGAGTCTTACTTCTAAGGAATTCCTTACTTCTAAGGAATTCTTACTTCTAAGGAATTTCCTTTTTTGGACAAATTTCTAGGGTGAATCTATCTCAGATAGATTCCCAAAGTGTTAAAGGGTGTTAAACAGGTCTCTTCCCTTTTGCTGAGCTGGACCTCTAATGTCCCCCAGCACAGCTTCCGCTGGTAGCTCTATTCCACTCTCACCCTTTTGGCAGCCACGCTCTGCTAAACATTGGATGATGTTACCCTCTGCAAACTGGGGATTCACTTCCAGATTTCTGTGGCCAGTCTCTGCACAAATAGTTCCACTCTGGTGCCCTTCTTTGGAAATTCTAGCCCCTTCCAGTGCCCTGACCTCCGATCTTTGCCTCCTCATTTCAGCAGGACTAACTGTTCAAGCCTAGCTTGCTGCACTGTTGGGGAATTATCCCCAAAGAGCCAGTGAGTCTCCTTCTCCCAATGACTGTAGTCTTATACTGCTTATAAGAGGTGAGCAGTAAATTTTCTCTTTCCCTCCACTTAAGACGCACTGGGTCATAGGATACTCTAATCACGTAAAACTCTTCTTCCAATACTTTTCTGTAAGAAAATCTATAGGAAATTGAGATTCACTTGTTTTCGAAAAGTAAATTTATAGAGGCTGCATGAGGGATTATGTTAGAGTTCTCACCAGAACTGGGTCTGTGCACTCTCCTCTCAATGCTCATGCAAGGAGACCGGAACAATATTAGAAAGTATGCCTTTGGTTTGGTGTGGGGATGGGATGGGCAATGAATCAGGGCTCCTGCCAGGCCCAGATGGTCCTGGTCCAGGCTGGTCCCATGAGCTCTTTCCTTCCTGACTGTAGTCCCAGGCACTTGGCCCAATTCCTGCTTCTTTCCGTGTCCCTGAAGCCTGGCTGTGGAGTGGAGCATGATTTCTCCAACATTAGTTATTCCTGTCATCCCCCCAAATGAACAGTCTCTTGCAGATAATGGAAAAACAAGGAATAACACACACACAGTGAGAAATTAATATGTATAGCTTGTCCTGTTTTAAAGTTTCTTACTTTAAGCTGGTATCACCTGCTAAGTCCTTCTGCTCCCCATCTATTCAAGGGAAAGGGAAACAAGAACCGAATTCAGTACCCTACAATCTCTCACATTACAGATTTTACAGATAACGAGGCTGAAACTCAGACATAAGTAGTTTGTACAAAGTCACACAGTAAGTAGAAAAACTAAATTTGGACTCCGCTCTCTTGGACTTCTGCATATCCTGCAAATCTTTACCCTCAGATATCATAGGCCAGTGTATAAAAAAAAATTGGAAGCATAAAAAGCACCCTTTCAAAACATGAAATTTTATATAACATACCACTGTATCAAACAGATAAAGTCAGAGCTTCTGTCGCCAACGCTGCAGAGAGGAGATACAGAGCCTCATTTGGAAGCCCCTGGCCCAGGTCTCATAGGTTCCCTCCTCCACAAAGGCCCTTGCAGGTGAACATGAAGGTATATTGGGAGCTGATTATTCCATGCCCACAATTAGATCTGATCTCAGCAGTCATTTGCACCGTTGGGAAATTTCAGGTGGCTGACCACCCCTTCAAAGGAATACTTTATTTAGACAGGAAAATAGCCTTTGGATATCATCTCTTTAGTTTCATACATAGGCTTTGAAGTAGACATTATAGAGGATGCTGATAAATTGTCAAATACTAGCTGATCCTGGTCCCAGTTTTCCTGGTGATGGCCAGGCCAGGAACCAGGAAGAGATACACATTTGCTGCAAGTCAATCTGTGGTGTGGTTTATCCAGTAAACATAACAGTGACAGGGTCTTCTTCGGCTCCTCGGAGGCATGTGGTAAGAGAATCAGCATGACCAGTCACAAGATGAAAGTGGCAGAGCCATTGAGCCACAGGCGAAGACAATTGCCACGATCTGTTGTCTAGCTTACAAAATATAGCCCTTTGCAAGGCGACAAGGTCTAGAGTCTTAATGACATAGCAACCCAGTATTTTGCAGCCGATAAGTGAAGACACATTTCGCATCAGGAAAGCAGCCCAGGGAAGTGAATTTATTACCTCTTCACTACAACCAGTCTTATAGGGCAGAGTGTAGACATTTAGGTAATTCATTTCATTTGTCTTGTAGCAATAGGAAAAAGAAAAAAAAAAGAGAAAAATGACTTGTTTTATGCCTTGGTGACAGTGCAGTGGATTTACAAAACGCAAATTAAAACAGCTCTCTGGAAATTGCTTGGGTGCTTCTCACTTCTTTTAGCAATCGTCAGACTGCGTTTCCCACACCCCTGTCAGATGTACGTGTGCAGGTGGGGCCTCCCTTACCGAGTGGCTGACCCCAAGTGTGGCAGCACTCAGCGCGGAGGGTTGTAACTGCTAACCTGGGGAGCGGGCCTCATGGACGGGATATCACGAGAAGTGCTCCCGCAGGGGATCCAGGAATCAACGGGACACGCCTGCTCTGGGGACGTCTCGGTGCTGGAATGAGTGGGAGGTTTGGTGTTCGGAACCCGCGGAGAGGCTTGGAGAACCGGATGGCATTTACACCACGCAGACGCTGCCAGGCCCCCTGCTGGTGCTTTACACAACCAGCTCTGAGTCTCAGCACAACTCCATGGGGCTGCTTGTACTTTGTGGGGACCCTTGGGCTCAGCGATGGTGACTTCTCAAGGGCCCCCTGCTCTGACAAGCACGGGCCGCTGGAACTCCAAGTCTGCCCTTCTTCAGTCGTCACTCCGCGTCCTCAAACCGCCAGGCACCACACCAAGGGCTTTACGTGTAATCCTCAACACGACCCTGTCGGGGAAACTCTTCTTATTCCCGCTCACAGACAAGGAGACTCATTCTCTCAGGCATTGAGCAGTGGGTGTCCCCAGGGGCGTCTGCTCACTCCGAGCCTGTATTCTTCAGTCCACCCAGGAGGGTTAACTCGTAACTCTTGCATCTTACAGTTTGTACAGATCAGCTTCTTTGTCTTCGAAGAAGTGGTCGGCTTTTCACACATTGTTTTATGCAGTGAATTTGCACAGCTTGCCTGCCCAATTACGGACGTTTTCACTGAATGTGAATCAGGCCGTGGCATGGCTTTGCCTCGAGTGGGGGTTCTGTGCACCCAGACGCAAAATACACACTGTTGATGCACTGGGTAGTAGAGAGGCAAAGTAGAAAGTCAGGCCCAGACTCTGATCTGGAGGACCAGCTCCTGCTTCGGCACCACATGCCTATGACCCAGGAGTCCACACTGGGTCACAGGCTGCACCTCCTTTATATTCTGAGGTTTGTGACTGTGTGTGGTAGGAATGGAGGTGAGCGTTCACTTGTCATCCTGGGGAAACTAACCCAGCCCAGTTCAGGGACCAGCTGTTGCCAAATCTATTCAAGAATTCCAAGATGGCCCTTGGAGACTGTGGGAGGTTTGCCTGTCCCCGCCAGCTATGCAATATGCCGTTTCTCCAGGTATTGTTTTCAGCCCCACCGCATGTTGTTTCCTTTATCTTCTTGAAGCCCTGTGCTACCATAAAGCTACCATCACCATGCCTATTTCACAGATGAGATAACTGAGTCACAGTCAGGCACAGAATCTCAGCTCAAGTCTCTCTCCATCTACAGCCCCTTGTTCTAAACCGCTCCACTCTGCAATGCTGCTTCCCAAGTTCACTCACAGGTTAAGGGCGGGGGGGGGGATGTGATCCAGTTTGGTTTTGGACATAAAGGGGCCCTTCGAGACCATTCTGTTTTCTATTTGTAAAGGCAGTAGTGGTTGCAGTGACCTCTCTGTAGTTTAAATGGCCCTTTGGAGTTTTTGGTATTCGTAGAAGTGAACAAAAATACTTTGTGCCAGCTGGCTTTGAACTTCTAGCCGCTGCTCTGGAACCTACCGTGATGTACGAGACACGAAGGCACGGCTGGCTGAGCTTCACCTCCCTTGCCGAGCCTCACGGCCTCCTGTGTGTTTGGGCTTTTATTGATTGGAAACCACTGTGGGGCCTGTTGTTCACAGAAACCCTGGACTTTGATTCAGAGTCAATAGCCTCATTCAAGGCTAAAGACCTCAAGCGGGGTTCCTATATAATGGTCTTGTTATAGGGTTTAAAACGGGGTGACAAAGAGAAGGAGAGATCTAACGTGGGGGAAAACCACTTCTGGAGAAGAAGGCATATATTTCCATAGAAAACTTTATTTATTAAAAGAACCATCATTGCTCCTGTGGCCTTTTCCTGCGCACTTGTTTGCATTGCGGGGTGACCTTGCTCTGCCCTGTTTCATCTCTCACCTGCTTTCTGGGAACTTTATTGGGAAGTCCACACCACTGCCCAGGAAAACTCCCACGGTAACTGAAGCCACACACAGTTGTAAAGCATATCCTGGTGCTGCCATATTATTTAAGAGCAGGGTGACAGCCAGAGCTGACGATACCATAATCACTGTGAGAACACAATGGAAATGTGTTACTTGGTCACATCATGAGTCGGTGCAGCAGGCATTCATTCCTGCTACAGGTAGTGATTTGGGGCCCCAGCCTCCTTCTGTATTTTTGGCATCACCATCTTGATCTGGAGGGATGGAAATAGATAGATGATAGATAGATAGATAGATAGATAGACAGATGGACAGAGGTGGAAGGTTGATCCTGGGTGATCATCAGGGGTCACAGGCCAAGGAGTGGAGTTTAGCATTTCTGCCTATCTTGCCTTGGACAGCACTAATCGCAAGTAGCTGGAAAATGTAGCCCCAATAGGCTCTGTTACGTTTGCAGGAACAGTAAATTCATTGCATTCTGCTGAATAACACATGAGCTGGAGCTGTCTGTGGAGCTTGGAAAGAAATTGTCACTTTAGAGTCAAGTGAAAAAGAAACGTCTCAGAAGGCAGGATTTGAGGTTAGGTTACTCACATGGGCCCTGGTGAATGATACAATGGGTTTTCTGAATGCTTGCTGATTGCAAAATGAGTGTACATCATTAGTATTCCTTAATATAGTTCAATAGTCTTTAATACTTTAATATGGCAGTGTAGTCTTTTTTGGCCCTTCGAGAAAACAAACACCTATCCTGCTCTGGAGCCTGCATTGGATGCTTTATGTTTTCCTATCACAGCATCTGTAACACTTTGTTGCCCTTAGTTTCACTTCAAATTTCCCCAAATAGAATGTAAATTCCTTGAGGTAAGAACCTTGTTTCATCCATCTTCACAGCCCCAGTGCCTCGTAATGGATGTTGAGTAAATAAATCATTTTTCGAGAGGGTTAGAAATCGGCTGTTTCTCAAATTGAATGGCTTGAAATTAGGTCTCTGTCCCAAGCAGCTCTGGACTCCAGCACTCACACGGCACCTGCCCTTTTACCAAAATGGGGAAGTGACTTGGGCTTCAAGTCTATATCCATGAGAGGCACAGACTCCTACATCCTTAGTGTCAGTAAAGTCCTTAGACGTGCAGACAGAGGAAGGGAATGCTGGTAATGCCTTCTGACAAATGAAGCGATGGACTGCCTGGTGAGGGGGCAATCCTACATACTGGAAGGGTTCAGTAGAAAAGAATCCGCCACCTTCTAGGGAGATATATGATGATTCTCATCAAGGAAGAGGGACTATGTCACGGTCTGTGGTGACTGATGAGCAGCAAAGACGATGGGAACCTAGTATTGCTGTTCTATAAACCATAGGGGAAAAGCCCAACACCATTATCCTCACTGGCCCCCTCATTGCAGAAAATATATTAAGTTTTGAGATATATAAGTGAAACATGTTGAAAAAGTCTTGACTGATGTTTTCTTGGTCCTTCCAACAACGACAAAATTGATTCCATGACATATTTTTAGAAGATAGCATATGGCACCGTTTGTGCTTACGATGGTGCAAAGCCTATTGCATGGGGTCAAGAAATCTTTCCTTGGTTGGTTGATTCATTCAACATGATTAGGTAAACAAATATTTGTTGAATTAATGATTGAATAAACAAAGGAATCTTCCTTTACTCCGGGCTTAACAGTCTCACTTTTCTCAAGTCTTGTAATTTTGACCTGTTGTTTTCCACATCCCTAATGGTTCTGGTGACTGCCTTGGACAGCCTACAGTTTCTTCTTCTCCTTCTTTTTTAAAAAATGTTTATCTTTGAGAGAGAGAGAGAGGGAGAGAAAACACGGGAGGGGCAGAGATTGGGAGCCAGGATCCGAAGACAGAGGCCACCACAGGATGCGGGGCTCGAACTCACGGAACCGTGAGATCATGACCTGAGCTGAAGTCGGATGCTTAACCGACGGAGCCACCCAGGCGCCCCTGGACAACCTTCAGTTTCTTAATGTCCCTGGAGATACGACTCCCCGAGCTACACACCGTACCCATCTTTAATTGAGGGCCCCGCCGGGATCAGGCCTTGCCATTGCATGGGCTGAAACTGACAAAAAGCCTCTGCTGTTCTGGGAGGCCCAGTGTCAGAGATGTCATAACTTAAGTTGTTTTTCAAATGCGTCAAATGCTGTGAAAAACTCGGGGTAGGAGTCTGCATATGTTATGTTTTGGTTGCTTTATAACCCCTTTGGCCAAAGTAGATGTTATATTTAGTCCCGGGCATGGCCTCTGGACTCTGAGCCTGTGCCGAACACCAGCCTAGAAAGCTGTGAGCCAGGAAGCGAGCCAGCTAATTTGACGCACATTACATCAGACGTTTCCTGAGGTGGAAAGGAAGGCCTCCTTGCTAGAAAGCAGGGAGGATTTTGGCTCTTAGAGATTGGATTCAGTAACTTTAACTCCTTGGCTAAGGGCCAACCCACTAGCAAGCAGCTATCATATGGTCTGCAAAAAATTCAGATCCAAAGTCTCCAGATCCTGCTTTATATGTTAATACCACACCTTCCTTGAGAGATGGATTGCCTTTGGGGGAGTGGGAGTGGGGGGGGGGGCCGGGACAGCTTTTATAACAAAAGACATTAGAAAATCTGATAAAAGGTTTTATAAAAGATTAAAATAATCTTACTAGCTTCTCTCATTTTAAATTTGGAGGGGTAACCTTGACTTTGTACTGGAAAATTTATAAGACTTGAATCAAAATGCTGTCCTAAAAAAATGTTGTAATTCGTCACTTTTCTTTTTCTTTTTCAAGTTACATAAAAGCGTGTGTGGTGGTGGATATGTTGGTATTAGATATTCAATTTGTAAATTAGGCCTTCATGGTAGTTTCTCAATTAACTTCAGAAACTGACTTTTGCAGTGAGGAAATCTGATCTCAATAGCACTCCAAGTTAAATATTTTGTGATGATAAAGTCTTCCTCTCTCTCTGTACCACGTAGGCTAGTATGAACTGCATGTGCTAAGCGCCTCTATGTTTAGAAGGTTGTAGCACGACTCAGATGATTACAAAACAAAACACCTTATTAATAATACAGAGGCCCTGGCAGCCTCCGCTCTGAATGCTCACACTGAGTCCTGGAGTGAAAATGCAGCTGCTTAAAATGGTTTTAGGGTACCTGAAGGGACGAGATACAGAGCATCTTTGGGTGAATTATCATGCTGATACTCTTTATACCTGAAAAATAGAGAGCTCTGAGGAGGTCACTGCTACAGTTGGTGAACTGAGATTCAGGAGAGGCAAGTTCCAAAGGCATCTGTTGGGATTAAAATCCAAGACTTCTCGGGCGCCGGGTGGCTCTGTTGGTTAAGCACCCGACTCTTGACATCAGCTCAGGTCACGATCTCATGGTTCGCGAGTCAGTGCACAGACTGCTTGGGGTTCTCTCACTCTCTCTCTGCCCCTCTTGAGCTGTCTTGCATCTCTCAAAATCCAAGCCTTCTGATGGATGGATGCTTTCCCCACTCTAAATTCTATAGTTTCAGGAGCACCAGCATACCAATGGACAAAGTGACTGCTGGGGAGACCCCTGAGGGAGCCATCTGGAAAAGTGCTTTCGTGTGCCCTTTCTGTGGTCTAAACTCTTGAGTCTCCAGTCTAAACTCTGGATACTTCATTTTCTCTTTTGGGAAAGTTGATCTGGTACTATTTGATCCCTACACTGAAGGGGTGCTCAAGAAAAACATGAAATATTTATGAAGTGCTTTAAGTTTCAGGGGAAGTAATATTCCAGCCTACGAAAACGAAATGGATTCCGGCTTACCCATGCACCTTATCGGCTCATCCAAGTTTGCGCACGTCACTCCTGACCTGTCCTTGTGTGAAAATCTAAGGATGTCACACATACACTCGCCACCTCTCTTTCGCCCTGTGTGTTCCCGCGAATGGAGTGGGTGATACATTATTAACATGTCCAAGAAGGGAAATGAAGAGGTAGGGGTGAGAAGAGGAGGTGGCAGCAGGGAGGCGAGAAGGAGAGGAAAGGAGGTAAGAACTGACAATGCCTGAGGAGCCCAAGCTGTTAACCTGCAGGGTGTGGGCATCTTCTGCTGTTCCCCCTGCAAGGTGAACCTGACACTCGCTGGCCAGGTCTTGCACAGAACTGTGCCAAGGTCCGCGGTGGCCAGGGCTCCTCGGTGACGAGAGACAGTAGGGTGTGGAGCTGTTCACTTGGCATCCTTCACCACCACTAAGGTCACCGATAAAATATCAAGCTGATCCTGGGTACATGGCTTCATGAAGATGATCGGGAATGAAGGGAAGCCAGGGCGAGGGGCAGCCATCAGATCAGATGCACAGAGGAGAGCACGCGCACGCGCACGGGGAGGCAGGACAGCCACGTTGCCACAGTGAAGCAGTCAGCTTGTGTTTACTTTCCACTCAGAATGTTTTCCTTTGTATATCCGTACCATCACCTCTTGTTTTTTAAGGAAGTGACACAAAATAACAGGCTTCACAATGCCGTCAAATGTCACAATACACAGTCATGTACTGTAATTGTACAGAATCGGAAGAATAAAATGTTACTAGTTAACACTGGTTAAAATCAAACGGACAACCAAAAATGAAACCAAACGAAAAGAAATCAAACGCTGGAATCCATAGAAACGCCTGACAATATTACCCAAAAACGCCGCCAAATAATTGTCCTAGCATGCTGCAGCTCATTGCCATAACTTCATAAGTTCCCAGCTCTTTGGGGGAAAGAAAGTGCGTTTTCACAGCCTACAGTTCTCAAAGAAACAGCTTTCACATGTATGCAGGTCAACAGATAAAGGAATGCAAACTCCAGGCACCAGGGTTGCTCAGACAGCAGTGGAGTCTAAAGAGTCCTTCTTAAAACCATTCTGAACCAGATCTGATTTGTTGAAAAAGAATCTGGAGGGTGACATTAGTTCAAGAGGGCCAAGGAAAAAACACTTAGCTGTTAATAAGGAAGAAAACCATCAAGAACTAGAACAATTAAGACTTAAATATTTTTCCTACTCTACTTTGAAGGTGAATTGCAGCTCTTCATATTTGGAAAAGATATGCAGTTGATCCGTGGGTACAACCCCTCTCTCTGCCCCCCTGCACCCTCCCCCCCTCCTGATCCAGCATCTGAATGTCGGAGTGCAGATTTTGCCAGTTCAATTTCCGTGAAGCAGAATTAACGTTTCCTCATGTGTGGTGGCCATGCCGCTTTTTAACAACGAGGTATAATTTGATACTAACAATGCCTGTTCCCTCTTGGGCTACGGGCTTGATCGGTCATGTGGGTAGAAAACAATTCAACTTCCTGATAAAATCACACATACAAAAATTATTGCACTTAGAAACAACAACAACAAAAACTCAGCCCAACCAGCCAAGGGCCAAGAAAACTCTTCTTCGGAAGTGCTGTGCTTCCTGCCCTTTGCAGAGCGTCTGGACCTTTCTGGTGTTCGGTTGAATGTGGTCCGTTATTCAATGTCCAGAAGTAAAAGAGTCCAAAAGACACTGGAGGCTCTTTAAGGCTAAGTCTTCCCGGTGCTTCAATGAGATAAATTATCTCCTTGGCCACATACTACAAAGCAGGGGCTCTTCTTAGCAAAATGGCTAGCAGCGCCCCTAAAAAACTCTGGAAGCAAGGGAGGATGGGTGCACACCATGTCCTGTCCTGTGGGGGTGGGGGGGGGTGGGGAGGGAGAGGGAGAGAGAGAGAGAGAGAGAGAGAGAGATTGAAAGAGAGAGTAAGCGGTCTGGGAGGGTCAGGCCACACACGGACAGCTCTGTGACATAGGTTTATCTGTACATCTTTCTCTGTGTAAGCCTTTCCTGTGGATCTAAATATCTTTCCTTTTTTCCGCAGATTTGTCTCTGTCTTAGTCTTTATCCTTCCTGCCTCTCCGGGCTTTCTGTCTTTTGATGGATATGAAGGTAGAATGCTAATCTTACCTTGCTACCCACTGGTCCATACTCTATTTATCCTTCCATTTTCCTGCCACAATGCACAGCTACCTTCTCCACACCCTGTGAATGGTCCCCCCACCTCCACCTCAGTGTAGTCAGATACATTTCACACTCCGTTTACTGACTTGAATTGGCATATTGTTACTTCAGCTAAGATTACTTACACCTCCCAAATCTGATCTCCTGGTCGAATTTGAGCACAAGGCACCAACTATGTTACTAATGTTTTCAGGAAGCTCTCAGGAAAATGTTCACATCATGGATGAGATCAAGGCATTCTTAAACTCCACTATTCTGAGAATACTGCCAATACTGTTTTTCTTTTCTGGGATGTGTGCTCCAGCTCACGTCTTTTTTGTAACTAACCCCTCATATGACCCTTGTAATCAATAAAACATTTGCACAAAATATCTAGATAGAGTTGGGTGAGACTATCCTGACATTTCGTGCATGGATCCAATATCAGAACAATTTAAGGTTCAGGTGGAGACAATGAAGGTCATGTCACAAGGAGTTGCTGAAGCCCCTAATGTCACACTTACCAACCCGGGTACATGGAAGCTCTAAGATCTGCAATGGTATTAATCTCGCCCTGTGACCCCACTTGTGGGGGCAGAATCCATACAACTGGTGACTGCTGCCTTTTGTTGTTCTAACACAGAGTGCCCGTGATGGCCTTTTCTCTACTTACTGCTCCGGGTTCTGAACTAGGACTTGCTAACATTCTCGTAGATGACGTCACTGATGCAGAACTGTTGTTTCTTCTTCGTCCACATCAGCTGCACACACTGATGGATAAAAATGTACTGCTCCTGGTGCATAGGACAAAAATGTGTTTCAGAACAAGATATTTTTGTGCAAACATGTGCCAAGGAAGACTATTTTAATCCTATGGCAGGATTAAATACCATGATGTCAAAAAACAATTTCCATTATTTCTGAAATAATTTTATCACTAGGAAATCCAAGAGAATCCACCGTAAAAATATTCTGATTAATAATAGAGTTTACGTAATCACCGCTTAATGTTAAAGAAAATGTCCAATCGATAAATCATGGGCCTCTTTTGAAAAAAAAAATAGCGTATCACTTCATAATATACACCAAAATAAAATCCAGGAAGTTTACTAAATTAAGCCATAAAAATATAGGGGGGGAAATATAGGTTAATTTTTCTCTGGTTCCTTTTAGGAAGGACTTTCTAAACTTCAAAACGATGTAACAAATTACAAATGAAACTTTGAAAGCCCTGTATATGAAACAAAGTGAAAAGAATAAAATAAAGGTCAAACCAGAAACTGGGAGAGAAAATTATTTTCTAGAATTATGACGAAAACTCGACACCTTTACTTTTCTTTAAAATTCCTCCAATCAGTAACACACACACTTAAACTGACAAAATATATCGACAATTAGACCAAATATTCCTAGAAGGCAGGGACTGTATCTTTTTATTCCTAATGTCTAGCACTCAGCTTGTGCTTAGTAAATATTTTCTGAAGTAAACCGAGGAAATATTAAACCATAAGCAAAGAATGGCGACATAATAAAAAAATGTAAATTCAAACAATTGGTTTTCATCCATGATGTGAGCAAAACCGAAGGGGAAAAGTCACATTCAATGATAACTTGAGCTTGTTGAAGCCGTTGTTTTCATCTGTGGTTGGCAGAAGTATTATTAATAAAGTGCTAATAAGTGACACTCTGGACGCAGATAGTAAACAAGTGGGAAAAGACCCCAATTAATGTTCTATTAAAAGGAGAATGGTTTAAATAAGTTACAGCAGATCTATACTGAAACACTATTCAGTCTTTAAAATGAGATTTATAGAATTTTGGACAATTTGGGATGATAGATACACAGAGCAAAATGTTAGGTGGAAAATTAGAATGTAAAATTAGCACATGTATATGTAGCATCGAAGCACAACTGGATGAAAGTTATACTTGACTGAAGATGGAGATGAAATGCATCAGCATATGGAGAGTAGCTGTCTTAGTGCCATGAAATCAAAGAAACTTCATGATCTTTCTACTTTGTCTTCATTGCCTAGAGCGTCTCTGTAAGTAATACCATTAGAAATAACCTTGAAATAAAAACCAGTCATGGTATTCGCAGGATTTAAGGAGTCTTTTGTACAGCTTTATAAAAGATAGGTTAATGCTTCAAACCTCACTGAGTTGATACCTAAGCCCAATCTGTATTTTTCAACAAGCTTTGGAAAAAATACATTCCCTTATTTTTAAAATTTTTTTTTTATTAAAAAAAAATTTTTTTTAACATTTATTTATTTTTGAGACAGAGAGAGACACAGCATGAACGGGGGAGGGGCAGAGAGCGACGGAGACACAGAATCGAAAGCAGGCTCCAGGCTCCGAGCCATCAGCCCAGAGCCTGATGCGGGGCTCGAACTCACGGACCGTGAGATCGTGACCTGAGTCGAAGTCGGACGCTTAACCGACTGAGCCACCCAGGCACCCCTAAAATTTTTTTATTATTTTTGAGAGAGAGAGAGAGAGAGCCCAAACAGGGGAGGGGCAGAGAGAGAGGGAGACACAGAATCCAAAGTAGGCTCCAGGGTCTGAGCTGTCAGCACAGAGCCTGACGCAGGGCTCGAACTCATGAACCTGAGCTGAAGTCGGACACTTAGCCGACTGAGCCACCCAGGCACCCCATATATTCCCTTATTTTGTGATAATATCAATAACTGGCTACCTCTTCTCATTATCACACACCACTCCGTTGTTTCTGGTGTTGTGTCAGGCACTGGGCACAGTTAAGGCCAGAAACTGCCTGGCTCTTCAGTGCGTAACTGTTCAGTGGCCAAACTTGGGTGTCAAAAAATTAAAAAAAAAAAAGTAGACAGACCACAGGCAAAGTAAATAAAAGACTATTTACAGACACATCCTTGAGGGCCCCTGAGAAGTCTAAGCTGCCGATCAGGAGAATGGCTGCTCAAAGCAAAGCCGTCACTGACCTCCAGGAAAGGCTATTAGAAGAAAATCAAACAAAACGTTTGATAAAAATAGAAGAGAGCCCAGGAGAGGTGAATGCCATCCATACAGAGCCCTTTACAGTTTCACTGTGCTTGTCTAGGTGATATTTCCATGATGTGTGCTGTACGATTCACAAATGCATCATTCACATTTTACAGATGACGGAGGGCCTGTGAGAGGTGAAGGGGGTTGTACAGAGGCCATGCTGTGACCCAGGCCCTCACGGGGTCTCACCCCACCACCCCTACTCTCTAACTGCCCTTCCTGCTCTTGTGGAGAGGCCCAGACCACGTGCCCAGTCAGTTGAGAAAAGGCAAGAAGGCATGTCAACGCTGCAGACCATGCAGCATGTTGCCGGGACGTGAAATGTGCATCTCAGGACACAGCTGTTTTAATTGGTAACTTCTGCAATTGCTCGAGTGGGGCGGGGTGGTGGAATGGAGATGGCGGGTAGTCTAGAGGAGGCAGGGAAATTAGAAACCAGCCACGGGAGGAAACCCGGTACACAGCACACAGGCGGTTTATAGAGAGAATCCGAAATGGCCTCTTGAAAATCATTACTGTCAACGGGGTACTGTGGGATGATAAAGCTGAAGAAAATAATTGTTTGACTCCGCTCCTTACATGTTAACATCAGTCAAGTAGAAGACAGAAGGTCTGGGGGGTATGAACGGGCTCAAGAAGGATGTGAGGAAAACCTTAACATTCAAAATACAGGCTGAACCATGATGAGCATAGAAGCCATGAAAAATAAAGGTAAATGGACAAGATGTTTCAGACGTAACTAACAAAACGGAGATAAATAAGTAACTCCAACTAGAAAGCATCCATTGCAGAATCCTGAGGGAACTCAAGAAGCTGGAACAGTTGGAAAAAAATCAGTAACCTGTGGTGACCTCCGCCTCTTTTACTGACTGAGTTTTCCCACAAGAGTTCAGGGAAGGGATGCTGTACTTTAAAAAGACCGTTTCCCTGGAGATGTCAACTTAAAATGCTGCCCCAAACAAAGAAGCCAAACAACCAAAATGCGGGGCCAGAGCGTTAGGGAGAAAAAAAAAATACTTCCTCAGCTCTGCAGAGAGGCACATGGAGGCTGCTCTAGCTTTGTGCGATTACCACATGCGAGGAAAGATAATGGCGCTGAGAACTGGATGGAGGGTCGGCCATGTGAAGGTAGTTTTTAAAAGGGGATTAAGATTCTGTAATTGGGAAAGCCATAGGCAAACAGGCTATAATCAAAGTCTATAAAGTTATAAGAGGCATAAATTAAGTCAATGGGGCAGACAATTCATCACATCCAAAATACTTAAAATAAGGAGTGGCCCTTTGAAGGCTGGGGATTACTATACATAATGGGGACATTTTAAACCACATATGAGGATGTAAATTTATAGAAGTGGAAACCAAAAATATGGACCGATTCATAAAGCACTGTTTAATCACTAGGTAGTGGGCTTCTCTGGGGAACCAGCACATTTCAAGCTTACGATAAGGAGGTAATATTAGTTCACGTCCCCACCACTGTAAATTAGAAGGCAGCAGAGTTGGGATGTGAGTGGGTTCAAGGAAGTGAGGAAGCAAACACATCATCAATGAGGCACCTGCGTGTGAATGGGTCACTCTTTCCAAAGTGGTATGATCTTGCTATAGCTCAGAAATAAATACCATCCATCGGCTGTGTCCAGCCTTGGAAAGGTGGGAGTGGGGAGGCAGGAGAGCAAACAGAGGCAGAGGAGAAAAACCCGGGCACTAACAGCAGCCATGGCTGCACGCTTTTTGAGTTAGACTGACATCTAGTGGTGCATCGTAGAAAAAGCAGGAAAAAGACTAAGGCAGCATTTAGTCTGGAAATGGAATACGAGGTCAGGCCTGGTTGTGTTGTACTCTACAAGCATTCCTCTTGCACACCCCTTGGGGGAAAAAAGGGATTATTGTAAGCTGGAAGCTAAGAAGTCGCGACTATGGTTTGGTGATTAGGATCAGGAACAAGCTATTGTGCGTAGGCTTCGGGGCGCCTCCAGGTGCACACCTGTTGCTGTTTGGAGGCAGTGTGTGTTGTGTGGTGGCAGCGGCCCGGGGCTGCCACTCCAGCCAGGGTGCATTCTGAGGCTTGCAGGGAGGAGAAGGCTTTGCTGAAGAGGAGGAAGAGGGAGCATATAACACCGCTGGATATTTCTGGGGGATGTTCCCTTGTTGTTACAATGATAAATCCATTCATTTAGACCAAGGGAACTGGCTGCACTGCTAGGTTGGGAGCTGGAAAGCCTTAAAATCATAAGGGGGACAGGAAGCATAAATCAACCCTTGATCATCATCAAAAGTGCATTGGGACAGAGGGTTATGGAGGACAAACTAATGCCAAACTAACTGAACCAAATCTAGCATTTCAAGTATGAATTAAATCACGTCAGTTCCACAGTCCCCACTCGGTGGCATTTACCCAGATTGGCTGTCACCTTCACTGAACTCTCAGTCTGTTCAAAGAGGCTTTATTCCATTATAGATATCATAGATACATCCACGTGCTCTGGATTATGAAGGGCATATGATGCCAACAACAGTGCCAGCTCTATGCACTGAAGAGATTGCTAGAAGCTAGTATCTTTTTTTTTTTAATACACCTGAAGCAGTTTGAACATGCACAATAAAAACCTGGGACTAGTGGATGCAGAAAAAAAAAAAGGGACACAACAGTTTTGAAACATGAGATTGAATAATGAGAAGTTTCTCATTCCAGGGCAAATTTGAAAATGCGTATTGATTCTGCTCCTACCTCCGTCTGCACCATAGACATCCGGTATGATCGCATTTCGGACACCAACCCTAAGATGTCGACAAACTCGTGATCCCGAATGTGCTGCAAGAGCCTGTCCAGGGCAATGAATGTTCCTGTCCGTCCCACTCCAGCACTGCAAAAGAGTGTTCAGACAACATATTCCTCAGACATATTCCTCTGCACTGTTGCGAACAAACTGGTAATTTAAAACCCCCCAAACTACAGGTGGCACCACTGAGAAAAGGGAAGAACTCCTGAGAGTATTTTCCTAACGGATTTTGAAGTGTGCAGTTGTGGTCCGGGGTGTCGTTTGATGGCACATTTCTGACTATCCCTGCCACCTCGCTTAAGGAGATGTGGGTCTGCACTGCCTCACACACACCCCCTCTCCCGCAGGGCCCTCTGCTTCCGGAGGAAAGTGATGATTCCATGTAGAGCCTGTTGGAGAGCTGATACACATAAACAGTTGCAGCGTTCTGCGTAACCTCAGAGTTAGGCACACACACCCTGCTGGAAAGTCGGCTTGAGATGCCACACGCCAGCTCTAGCTCTGGGGCCATAGCAACTTGTGTGCCGTCAGGCCTAAGTTGAGTTCACCATCCCAGACCTTCCTTACAGCACACCGGCCATTTTGGTGGGTCCTGGGCCTGCTTCAGTCTCCCAGCGATCTTTTAGATAGTTGCCTTCAAATCACATTTGATATTTGGACTCAGTCTCTTCCAGTCCCCAAATCCCAGGGCTCAGAGAGCGGAACAAAGTGGAGCGAGTGACTGACACTGACCGCCGCCCACCGGCGGTCAGGAGAGCCCCCAGCTCTACGTTCAAGTCAGCTCTTCTCTCCCAACCACTGAGAGGCTGCGGATTGTGAATTATGGTAAAATGAGAAAAGAGAAAGTCTCTGCTGGGAGAGAAATCCAACACTAGAAGCCTCGAGTTCAGAGATTGCTTTTCTACAAGACAACTCTTCTCTCCTAAGACTTACTGTCTAAGAGAAAACGTTCTGCCTCTGGGTGAGCACCCATAAAGTCACATCCAGAGCTGTGGCTGCTTCCTGCTTGGAAAGGAACCACGAGTTTGACCGTGTGGTTGAGCACCTTTATTATCTGCTCATGGGAAGAATGGTGTTGAAACTAGACAATGTGGTCTGGTGACGCCTGTGAACATGTGAGATGAACTCACGCAAGAATATCCTCCCTGATCCCAAACTGGGTAGCTTACAAAGTGTTTTTCTTTCTGGACAGACACAGACACATACTTCTCTTTCTCTGTCCCCACCCCTCCCCCCCACCTCTCTCTCTCTCTCTCTCACACACACACACACACACACACACACACTCCCCTAGCCATTCTGGTTCACAAAGGCCAAGGTGTTAGACCCAGGATTATAGACTTATTTACTTAGGTTGACATGGCTACCAGTGCCTCCTCTAACATCCCCATTCCATTTCTATCTGTGGCATACAGTGGGAACATATTTATATCCCATGCTCTTTGGGGGTTGCATAAAAATTTTGCAACGAAATCATGTCAGACTGATGGATTTTGATGGAGATTTGGTTCACTTGGTGAGAAAGAAAGCTTAAATTCAAAGATAATGTTTCTCCTAAGGAATTAGTGTGGCCCTTGTTTTTGGGTAATGTGCTAGATCATACAACCCCTTTCATCTGAGCTGTCTAGAAATTCAGAGACAATCTCTAAGAGCAATCATAGCAAATGTCTATCTGAATGAGCTGAATACTTTCATTTCTCCTTTCCCTCATCTTGTTTTTATGTCTATTAATATTATTCTGGGCTGTGATCGGCTATTTTTAATCTGCCCTTGCAGTTGGCCGTGTTACAAACCACTCGGGATCTCTCATAGGCTGGGGGTAATTTCACACAGTACCTAAAGGCACGACCTTTAGAGACCGTGCACCTGGAGTTGAGTCCTAACCCCTCCACGTTCTGGCTGCACGAATTTGAGCGAGTCCCTCAACCTCCCCACTTCTTTCTTTCAGCTGAGAATGAGAATAAAAATATCTATCTCATAGGCTATAGGAGATAGGAAAAGCCACGTTATAAGCAAATTGTGTACCTAGTAAGGTATCAGTGAGTTGTAAATGTTATAGATTCATAATTCATTTAATCGTTAATTCACTGTGCTCAGGGATTTATGGACTGGTGGGTGATTCCCTTTATAAAGCAAAGCCTGTGGTGCTGCGACAGAAAATGCGGCTGATGAGTCTACCTGCAGTGCACGATCGTGGGGCCTTTGCTCTTGGTAGCTTGCTGTCGAACCACGTGTACAAACTGAAGGATACTTTCTGCAGCATTTGCTGTGGGCACACCGTGATCAGGCCACGCCGTGTAGTTGAAATGCATCACATCCTGCATCTCGTCAGCCTTTAGGAGAAAAAGCCAAAGCGAGCATTAATCTCTCGGTCCACTAGCCAGCTGGCCTGGGCCGCCACTGCAGCTCACAAGTTAATGCCATTAAGAAGTGAAAGCCATGTTCCACTGCTGGTCAGCACGCTTCCCTTTCCAGCTCCGAGGATCATGTCTGGCACAAAGCAGGCCCTGGGGAAAAAATACTCATTGTTTAAAACTTCAAATAGTAGGATAAATCGGCGAATCCAGGCCTGTGCGGAGATGAGAGCATAAGCAGATCAGGGTGTGTATTCTGGCTCGGCCGTTTAGCAATGGCATCAGCTTTGGCCCAAAAATACCGTGGGAGGTGCTATTGGTGACCCTCCCCCATAGGGTCCCCTTTGCCAGGCTGACTGCCCCTTTTCCAGCTGCTGCTAACAGCATATGGCTCTGTCCTCCTCATGGTTGTCCCTCCACGAAGGCAAATGCCTTGCTGGAGTGCGCCTGAGAGGATGTGTTCTCCTACTGAGGGCAGTCCACAGCTACGGAGTGACCGATATTGGGGTATAAAATGCCGGCCCCCTTACGTCGGAGTGGCACATGTAACTGTAAGGTGCCGTTCATGCCCCAACACTCCCCATGGTATGCAGCTGAGGCTAGAATTCAGCTGAACCCACAGCTGTGCCTGGCTCCTTCCCTGCCCTGTCCTCTCCTGCTTCCCTTGCTCCCTTACAGTTTTACCCAAGATCATACTTGCCATAACTCACCAATAGGACAATCCCGGTCTTGGGCTCTGACCCAAGACAAACTGGCTGAACAGCAGGTTTCTCATACCTAAGATGCGTCTTTTTAGATGTTAGAGTACAATACGACCTATCGCAGGGGTTGTTGGGAAGATTAAGTGTGCTCATGTCTGTGAAGGATGGACCGGTCAGATATTAAGCATCACCACTACTCCATAGTTTCCACCAGCTCAGGGCATTTATATGGTTGGCTTCCTTCCAGCTCAGGGCATTTATATGGTTGGCTCTGGGAATCCCAGTGAGCGGGTATGTTTTGTACATGTATCTTATTCATATTAACCCATACATCAAATATATTGTTGTCCCCTCTGAACTGAGTAATTATCAGGATAATTCAAGATTCACTCTTTTTAGTCTCTACTAATTTGTAAGCATAAAGATTTATTCTGTTCTTGTTATCAACAGTCAGGAATATTCCAAACCCAGGCCCCAACAAAGATCTAATTCACTCCCCTTCCCTCAAACTTGGCAAGAGCCTAAAATCCCCTCAGTGAATGGAATACTGTATCATAATTTGGAAGAATTTGGCCTGGTTATGAGTTTGAAACTAAAGTTAGGTTCAGGCATTAAAGAGGAATGAATTCCAAAGAGTCAGTGGTTTTGGGTGGAGTAGAATTTGTATAAATATAAGTAAATGCATAAATAAAGCATGTAAATAAACACATAATAAGATCTGTATAAACATAAGTAAATCAGCACTCAATTAGACCCACTGTCCCCAGACACTTAAGGCTAAACATCCCAAGCCACATGCAGTACCTCCCTCACCACCTTCAAGGGCTCTTTTTTAGACACATAGAGCATGAAGTTTGCAAAAATGTTGCCCCTCTCACTGCTGTTTTCAGGAAGTATGGCAATAAAGTAACCCAAGCATAATAAATTGTGCATAATGACTCCATTACTCAACACCATGAGGACCGAAGGACGCTCAATCAATCACTAGACAACTTCGGTTGCCCAGAAAAGCTCACAAAAAATGTTAGCTCTCTTCAAAGGCTGATTATAGGCTTAGTTCAAAGGCTTGTGCATTGTAGGCATATATGTGTGTGTATATATATGTATATGCATATATATAATTGATCTGAAAATGTCTCCAGCTAAAATGAGCAAAGTGGTTCCAAAATAGGCAATGCTTATATTGTCGTTAGTCGCTCTACAGCTGTAAGACAGAGGTATTGGGGTGATCCCTGGTCAAGCTGGACAGCAAGGCACACGTCAATGGGGACAAAGTTTTGCTGGTTTTAGTTTCCAGTTATTACTCAGTTCATGCCAAGTTTTTAAGCACTGGACAGTGAAAAACTGTGTGCTATGGTCATTTTCCTCCTTTCTTTGTTGAAGGAGAAAAACTTACCTTAGCCGTTCCAAAATCTCTCTTACCCCGATTTCCTCACTCATATACTTTTATCTGGTTGTACTCTGAAAGTTTCCACATATCAATATAGAGGGAATAAAGAAGAGTGTAAACAAAAATGGAAACAAATAGAAAAACATATTCATTGGCAAGGCACAGTGTTCTTTTAGATTCTGCATTTATGGCCAAAAGGGGGCACTCTAGGACCAAATGCTCGTGACTGTGTCTACCACATAAACAATCTTACCAGAAAGCACTATTACTCAATATTTTATTCTTATGTTTCAAGCCCTTCACATGATTGTCACTGAAAGGTCATAATTTAAGATCAAGGACAAGAAGGGGCCCCTGGGTGGCTCAGTCGGTTGTGTCCGACTTCAGTTCAGGTCATGATCTTGCTTTTCATGAGTTTGAGCCCCGCGTCAGGCTCTGTGCTGACAGCTCAGAGCCTGGAGCCTGCTTTGGATTCTGTGTCTCCCTCTCTCTCTGCCCCTCCCCTGCTCACACTCTGTCTCTCTCTGTTTCTCAAACTAATAATAATAATAATAAACGTTAAAAAAAATTAAAAAAAAAAAAAAGACCAAGGACAAGAAGCATAGTATTGATCATACAGTGATCTCTGTGACTCTTTCCTGCCAAGGAAACAGGTATGGGAACAGGTGTTGTCTTGTGCTCTGCAGTTTCTTGTCTCCTGAATCCAAACCTAGGGAAATATTTGTTCTACATTTTTCCAGCAGTTTACACTGGCTTCCCAGCTAAAATAACCAAAAAAGAAAGCAGGATTCAAACGGCATTCAGATTGTCAAGTATTTTCTCTGATGGAAGGTCTTTTCAAGTGCTTTACTATTTTTGAAATCCTTCATTCATTCACTGATTTATTCATTCCACAAAGATTTTTATAAGTGGCTAAGGGTTGGGATTATAAAGCTTATTAAAACGGGGTACTTGCTTCCCAAGCTCACAGCATACTGGGTGAGGCGGACACTACAGTCATCTCTGATGTCTTGCGATAGAGCAGTAGGTGAGACAGAGCAGAGGGGGAAAGGAATAAAGTTGTCTAGAGACTACAGAAAGCTTAACAAAGGAGGTGACGTTTGAGCTGAAACTCTGGGTGGAATGTGTTTAGGGAGGAGATGGCCATTTCAAAGAAAAGGAACAGCATGAAGCTGTCTGCTAGGGATTTGCCCAAATTCTCATTGTGACAAAAGTCATTGTTAACTACCAGTGGTTAAGAAGTGATTTAACTTGCAAATATAGTAAGTGGCTAGTTCATGAGTACTTATGCTGCACTGACAGGGACAATATTTGTTTCTATTGTGCATATTAAGGGTCACCAAACATTTTCTGTCGAGGGCAGAGAGTAAATATTTTAGTTTTAAGGGTCATTTGTCTCTGTTCCAACGATTCAAGCTTGATGCAGCACAAAAATAACTCATGGGCAATATGTAAGCAAACGTGTGGCCATGTTTCAATGAAATGTTATTTGTGGACACTGACGTTTCTATTTCATATAATTTCCATATTTGGTGTGAAGAATTATTTTTCTTTTGATTTTTTTTCACACATTTAAAAATTTAAAACTCATTCTTGGCTCATAGGTTTTACAAAACAAGCAGTGGTCAATTTGTCCATAGCCCAGTCTTGAACCCCTGACGTATACAGTTAGGAAGTGTTGTTTCTAGGCAGAGAACACTGTGATGAGGACTTTCCTATTGAATGGTGTCCTCAACAGAGAGCATGTTTAAGTGAGTACTAGAAAAATTCCCTCCTATTTTCTGGGACTACTGTGTGTGAAGAAGGGTGATTGGTTGACAGGGGCACACAGCCTGGCACACAAACGTTGGGCATGAGCTCGAAGCCTAATCTTCAGAGAAGTAGCAGACCCAGGACAAATAGACTTTCCTTTTTCTTTTTTAAATTTTATTTGAGGGAGACAGAGAGAGAGAGTGGGAGCAGGGGAGAGGGGCAGAAGGAGAGAGAGAATCCCAAGCAGGCTCCGTGCTGTCAGTGCAGAGTCAGACATGGGGCTCGATCCCACGACCCTGGGATCAAGAGTCGGACACTCAACCGACTGAGCCACCCAGGTGCCTCTAGACTTTTCTAACATGGTAATATTCAGAAATCAATAGCATTTGAAAAGAGATATGGAACCATGATTAAAAAGAAATAGCTTTGAAATAATAAAAAGCCAAACCATAACAAAAAATAAGGAAAAAAGCCAAAGAAAACCAAACCCAAACTACCATATCATGGTTTAGGTGTTAGTTTAAAATTTAAGTGTGCCTTATATATCCTAAGCATACCCATCCACAATTAGTATAAGTAATGAGAACCTGTCAGTTGTAACTGGTGAGCAGTGGTGCCCTGTGTCTCCTATTGCCCTGGGCTGATCTGAGACGGAAAGGTGCAGACTTTTTATTCCATCTCCTCGGGGTCTCCAGGCCTACCATTTCATCCACACAGCACTGCTGATGAAACTGGAAATAAATACACTAAACATGGGATTTATCTCTTGAAGAAAGCAGTGCTGCAAAGCTGGAAGAGCTCATAGTCTTACATGACGGGGGGTTGGTCTCTGACACGTCGGTGTCCCTCAGCGTGGGGACAGCCACCTGACTTACATAGTTGATCCGGAAGTGTCTGCAGGCCCAGTCTTCCCGTTCTTCCTCTGACATCATCTCCACGGTGATGTCCCCATAAGCTATGGGTTCTTCCGTGAACGGCCAGTAATGGTCACATTTCACCTGAGGTGACAATAGCACACAATCTTTTATTTATTTATTTATTTATTTGTAATGTTTATTTATTTTTAAGAGGGAGAGAGACAGAGCTTGAGCAGGGGAGGAGCAGAGAGAGAGGGAGACACAGAATCTGAAGCAGGTTCAAGGCTCTGAGCTGTCAGCGCACAGCCCGACACGGGGCTCGAACAGTCTTTGCAACCTTGAGATCATCACCTGAGCTGACTGTTGGATGCTTCACCAACTGAGCCACCCTGGCACCCCGCACACAACCTTTTAAAACAAACAGGCTAGGAAAGAAATAGTCCGTGCTCACTTAGAGAAAACAAAATTACAGTAAAACCTTGGACTGCAGGTAACTTGTTCTGTGAGTGTTCTGCAGGAGGAACAAACACTTCTAATAAATTTTAACTTGATAAATGAGCAATGTCTTGCAATATGAGTAGTATGTGATGCTGGATGTCACATGATCACAACTGAGCCAATGGTTCTTTCTCTCTCTCTCTCTCTCTCTCTCTCTCGCTCGGGATTGTGGGCATGGTCTCCCATGCTCAGATGCTCAGTCTCAGGCCGCGGTGTTTGGCAGAAATCAGTGATTTTTCAGAATGTTGGAAGGTGCCCACACTGGCCCTAGTGTATTTTTTGTCACTTCAAAGCACTTATGGACAGTCCTTTGCTTTTCTATACAAGAGTAAGCTTAGGAATGCTTTGGTTCATTCTAGGTCAGGCTGCCTGCAGATATAGACCTTTTCCTCCGCTGCCTTACTGCCAGTTATATTAAATACAGTATGTGACAAGAGTTTATTCATACTGTACTGTGGTCAACATCTGTTAGTGATAGTGAAAGCCGTCCTACACAATAACCCTCCCTTCTCTGGTCTCCCTCACACCAGCCACGAAGGTTTTCAAAGGTAAGTGCAAGTTAATTTGTTATTTTTCTTTATAGTTTATATTTTCCTTATTATTTTGTATTATATTATAGTACTGTAATCATTTTATATGAATCTTTTTGAGTTCTGGAATAAAGCATCTGAGTTTCCATTACTTCTTATGGGAAAAGTCGCATGATACACAGTGCTTTGGATTACAAGCATGTTTCTGGAACGAATTATGCTCACAAACCAAGGTTTTACTGTACTTGACTCTGAAGAACTGTATAGTATTATTGTGCGCATTATAAAAGAAGCAAGTGGAAGTTTCTGGTATGTAGTAAGCACTCCAGCCATAGCCCTGGCTGGTACAGATTTTGCTGCCAGTGGGAACAGCCCCATTAGACACTTACCCTTCTTTTCTCATTACACTGAGTGAGCATGACAATAATCTGGGACTTCTGTTGTAGGACCATCTTCCAAAAGTCATTTCTGGTTTCAGGCAGTGGTCCCTGTGTGGCAATATACTCCTGGGGTGAGTTGTATCCCTGAAAGATTAAGTGACAAAGCGGTCACCCAAGAAGCTACTGTCAACACCAAATGCTGTTCCACACAAATGAAAAAAAACCTGAAAATGTACTGGGGATAAGCCTAGCAAAGGATCACACACCTAGGTAATGGTTCCTCCCTTTCTCATCAAAGAGGTAATCAGAGTAACTGACCCATGTAGGTCTGCATGATTATAAGCATTGTTCTCTGAAGTGTATACATACAATCGCACTCACACCTTTTGATGAGAACAGTCACTAGTTTTAAAATAGGGGCTCAGGTGGAGCCCTTTGAGTTGCATTGCCGAAACCAAAGCTTATTTATTTATTTTTAAATGCTTATTTATTTATTTCAAGAGAGAAAGAGAGAGAGAGAGAGAGAGAGAGGAAGAGAGAGAGATGGGGCAGAGACAGAGGGAGAGAGAATCCCAAGCATGCTCCCGACTGTCAGGGCAGAGCCCGACGCAAGACTTGAACTCATGAACCTTGAGATCATAACCTGAGCCAAAATCAAGAGTCTGACACTTAACAGAGTCAACTCAGGCACCCCAAAACTGAAGTTTAAACACAAAAAAAGATGATGTTTAATATAATTACTTACTTTCACTTTCACTCTTTACAAAGAAACGTGAACATTACTAATCTATGGGCTTTTCCCCCTATTTGTTATTCTGAAGTGGGATACTGGGAATTAATAGGATAATTCTTCAGAATTGGGTAGCCAGGTGGAGAATGGCTCTCTTTTTAACTGTTTGACATATATGTATAGCTCTAATAGTCCTCCTGTGTCTGAGCTAGAATTTGGACGCCTGGTTTTAAAAATTTTTTATTGTCTTTTACTTACAGGAATATAGTTGGCATTGATATAGTCTGCGCCTTCCTCTTCATTCATGGAGACTAATCTCACTCGGCTAAAGTCATCTGTAAAGAATAAGAAGAAACAATGTCAAAACTCTGAGTGGAAAGAAGGATTGCCTTAACTTTCTCTAACCAATAGCAAGTCGGAGCAGCCCACCTTTACTTTAGCCTGATACTTCGGCCACACCTCAATCTTAGTTTCTTGTTTAAATAAATATAGAAACACCTCGCAATCACCATTTCCTCCCCGTCAGCTTCCCTGTCCTTGTCTCCAGGCCTCAGGGGGATTGTGTAGGATATTTATAGGAACTAAGGTATCTGGTAGGTTGTATGGAAGGCTGTAGAATGTAGCCTAAATCCATGATTTCCATGTCACCTAACACATCCAGAGAATCCACTGCCTTTGGGAAACCCAGAGAAGATGGGGTTGCATGGACTTTGTGCAAACAGACTTCAGATGAGAAAAGTAAATTCTGAAATGTGTATAGATGTAAAAGTGTAAATGATGACACTACCCAATTCTATCAAGAAGCCTGATCAAGGAAGGGTTGTCCTTCTAGAGCTTTTTCACCTCTCTTCTTTCCCAATCTCCATTTTCTCCCAGCATCCCCCACCTCTACCCAGTATGGCAGAAAGTTAAATCTCTATTGGAATGTATTTTAATTGTCCTCTAAGTACTTTATATTACTCTTCTCTTGAATGTTGGCTTTATTACAAAACGCTAAGCAACAGCAGAACCTGCCAGAAGAAAGAGGAGGTATTTTAATACACCGCACTCTTGCCGTTGTCAGGGAGTTGACTGAAAGTAGTTTATGAGGGCTCAGATTATCTTACCCCGAGTTTGGCTAAGACTTTTAATCTCCAAATAGAGATAAAAAAGAGCCAAACGGTCAGTCTTTCCTTCTCAGACACAATTCATTTGAAAGCAAAGAAATTAAATCTTCAGACACAGGACAGAATTGAGTAACACGGAAGCACGATTGGGATCAATGCAGTGGCAGAGACGGCCTTGAGGATCCAAACCACAGCTGGGGTTAGCCAGAGATTGGGGAAACTAATCCATCTGCAGTAACAGTCCGTCAGCCTTTGAGAGACGACACTAGGACAGGCTCTAGTGATAAGCTTACATGGTAGGATGTTTGTGTAGCGATTTTTACATCGGTTCAGCGGAAGGTCTGCAGCAAAATGTGGAATGTCCAGTCCAATCAATTTTAACTCCTGTAAATGACAGAGAATAGAGTTGAGTTTCCATACTTGATGTGGACTGGGTTATTGTTCACATTGGCTTATTGTTCACATTGGATTATTCCTCACTCCCTGCCTGTAATGGAAGCATCACACCCCCTCTTCCACATGATGTTCCAGTAGCTCCCTTTCGGGGCCGAGCGTGCTTCTCCATGCCACTGTTCTCCACTTGTGTTGGCCCATGAACTTGGGAAGAAATCATTCCAATCAGAAGCCATAAGTGTGCTTGCTCAGTTTGGTTTGCCCTCCTGTGCTGCAGCCATCTGCTGTGATAACACCCAGGGAGGCTGCTAGCCCCAGAATGAGGAGACACTTGTAGCAGACCTAATTCTGACCCATGGCCTGAAGCCAGCCTGTCCACTGTCCTACAGACCCTTGAATGAGGAAAATAAATTCATGTTGTTGTGGATCAGGGTGCCTGGCTGGCTCAGTTGGTTAAGCATCTGATGCTTGGTTTCGACTCAGGTCATGATCTCACAGTTTGTGAGTGAGAGCCCAGCATTGGGCTCCATGCTGATGGTGTGGAGCCTGCTTGGAATATTCTCTCTTCCTTTCACTCTACCCCTCCCCTGTTTGCTCTCTACCTTTCTCTCTCAAGAAAAATAAATATTTAAAAAAATGTTGTTGTGGATCACTGAGATTTTGAGATTCACACTACATAATGCTTATATAGCATTACTGGAGGAACAGCTGACTAACATAATACATAAATACCCTCGGGGCCCCTGGGTGGCTCAGTTGGTTAAGTGCCTGACTCTTGATCTTGGCTCAGGACATGATTTCACATGTGATTATAGATTAGAGTCCCATGTTGGGTTTTACACTGATGGCACGGAGCCTGCTTGGGATTCTCTCTCTTCGTCTCTCTGCCCCTCCCCTGCTTGTGCTCTTTCTGTCCCAAAACAAATAAATAAAACTTAAAAAAAAAAAACCACTTAATTCCAATGGATAGTTTAGTGATCATGTGGAGAAGGCAGGAATTATGAGTATCATTCAAGGTGTGGAAAATTTGAAAACAGAGACATTTCAGATTTTTGGAAGTATGTATTAACTGAAATTTATATGATATATGTAAATATTCCTATTCTATGAGTTATTTCTCCTGCAGGCAACAGGTCTTCAAGAAGTAGTAAAAGAAAGAGTGAGGAATGAGTAGGGGATATTCTCCGTGTTACAAGATATAAGATCTACAGGCACTAAATATCTGGTAATAAATTCAACAGTAAGGATGAATCAGTAATGGGTAGGCAAACCTGTCAGTGAAAATAGGAACATCCAGGTACCTGTCTGTGTGTATCAGTACTCTTATAAATCCAATTTATCAGAATGTACATTAGTAGGGCAATTTTTATATAAACAGACAACCATCATAATTCAAAAAGATTGTTACAGGATGCAGGCTTCTAAGCTTTCATCTCTTATAGGAAACAAGCAATTACAGTCAGGTCACCTGGATTTTCCAGGAGGCATCATTCACTCTGGTCTGTGTGAATGGCGCTCCATATAATTGAACAGTGCACAACCAGTGCAGCAGGTCTGGTTATACCTGAACAAATTTCAGGGAACTATTAGTCAACAGCATATAGAACCATCTGTGAATGGAATCATCTGTATGGTATGCACCTTTCTATAATACTATTCAGTGAGGCAGTAGAGAAACCACCTGCTGTAAGTTTTTTTACTCGTATAGTATGTTAATGTTGCGCACGCATTTAACTCTTCATAATTCCTCCCAATTTTTATTTCAATGAATCATAAGCTGGAGGAATACATATCTGGGGAAGAATTTTGGAGACTCTTGGAAAGACCTCAGTAGGGAGTTGGAGACACTGGTGATGTTTTGAGAGGCTGACCAGGCATATCTCTTTCATGGCCTTTCTGTCTGGATTTAAGTGCTTTTTGCAAAGCATATGCTTTAAGGAAATAAAGTTCTTGGGTCTTTTGCTGCTTCCCCATAAAAGGTCCTTGACAGCTGAATGTGCTTACTGGCCCTGGGATGCAAACCTGTGGTCAGCACGAATGGACTGACGTGAATCACTCATATTTCTCTCCTCCTTTAATTCTGCAACACTTTTGGCTTATTTTTAAAATTTTTTTAGAGAGAGAGAGCATGCATGTGCAAGTGAGGGAGTGGGAGAGATGGAGGGAGAGCGAGAATCCCAAGCAGGCTCTGCGCTCAGCGCTGTCTATGTGAAGCTGGACGCAGATCTCAATCTCACAAACCATAAGATCATGACCTGAGCTAAAATCAAGAGTTGGACGCTCAACCAGTTGAGCCACCCAGGCGTCCCAACACTTTTGGCTTTTTTAACATCACAAAATCTCAAGTTCCTTGGCCCACGTTGAAGCCAACCTTAAAGACAAGCCACGCTGACTTTGATCCTCCATTCACAAAATGGGTTTTTTCCACTCAGGCAAAATACATGCTTGGTAAATGCCTTTAAACAGAAGCTTGTCACTGTCACTTTGTAAGTGGTTTTCCATTTTAAAGGGTTTTCAAAGACTGTATTTTTCTTGTAGGAAAATCATTTATTTTTATCAACTTTAAACCAAATCAGGTATTTTTAGGTTAGTTCCTCTTGGCAGTAATAAGCTTATTTAGATGATGCATCCATTGCCTAAAATATTTTGGAAATCTACCTCCTTTAGAGAGTGTCTTTATAGATAGTTTGCCAAAACATATGGCGTATTTTGTTGTACCACTTATAAATGGTAGGGTCTTAGAAAAGTAGTTCAGTTCTTGTTAACATCAGTTTAGTATTCTGTAAGATAAGGCTAACAATAAATACCTCCATCCCTCAGTCACGTATAGCGACTATCCACTGGAATGATTAAACTCAACAAATATTAATACAGTACTAGCGGGCACCACCTACTGGGTGGCTCAGTCGGTTGGGCGTCTTTCGCTCAGGTCATGATCTCACTGTTTGTGAGTTCAAGCCCCACGTCAGGCTCTGAGCTGACAGTGCAGGGCCTGCTTGGGATCCTGTCTCTGTCCTTTCCCCCACTCATGTGCTCTCTCTCTCTCAAATATAAATAAACATTAAAAAAAAATACAGCCCTATTGATAACGATTATGAAATGCTGGTGTTATGATGCTTTGTTTTGCTTTGCCTGTATGCATAGTTTCTCCCTCCTTTGCCATTTGTACTACCAGACCGACAACTTTCCCCACAAATCCCCTGCTTTGAGGACAGACTGACGAGCCACAGGAAGAGGCCTCAGATACAAAAGAAAAGTGTGGAAACAGATTGGAGCTGAGAGCTGTAGCACATATGGAAGCTGACTGAATGATAGAACTTTAATTGTGTGTTGTCTCCCTGCTGTAAATGCCCTTAGTTGATAAGAGAGGTTTAATTGTCTGAACACTGTAAATGTAAATTGCCAGAGCTGAACCGTAGCAAAGCAGGAACAGGAGCGTATACACAAAATGCTTCACCATCTTTTGTAATTTAGCCTGTCACTAAGTGGAAAATCAAATACTCAGTTTCCGGTTCAGTGGCTTTGTAGTTATTTTCTTTCCAACCATATGGAAACTCCAGAGGCTTAAATCTTCATAAAGGCAAAGTATGAGGTGATGGCCCGAAACCAACATAAATCATTTTTGAATTTTCATTTGCCAGTTTCGTTTCTGTCACAACTTATCATTGTGTTTTTCCCCCTGGGCCATGTAGTCATTTGCACATTGGGCTCAGTGGTGGCTCCCCAAAAGATGTGTCCACATTTTAACCCCTAGAACTTGTGGTTGTGGCCTTATGAAAAAAGAGGCTTTGCGGATGTAGTTATGGATCATAAGATGAGATTATTCTGCATTATCTGGGTGAGCCCTGTATCTAACAACACGTGTCCTTGGAGGAGAGAAGAGAAGGCCACATAACGATGGAGACCTAGATTGGAGTCATGCAGGCTGCAAGCCCAGGAGTGCCTTGAGCCACCAGTAGCTGGAAGAGGCAAAGAAGGATTCTCCCCTAGAGCCTTCAAAGGAAACAAGGCCCTGATAACACTTTGATTTTGGACTTCTGGCCTCTAGCATTGTGAGAGAATACTTCTCTGTAGTTTTAAGTCGCCAAGATTGTGATAATTTGTTACGGCAGGCCCTAAGGAACGAATGCAATCCCCAAAACCCAATGGCAGTCTCTGTCGTGTGGGCTGTGTTTGAAGCGTGCAGGTCTTGGAAAGCAAAGCCCAAACACATGCACTGTATTAGTCTGTTCAGGCCACCATAGCAAAATATCATAGGCGGGGTGGTTTAAACCACAGAAATGCATTTCCCACGGTCCAAAAGCCAGGTGCTGACAAGGCAGATTTCATTCTGAGGCTTCTCTTGACTTGCACATGACCACCATCTCACTGTGTGCTCACGGGGTCTTTCTTGTCTAACCCTACTTACCGTCCCAAGACCCCACTTCTTCCACATATCAATTCTGGGAGAACATATCCAGTCCATCCCATGCACATTAGTCTTCAGAGAAGACCACAACCTGTATTCTGGCTCTAGAGTCTGTAACAATGTCAGCAGGTGGTAAGCACTTGGGACAGGGTGGACATCAGAATCAGGTGAGTGAGATTACTAGACTACAGAAGAAGTGAGGAGCAACAGCGGGACCAGTGGTGTTGACAGAAGCAGTGCCATCTGTAGCAAGTAAAAGGCTCAGTGGAATGGGGCAAGGTCTGGCTGGTTTCCAGATGAACACAAAAGGTCACGGGATTTAGAACAAAGTATTTAGTGAGGCTCTGCGTTCATCTGAAGGCCGCCATAACAAAGTGCCACAAACTGGGTGGCTTAGTGCAACAGAAATTAATTGTCTTATAGCTCTGGAGGCTAAATGCCCCAAATCAGGGTGTCAGCAGGGACCTCTGGCCGCTGTCACTTGTAGAGGAATATAAGAGTATCCCTCCTTGCCTTTTCCTAGCTTCTGATGGTTTGTTGGCAATCTCACTTGCCGCTGTATGACTCCAAGCTCTGCCTTTGTCACCACCTGACATTCTCTCTGTTTGTCTGTGTCTTAACACAGCTGAATTTTCACAGGGACACCAGTCATACTAAGAGCCCACGCTAGGCTAGTCTGACCTCATCTTAACTAATTACACCTGCAATGACCCTCTTTTCAAACAAGGTCACATTCTGAAGTGCTGATGGCTAGGGCTTCAACATATCTTTTGGGGGGGACACAATTAAACCCATAACAGGTATTCTAAAGGAAGAATAGGATGCATTAGTAATGGGCATCCCCGGGAGGTGAAGGAAGACCGGATGAGGACGCCAACCTCAGGAAAGTGTAGCAGTAGCCCTGGCGCTAGGAGGGGATTTAGGGGCAACATTCCAGTCAGTGGCACAGGCACTGGGAAACAGAGACCAAACCTAGAAGATTAGGAAGAGGAGAGAACTCAGGTCTGAGAACCAAGCAAGACCTCTGGTGTAAGAACTGTTGGAGAGGGTTCAAGGCGACTTATTTCAACAACGACTATGGGCAGGTCTCCAGTGCACTGGATGGAGCACAGGAAAAAACAGCTGCAAACAGAAGCTATCAGAAATCAAAGATCATCTCTCATGAACTATGTGGCCAGGAGTGTAGCTAATCTTGACCTTTGCAACCACATTTCTGAACAAAAACGGTAAGGGCTTTCGCTAGCATCCTGCTCAAACCAATACAAAACACAGAAATTAATGGCAGAATGAGCAATATATGGTATGTCTCGTGGACGCTCACATTTCAAGCTCTAAAGTCTGGCTCTTCAAAACCTTTCCATATGAGACATATGAAAGGAGCACTTGAACTTAATCCCGGAGCTCCAAACCTCCTTAAGTAAAGATGTACAGTTTCATCAGAAGGATAATCAATGTTTCCAGGAGATCCAAAATCAGAGGCAGAGTGAAAAAAGAATGTATTTAGTGAGTGCAAATTAGCAAGTCATATAGCTTCATGTATGACTTATAGCCGTATTGGTAATATATGTAAATCCAGACATTAGTTTCAATTTGCATAATGCTTATAGATGATGTGATTTCTCAATATGTGTGTGATCTTTCAATGTCAGAATCAAAATGAATATAAAATATTAAGCATTCATAGAAACAGGACAAATAACTGTTCAGCTACTGAATTTAGTTAGACCAACGATTCAGCCATCTTGATACCCTCTTGGGTTCCTATTAGAGTAGGAAACCTTTTTTTTCCCTTAAGCTTTGATTATCAATTTCAGGAAAATCTGAGGGCTGCCCTGTGAAAGGTCTGACCTACATCCTGAAATCAGGTATGGGAGCATGAGTCTTTGGAAATAGCTGAGGCTATCCTGGCACGGAACCTGAGGATGTGGAGCCGGGTGGAGTTGGAGGCTGGCAGTGCCCGGGAGGCTGGAGAATGACAAAGGAAGTGAGTCAGGCCAATGGGTCACTGCCTGGGCAAACGTCAGCTCAGAAAATATAGCTGAGCCTGTGATTTAAAGCAGACTTCTGGAGGGGCACCTGGGTGTCTCAGTCGGTTGAGCATCCAACTCTTGGTTTCTGCTCGGAGCAGAGATACAACATGAGGGCATGGCACCAAATACATTACCTATTTGACCAACAATGTTCTAAGATATATGAAAAGAAAAAAGCTTCATAATAAATGAAGATACTAAATACTCCTTCAAATCATGGTCTAGTGGTTAATTTCATGTGTCTACCTGACCAGACTATATAGTGCTTTGTCAAATAGCAGCCTAGATGTTGCAGGAAGGTATTTTTTTTTTTTTTAATGTGATTAACATTTGAATCAGTGGGATTTGAGAAAGCAAATGACTCTCCATCAGTTGAAAACTCTCAGAGAAAAGACTGAGATCCCCTGAGAAGGAGGGAATTCTGCTTCCAGACTGCTTTGGGACTTGCGCAGCAACATCAATTCTTCCTGGGGTCCACAGCCTGCCCTGCAATTTTCAGACTTGCCAGCTCCCACAACTGTGTGAGCCAGTTCCTTAAAATAAGTCCATCTCTTTATATATATATTTCGTCTATTATATTATCATATATAGGATATAGGATATACATATTACAATAATTACATAAAATTAAATATATAATAATTACATAATGTAATAAACTTATGAAAGAATTATATTGATTTTTATATTGTATTAGCAGTTTTGTGTGTGTGTGTGTGTGTGTGTGTGTGTGTGTGTGTAAGTTTTACACCCAATGTCGGGCTTGAATTTATAACCCCAAGATCAAGAGTCACAAGTTCTGACAGAGCCAGTCAGGTACCCTTGCATTAGTGTTTATACATGTATATGTTTCCTATTGGTCTGTTTCTCTGGAGAACACTAATACCCATGAGTTAGAACGTGTGGATATTCCCTTGTCCTACATTTACTATTTCTCAAAGGAATACTATTGACCTGGGACAGTACTTTATTGTGCAAGACAGTCTCAGAGCAGAATATTTATCATCCCTGTCTGCTTTTCCATTGAATACTACTAGTAGCTTCCTTCTAAGTCATTATGAGAGCCAAAAATACTCCCACACCTTCCCAAACTCTCCCTAGGGGTAATCCCTGGTACTGGCCAGTTGAAAACCACTGCCTTAGTTCAGCCTACTCATTTTATGGATGAAAAAGTTGAGGTGATGAGTAATTGTGGCTTTTTTTCAACATTAGTTAATGCCAAAATGTTAGTGAGAATTAAGACTTTTGGATTCCCACTTTAGTACATTCCTGCCTCCTTTATTTATTTATTTTTTAAATTTTTTTAACGTTTATTTATTTTTGAGACAGGGAGAGACACAGCATGAACAGTGGAGGGGCAGAGAGAGAGGGAGACACAGAATCTGAAACAGGCTCCAGGCTCTGAGCTGTCAGGACAGAGCCTGACACGGGGCTCGAACTCATGGACTGTGAGATTGTGACCTGAGCCGAAGTCGGACGCTTAACCGACCGTGCCACCCAGGCGCCCCACATACCTCCTTTATAAGTCCTATGAAATAAGCCTGGATGTGTTCATTTATATATCGAAGATATCAAAGCTCTCAGCATGTTATAAATTAAACATTATCACATAAAATTTATTATTCCACTTTGAACAATTTTGAAGCACCTGAAGCTAGGATCTAATCACTTCTTGTGTGGTTCTCCCAGTGTCCTTTCTTTGTTTGGGATTAATGGTCTCCTTTGGTTTAGCCAAGTGGTTCCAGTAAGAGCTGTCCTGTTCTTACATGATTCCGCCCTCTCTGGCTGTGGTTAGTTTGAGTGGAAGTCACAACCCAGGTCAGCCAGTCAGAATTGGTTGTGAATTTTCAAACCCTGAATAAGAAGGAGAGTCAACAGTTCCCTTTGGAAATTGTGGAAACCAGCATGTGACACTCAGGGGTTGGTTTGTAGTGAAAGAAAGGGAGGCCAAACAGAGAGAGAAGCAGAAATGAGGAAAAAAATGAGGGTAGGGGGTGTCCCTGCAGGGGTGTGGCCTTTGGTTCCAACATACCTGAGACTGAGCTGCTTCCCTTTCCTCCCCCTACTGGAGCTCCGATTGTGATTCCTTTGATTACATGAGATAGCTCAGCCTCTTTTGAACAAATCCCCTCTTTCTTTGGTCTAGACTAGCTGGAATGCTGTGTCATTCACAAAAAAATCATCTTTCCTTTTTACCAGGAAACGGTAAAATTTGAATTGTCTTTATAGTGATGCAACCCAGCAGGACAATAATAGTCACACTGGGCTTTGATGGCACAAACCAGGAGGTACTGCTAAGTCTCCCAGCAAAGGCAGTGTCACCAAGGTAATATAATCCTGTAGGAATTAAGAGCTGGAGATTTCAATGAAGTTGAAAGTGTGCATGCATCCATCATAATTGCCATCATCATTATCAGAATTATCTAGACATTTATTTTTTCCTGAATTTTGGCTTATGCATTCTTATAGAAAGTCTCCTTTTTTCCTGAAATGCCCTCCTTGCCATAGATCTCCAGTTCACACAGAGTTTCTGTTCTTTGAGATACAGCATTGGTGTAGCATCTAACAGCCTCTTGTGTCCTTGCATGCAGTGGGTAACTGAGCTGGGCTCTGGGTAGAATTTTTAATGACACAGGGTGGTCGTTAGGGGGCTTTGTTTTTGATAATGTGTATGGTTCTTTTCCTTCTTAAATTCCCTCTTAGTATATCCACACCAGGACTCCTGCTGCTTCTCACAGACCTATGACATCCTAGGCTGATGAAGGGAGAGAAGAACTGAATATGAATAACGAGAAGAAAGCAGCTCCATTCGATGACCTGGTGTTTTCCATGAAAGAGAACCTAAGACGTTTCAAATAACACTTTCGAAAAGTCACTTTATCTTTTTCTTTCCCCTAGTCTCCTTGAATCACAGACCACCTGAGCCTTGCTGTAGGATCCTGAAGGATGAGGCCATCCAGACCATTAGGAGCTATGAAAAACATGGGAAAAAACCCCTGAGGACCAGTTACATTCCTCACACGGCTGAGATCTGAGGCTGACTCATTTCCATCTTCCCTGACATGGGGTCTTGGACTCAAAGAACATGCGTGCTTCAGAGAAAGGAGGTTTTGGCATTTTTCTCTTCTTCTACATTAACCACATATAACTCTTCCCCAATTTCCCCAGGAAAAGAAAAGGGAAACCTCACAAAAAAAATACAGTAAAACCTTGGATTGCAAGTAACTTGTTCTGCGAGTGTTCGGCAAGACGAGCAAACATTTCTCATAAGTTTCAACTTGATAAACGAGCGATGTCTTGTCATATGAGTAGTATGTGATGCTGGACGTCACATGATCACGACTGAGCCAATGGTTCTTGAAATTCACTTTGATATACGAGTGCTTTGGATTACAAGCATGTTTCCAGACTAAATTATGCTCGCAAACCAAGGTCTTACTGTATTCAGCAGAATGTCAGGAGTCCTATAGCTGTAAGAGCCCCACCCCAGTCTCTTCTATGCTCAGAAGACAAAGACATTTCGGCCACCACCTACCTTTACTGTGGGCCACGTGACGTAAGACATACACTAAAAATTCCCTGAAAGTGAAATTCTGTTTCAGGCCTAAATTCTCATCTTGCTTTTCCCTGCACTCTTGAATACACTGGTTTTTCGTGACGGCTTCTCTTATAACCATGTTTGTTCACCCCAAGACCTGCATCTGTTCTCTGCTTTCCTCACCCTGACTTGCAAAAGGCAAGATTAGACACTCCCAGCCCAATTACCACCCTGCCCGTTATGAACCATATCACGGGTAGTGCCCAATGAGCAGGAAAATGACATCAATGCCAATATGCCAATTCCCATGCCTTATCTATCACAGAAGGTGGGAAATACTTTATCCACTCACCTCAAATTGAAGAGAAAATTTATAGTCAGAGTCTTTGGCCATATCCTTGATGTAGGCATCAAAGTCATCCAGTTGAACTGGGCTTTATCAAACACAAAAAAATGTATGCTTTAAAAATCCTTTTGACAGGTATCCATTGTATTGCTTAATGCCATACTTTTCACACACGAACAATTTTCTTGGAGAAAAAAGAACTTTTACTTCTCCAAGTTTACCACTCACCATTTTTTTGTTGTTGTTGTTAAAGTTACCAGTCCCTAATATATTGTAATTAAAAAGTGGGCCTTGTAGGTTACACTTCCTTGAGATTGGAGAGACCTCTAGATTTTTAATTGGCTCTTACTCTAGCAATAAAATATCATATATATGCATACTCATATACCCACATGTATATAATGTTGTTTCTAGAAAGCTCTGATTTATGGGAAAGAACAAAGGATTCGAGCCTGAAGAACTGCTTGAGTTATGGTTTTTCTTTATTTACTGTGTGATTATGGAGAATTTACCTAACTCTTGTAAGATTCAACATTATCATCTATAAAATACTATGGTCCTACTTACCTTATAAGGTTGACATAGTATGTTAAAGAACTTTCTAAATTTAAACAGCTTTACAAGTATAAGGCCTTGTACTGCCAGCCTCGCCAGAAAGCTTTTAGTGCCTCACTCTTAGAGAGCCAGGTTTAGAGGCTTGTGTATCTATAAAAGTGTCAAAATGGTTCAAAGGTACAATCAGGTAACACCTCTGAGTTTACATTTCTGCATCTGTAGCAGAAGTTGTCACCTCTTGCCTTCTTCTTTTCATGAATAAGAATTACATTTTATTTCCTATAGTTTGCTGTAGCTGCTTTTCCTTTCCAGAGCCTACCAATACCAACCTGTTCTCTCAGCTTCTGCAGGATGCTGTACTCTGTCATCTATTTCGAGCCTTTTCACCCTGGCAGGATCCATCCAGCCCACCTTTCCCTTAATCTTGTTGCCAATTACTCCATTTACATCATCTACCTGTGGTCTTAGGTCTTATTAGCCAATACATAATATCTAATAGATATTTGTTTCAAGTTGTTGATTAGCCAATCTGATAGATTATGTTAAGAATTTAGTAGATTTTAAAGGGCATTATACCTGCCAGAGGCACATTTAAACCCTAATGGTTTCACTAAATAATATTAATGACTTGTATCCATAAAACACATGACGGTACATATATTCGCATATGGTATCTTGCTCAGTTGACCCCTGAGGTACACATGGGCAACATTAGCCCCATGCTTCAAGTGAGGGAGCCAAGGCTAAGTAAGTCAAGCAAATAGTCCAAGATCACATGGCTCTCAGCGGTAGACTAGCATGCAGGGAGAATGCTTTCTGGTTCAAAGCTGTTCCTACTCCAAACTTGCTATCCTTCCAAAAGAATGGCTATACATGGGGCTCCTGTCCTGGAATGAACTCCATCAGACCTGCACTCTCTGGCTTTTGTCTTTGAGCAGTGCATTGACCTTCAGATTAGATTTACGATTCTAGTTTTCATCCTGTTACCAGGAGAATGGAGGCACAATAGGGAAGGCGATCTGAGAAAATATTTCTGAATTAGAAAAAGCAAAAGGAAAAGAGAGACAGAGGAAGGGCCAGGAAATAGAAGGATGAACATCAGGGAGAGGAGGAAGATGGTAAGGAGAAGCAAAAGAAAGCTGGGAGAGAGCAGAGATGAGGAGAATAAAGGTTTAGAGGGAAAAGGGAGAGGAGGAGGTAAAGCAAAGGAGTGTTGAAATGAAGGTAGGTGGAGATAGGAAAGGGGAGCCATGGGGACATGGTGCGGGGGCTTTGGGAGTGAAAGAGAAAGGGTACAGAGACGGCAAATGGAAATGTGGGGCGGGAGAGTCCCTGGAGAACTGGCTTTTGGAGAAGGAGGGAGGATTAGAAAAGAAACGAGAATCGGGAAGGAGGAAGCTGGTTTGACGTGAGTTTGGGGCCTGTGGGCAGGTTCTACCACACCGACACTCTACCCAGACTGTTGTCCACACCCTCCTTCTCCTCCTCCTCTCTGCTGAGCCTTGGGAAAAGCAAGCCTGATAGAATCTCCCCTTTTGGTCCAGAGACCCTGTCCTCTAAACACTCTAGTCTATGCCTTTCTACCTTACTTAACAACCCAGCCAAGAACTTTGGGCAATAAATTCTTCCTATTTCTGTCGAATCATTCTTTCCAGGTGATGGTACCTCTCTTCTGTGTTAGTTACTCTCATCTCTCCTGCATCAGTTGCTGTATACCAATGGACCGCATACTGATTTGAAATAGATTTAGGAAAAAATTATTCTGTTATCTATATGTGCCCCCCCCCAAAAATCTATATGTCACGAAATGCTAAACAAATATTTTTATGTCCAAATTTTTTTGGTATTATGTATTCCATTAGCATGAATGCCATAGATTTGGCCGGAACCCCCAATTGCCTCCTATTAAGTCATCAATATTTTATCCAAGGCAAGAATCAAGGATGAACTCTATGTATGGAAATATTCCACTTTTTATATTCAGCGTTTGAACCAATGGCCCAGAGGTGACAATCTAATTAGGCTTTTGAAATCAACCGACGGTTAATTTTTGCCCATCAAAATCTTAATTCTTATGATTTAGCAGTTCAGTAGATAAGTGAAACCATAGGCTGGCTACAGTAATTATTCTTTTCTATTTATTATAAAGATTTCCAGAGACAGCATTTCTCAAAGTAATTATTATAATATCAAATAGAGTAAAAGCTTTTCCCTGCACTACACACAGAATTTCAAAGTACAAACCAGTAAAGGTTTTTGTACAACTTTGATGTAGCTAACTATTAGACATTTTCTAGATTGAGAATGGCAGATAGCTTTCTATGAAAGGCTTTTATAATTCCTAACAACCCATTCTTTACCAGTTTTCATATGATGATTTTCCTTATTCCTAACTTGGTTTTTGTGATATGCTTTCTTAGTGATCACTGACACCAACACATAATAGTTTAGACGTTGTAGGTACACATTTGCCTCTTTCTTAAGCATCTCCTCTATTTGAAGACAAGCAATTGTTTTAATTTGCAAAGTTAAGATCATTATGAAGACCTTTTTTAAATAAACTATTTTTAAAGGAAGTAGTAAGAAAAACTTAAACGTATTGTATATTTCAAAGTTTTATGGATTGGATCTTAAATGTTTTCACCACAAAAAGGAAACAATAATTATGTGACATGATGGAGATGTTGGCTAAATGCTATAATACATCGCACAATTTACATTTACACAATGTTACATGTCAGTTATATCTTAATGATAAAGAACAACTTACTTAGTCAGTTTCCTCTTCTTTAAACCATTTTTACTCCTGAGAATTAAAAAAAAAAAAAAAAGACAAGTTTATCTGAGCAAAAGAATTGATTGACATAATGATTAAATTTGAAGAGCTTTAAATAATTATATCAGGCTCCGCAATTTTATTTAATTTTCATTAAACATTGTCTCCATTTTGTTTAATTACTTTTCCTTAAATGAGAAGATAATGATACTAATTTCAGATTCATTTTGTAAAAACCCTGTTAGATTGCAGGAACATCCTGCATTTTAGGTTTCCGATTTGCCAAATACCGAATTCTAGAAATGTAATTTCTTACTACTAGTGGTTAAATTGCTGAAGTATTTTTATAAATATACATAGAAGTACCTACTGCTTGAATACTCCAGGCTCTACAGACAAGAAGGAAAGAGTTGGGGAATAAAATGGAGAACTAATGTCTAGGAGGGTAGACATGTTGGTTGTCAAAGACTAAAAGAACCTTTGGACATTTTCCCTGGGAACATGAGTGTGCTATCAGTTTTGGCATGCATCTTACAGAATTCTATGATGGTGCTGTTCTTATTCAATCTTGAATTTGTTTTTTTTAAGTTTATTTATTCATTTTGAGAGAGGCAGAGACAGTGTGAGTGAGGAAGGGGGAGAGAGAAAGGAGAGAGAGAGAATCCCAATCAGGCTCAACATGGGGCTCGAACCCACAAAGCCGTGAGATCATGACCTCAGCTGAAACCAAGAGTCGAATTTTTGAGCTAGTTTTTTAAGCTATCTGAAGACTTGGACCTATTACTTACTAGTTCTTAATTCATTACTATTCTGTAAGCTCAAACACATGCAATGTTAATGTGTGCTTCAGTTAATTACATTTTAGGGGCTATTTAGAGTAATTGTTTCAACCAATAAGTCAGATAACTGACCTAAGCTAGGGAATGCTAACATGCTATCTGATGAAACACTTCATTCCTGTGTATTGATATGACTGAGGGCTAGCAACAATTTTTACAAGTAATTTCCCAAGGTCTTTAAATATTGATGGAAGCACCCAAACTTCCTGAAAATATACAATCTATAGTAAATAACCAGTTGTGACCTGAGTGCTCTCATGTGCCCAAATATTTATTTATACTGAAATTGTGAATGTTTGGATACCTTCATTTCTAGAAAGGCTTTAGCAGAATGAAGCCCTGCTTCTTCTGTGCTCTCATAGTACTTTGTCGATGGAGTATTTCTCATGATGTCTATCAGCTGCATATGTGCTCCTTTCTAGACAGTCCTTCCCCCCCCACCCCCCGAGCTGAGCACAGTTCATAGAACACGTGGTGGTGCTCAAAAAATCTTACTTGATTGGACGGAAACAAAACATCTTTGTGGGGTGCTTGGGTGGCTCCATCAGTTAAGCGTCTGACTCTTGATTTCAGCACAGGTCAAGATCTCTCAGTTCATGAGATCAAGCCCCGTGTTGGGCTCTGTGCTGGGCATGGATCCCGCTTGGGATTCTCTTTCTCTCTCTCTGCCCCTCCCCCGCTGGCACGTTCACACGCTCTCCCTCTCTCAAAATAAATAAACACTAAAAAAAAATCTTTGCCATGTTGCCCTCACAGTTTTACTCAATGATTCAATTAGGAATTTGATGTTAGACTTGGGAAATGGAACTGGTGGGTGGAGAGGAAGTAATAAGGGTAGGGAATGTAGGGAAATTTCCATAAAGGCAAATGGTGTTTCTTGTTTTCATTTTCTGGTTTCAGGTAGTTTTTACTTCTTCCCACTTCTGAGTGATGACAATCCATTCCACAGCTCATGTCTTATTTTTTTCTCCCTCATCCTCTGTCTTCCATACTTGAGATTTAGCGGGAAGACACATTACAGTTTTTACTTTGCCCCCCCCCGCCCTCAAAAAGCCACTGTAATGTTGGACAGGGCTGTATCATCTAAGCATTTTAGAACTTAAAAGAATACCTTCTGAATAATGTTTACTCAGCTCTTGTGAAGGTAGCGGAGTTAACTTTAGGAATCCCACAATGACTTCATGTAGTAGAAGCTAATTAATTTGGTGCTTTGTGACACAGGAATGTTAGCTTAGATAGCTAACAGTTTGGCGAAGTCAGGAGGCTGCCCAACATATTTTGTGATTGGGAGTGAAAAAACAAACAAACAAACAAACCCAAACCTCAAGCTTTCTTATCCAAGCAGACTTTAAGGGAAACTTGGAAAAAACAAATGTCTGTGGAGAGTGACGCTGAATACATTCAGTGCTGAAATATTAAGCTGCTACTATTCAACAGCTGTATGGAAGCCTGGTTCGTGGAAGAGAGGCCCTTTTTTTTCTTTCAATCTCATTCATTGATTGAATTAACTTTTACATATAATGTAAAATTCCACCACATGGTTTGAATGACTTATTGTGTCAAGTGTATTTTTACGTGTTTATGTTCAGGATTTGTGTACAATCTTTACGTTTTGCTTAGATTTTGCTGAAATCCCAAAGATTTCAAAGGATCCTTATATCCTCAGGCTGTGGGATAAGGACAGGGCTGAATTATGAGACTCCCCGGCAACGCTGATAGAACGTTCCTATGTTTTCCATTGCTGTGCTAATTCTAAGACTACAATCAGGGGACAATTCACTTTTGAACATGTAAGTTAAGCTTTTGCCAGCCATTTTAACCTCAGGACATTATGGAAAGAACTAGCTTGTGTGTGTGTGTCACAGTGAACATCTGAGGTGATGTTAGGGTATCATCTTGTCATTGCAAAGTATTTTTTTAATAGAAGTGATAACACCCATCAGACATGCAGAATATATGCATACACAGCCATGCACATCTTTTAATCTTCTCTTTCACTTATATTAGGTAAGGTTCAAAATCCTGATGACTTCAAGAAGTTAAGACGCATAAGTTCTTCATGGTTATGACATCTTGGAAAGCCAACTAGACTGGAATTCATTGCAAAGGAGAATACAAAGCATGGCAGAGACATGGGATTTATAATGGCCACAAACAAACAAACAAACAAACAAGCAAACAAACATCCACCTCCAACATAAACCCCAAACAGTCTAAATGTCCCCAATGTCATAAGCTCTACTTACTCTTTCATAGGTTAAATGGAAATCATCCCCAAAACTTAAAAAGGTGTTTAGAGTTGTATCATTCTCTGAATAAAGTGTGCAAAAACCACGAGTAAAGCCGAGCAGTTTAAACTAAATGTTGCTTCACCCTTAAAATGACAACTGTTGAGAATTTAGAGCAACCAGATGAATACTTGAGTAGAGCATGAGGTGACTATGGCCTTAGAGAGAGAGAGAGAGAGAGAGAGAGAGAGAGAGTAGTAACAGTGAATCCAGATGGAGCTAGTCTGAATGAAATGGTTTTCTCTGACTAGGAAACATGATCTGAGATGACTGTAGCCAGAAATCCTGGCAGAATACCATGTTGAGACTAAGCCACCTGGGCATTGGTGCTCTGCCCTGGTTTTTCTACCACCCTGGGACAGATTTGAGCAATACCATGAGCCAGAAAGAGTCCCTTGATTTCCACACAAACCACTCATCCAGAGGACTTTACAAAATGATCAGGAACGTCTATTTCCATGAAGTTGGTAGTTTAGGGAAGAATCAGGGTATGTGTGAGGAAGGAGGCGGGGCAGGTGGCTCTGTTACTTCTAGAGTAGGTGAAATGTGAAGACGAACCATGTGGAGAGGATTAACAATGGCTATTTAGCAGGGAAAAATATCCACGAGTTACTAGATGAGGAGAAAAGTAGCGAACAGTAGGGAATTCGGGTGGCTTTGTGAGTACTGAGGTAGCTGTACCCGAAAAAAAGCAAGGATAATGTATTTTATTTCTTTTATTTATCTCACACAGCATAAGCCAAAGGCTGAAAGCATAGTTTATGTTCAGTCCATGTTCATTGGTTGATATGCGTGTGGTTTACTGAAAGTGACAGAGAGCTGGGGGCTCTACGTTTTGCCTTCTCTTCTCACATGGAGATAACCATTTCCAGTCTCAAGACCATTCTTCTAAAAACTACTGAAGGGTTTTTTAAAAACAATAAATAGGGGGCACCTGGGTGGCTCAGTTGGCTAGGCATCTGACTCTTGGTTTCGGCTCAGGTCCTGATCCCAGGGTCTTGAGATCAGGCCCCGTGTTGGCATCTGTGCTGGGCATGGAGCCTGCTTAAGGTTCTCTCTTCCTCCCTCTGCTCCTCTCCCCATTCTCTCTCTCTCTCTCTCTCTCTCTCTCTCTCTCTCTCAAAAAAAAAGGATTTTTTTTAAACAACCAACAGACAAAACTACTGAATGGTTCCCCCCCGCCCCCCAACTTGGGTCTAGTGCTATTTGACCAGTACTATAAGTAGCAGACCCTAAAGGGTTTGTTGGAATTTGAAGATGCATTTATTAAGGGGACCTATTAACAAAGGCATGCAAAAATACATAGGCCTGATATAAGCTTAAAAAACAGACTGTGGGAAAGTCAGAGAATTAAACAGAGAAATTTATAGGGTAGCATATGCAGCTTTCTTTCTTTTGTTTTAATTGAGATCTGTGGAGGGTACTTTAAGGGTATTGACTACAATTGGTCTGATGATAGGTAGAATACTTGAGAATGATTAATAGATGTTGAGTAAAAATTGATGCATATGTTGAAGGTCAAAATGGAATTTATACGCACTATTTGTACCTGAATGCTATCTGATGTCAAATACTTAAAATATTGTGTTGGGTATAGTGAAGCCCTATACTAAAAACTGTTATTAAAACCAACTTAGAGGGGCCCCCAGGTGGCTCAGTTGGTTAAGTGTCCAACTCTTCATTTTGCCTCAGGTTGTGAGATCTGATCTCTTATGGTTGTGAGATCGAGCACCGAGTTGGGTTCCACAATGGGTGAGAAGCCTGCTTAAGATTCTCTCTCTCTCTTCCTCTGCCCCTCCCCTGCTTGCGTGCATGAGCACACACACGCGTGCACATTTTTCCTCTCTCAAAATCAATCAATCACTCAATCAATCAATCAAGTTAGAATAACAGCAAATGGTCCTCATCATCCAGAACATTCCTCTGATTTCCTTACTTAACACATCATGCCTAGTGTACTTCAACAGCTTTCCTCTAGTCTCTCTTTTAAAAAAAAGAAAAATGCAAATTCTGGTATAAACAATCTCTACTGTGAGGAAGTCCTTTTTTGTATTTCTTCCATTACAACTCAAAACCTTACCTTGCTAGCTGTATTTATTCTGTCCTTGGAGAAACTGAAGAACATTTAATCAATTGTCTTTTTGAATACATAACTCTACAGATTGCTTTTCGCCTTTTACTCTTTCCCTATTCCCCCCTGCCCATGCACCATTTTTCCAGTTCATGAACTATTTTTATTGCTTTTTTCTGAGTCCTTCTGAAGTTGTCCAGATACCTGGATCTGCCTGTACATAATTTAGTACCTAAACACCATGGATATTTCAGGACAATGATTTTTGGTTTTGGTCAGGAAACCACTACTTTTTTCCTGTGGCTCAGGAAAGGGAATAGATCCTTCTAGATACATTAGCCTGAGATTTCAAGATGATGATGATGATGATGATGATGATTATATTTTATAAAAACTGAAAAAATACTCTTTTGAGATTTGACTATTAAAAATATTTACAAGTTAAGAAAATAAGAATTTAAAGGAAGCTGCTTTTTACAGAGGAAAGAATAGATTTCAGAGAAACCTGGATTTGGAACCTGGATATTTTAGATGGTAATATGATGTTAAGATAATCTCCTTAAGAGATTCCTTGGCATATTTCTAAGATGGGGCTGATAATACTCTCTGCAGAGTTGTGGGGACAATTAAATAAGATAATTATACAAAGAGGCTTGCAAATAGCCAGTAGTTCAATATTCACTGAGTTAGCATTAACTACGAAAACACTGAGACCCCAAACACAGTACAGTATTCTTGGCTCTCTACCTTCATGCATTTCTTCGTTGTTGGAAACAGAGTTCTCTAATGGATGGAGATGGTAAGGAAAATGGGAAGCATCATCTACTAAGATAAGAAGCCAATGCATTGATTGAATGAAGAAACAAATGACTAGTAATAAATGGAAGAAAAGCTTGCCAAGAACATCCCAAGAAGAAAATTTTAATTGGGAAACCAATATAGGTATAGGCCATCTTGGTACCATTAACTACTTTAATCCATTTCAAGACATGAGTCATAATTTCAGATGCTGCCAAACACATAAAATAATTAAAAAGAATTTTTCCTTTTTGTTTTACTTCTGGAGGGCTAACTTTATAGACTTTGTGTTAGGTAAACAGTAAAAAAAAAAATCACTTACCAAGGATTAATATAAAATGCCAAAAGATAATCAGTCCAAAGACATGAGGGTAGCAGGGTTAAGAAAGCAAATATACTCCTACGCCTGTGAGCATTAATAGATAACAGATGTAAAGATGAAAAAGTGGCAAGAGTTAGTAGCATAAACTGTGAACAGATATCAGTAAATTACCTACGAAGATCAATTAAAATGACAAGCATCTTAATTATGATTAAATATTATTCCATTCTGTGAAACTTAAACGTGAGGGCTTAAGTGCTATCATATTGCCAAAATCAGTTTGATTCGCACACATCCATATTGTAATCAGATACATTTCTTTCAACTTCTGTTGTGTCAATTAGTCTGCTATTAGGTGATTACATTTTACATCAGTTAAATGAGACTCTTCAATGCCTCATTAGCTAGCTCCGGTCTTATTCTTGGGTATTATTACCCTTGCAATGCTTAAACCTCTTTTAAGGAACCATTATAACATCATTTGATAGCTAACAGCAGCTCGTGGGAGGAAATATAAACCGTCAATTTGTGCGTATACTGATTTTGACAAAGACTCCAAGCTTCTGGGACACATTCTTACAAAGCTGCACGCCTAGGTATGACTTTCTATATTATTTTTAGTTTAAATTAATACCTTCTTTCTGAAAAATAACCCTTAAAACAGAGCTATGGTATGACACTCAGGTATCATTTTTCAAGACAAGGAGCTCAGCAAACTGCCTGTTCTGGAATCTGACTGATACTCAGCTGAGTGAGAACAAAATTATTTCATTTTACTTTTAACTTCTCATTCAGACTGTTGATTTTAAAAAGTGTGTTTTGAATACAATTTCAGGTATTCAAACCACCTGCAAAATAGAACATTCATTAATGTGGATTTTAAACTGCCCTATGGCTGCATCTATAACTATTCTGAGAATTAGTGGGGGGAAATGGCATCACCTTGTCACTCTAGTTACTGCAAATTCCCACTGAGATATCTATTTTGTCAGCCAGGAAATGCTGGTGTGCTGGCAAACTATCTTTGCCAAGAGCTGGTGGAGAATTTTCTAGATTTTCTAGAAAGGTCCTGAAGTGAATTCTTTTTTTGCCTCAGCTCTCCTATAACTGGTCTCTCATATTCTATCCATTGTGAGTGATTGTGTAGTCAGTCAATACATAGGTACATAGGTGTCCTGAATCGCCAAGTATAACTGGGCCAATTTCTACATGGGCTGCTCGTCACTGCTTTGTGACTGAGCCTTTTTAAAGGGTGAGCTAGACCAGAAACACGCATCAGTGAATTCGTTTCTTAATCTTGGCAAGAGTGTTAATGTATTCGAACAAACCTAGAAATGTTTACTAACTTTTCACCATCGAGGGGTTATGGGTTCTTTTTCTTCATAGTTAGCAAAAATCCATTCAGGCTAAAATTTAAAAATAGCATGGCATATTGTCTTGTTAAAAAGAATCCTATTTCAACTAGACTTTCAACTGCTAGATGCCCACTCAGGGAAGCAGAATTTATATTTCAGTTAAAGCCCTCCCTCTTTCATTGATTCCGTAAAGTTTCTAGTCTCACCTAACTATTTCTTTAAGATCACCATTTTGGGGGATTTGGAAAACAAGAAAAAAAACCTCAGATCTCTTACAGGGATTAACATGAAATGTATACATTTAAATAAATGTGCTTTGCATGGTCACTTGCAAAAGAAACAAAGTAGATCCTGTAAGCAGTGCTGGCTCCATTTTAAATGGTTACTTCATTAGCAATTTTGTTAGGCATCCATTGCAGTGGAGAGGATCATTAATTCTCATCTATCACTGTTAAAGTATAATGTCAAGCAATTTAATCTCCTGACAATGCTTTCTTAATTCTGAAAATACCTCCTCCCTCCAGGTCCTTAATATGCCAGCAGGCGGAAAAAAATGAGGCCATGTTTTCCTATGGGACTTTACTTGCCCTTGAGATTTATTTACCTGTAAGTGTAACAGTTGAGAGCCCTGGGCTGTACACGTCTACTTGACTTTTGAACAAAAGGTGGTGGCTCACATTCCCGGGCACTGAAGTGTCAGTTTGAGATAGAGATGCTGCTCTGTCACATGCTGCTTCTGTGGGGTCTGTCCCGTGCCTTCGGCTGCCACCTGTTCAATGTGGGTCTTGCACTTACGCCCTTCCTTAGCTATGGGCTACATTCATGACTGCGTTAGTCCTTTGATTAATATAGTAAATACTGAGCAGACTAAGACATTTTCTCTACTTTGTGACTACAGTAAACTTATATGAACTTAGTGTAGTTGGTGAAGAAAATCTAACCTTCAAAGTCCACTATCACCGAAATTGTGAAAGGATAATCAGACAAAACCATTTATCCGCAAAAGATAGTAAAATAAAGTTGGAGGCACACACAGTATAGATAAGCTGTCTAGAGGCTTATTCCAAAATAATGCTCACCAATTGTATGGAAGCTTTCCATCCCTCTCCAAAGATGCAAAATTGACAAAAGTTCCTGCTCCACATTCCCTGTTTGGAAGGAACCACAAAATTAGGTTACTGCTTGACAGAGCACTCTTTTACCTTGATATAATAGAGAGCCTTTACTGGTTTATCATGACAGCATTAAATTTACAAAGGGGGGGGGCGCCTGGGTGGCTCATCCGATTAAGCATCCAGCTGTTAATTTTGGCTCAGATCATGATCTCACAGTTCACTTCATGAGATAGAGCCCCATGTCGGGCTCCATACTGACAGCCCAGAGTCTGCTTGGGATTCTCTCTCTCCCTCTCTCTCTGCAACCCCTTCCCCCCATGCTCACTCTCTCTCTGCAAAAGAAAAAAAAACAGCTTAAAAAACATCTAAGTTCCATGTACTTCTCTTTCACATGCAATGCAAAATAGAAAGATAAAATAATTTTTCATAAGGTTGCACATGCCCAAGTCATTTGAAGCCAAAAGGATTTGTTTTCAATCCTTTCCAAAAGGCACTCATGATCCTAGCTTAAATCTCTCTCTCTCTTTTTTTTTTTTTAGTGTTTACTTATTTATTTAGAGAGAGAGTGAGCATAAACAGGGAGAGAGAGAGAGAGAGAGAGAAAATCCCAAGTAGGCTCTGTGTTGTCAGCGTGGAGCCTGATGTGTAACTCGATCTCATGAACCATGAGAAGATGACCTGAGCTGAAATCAAGAGTCAGATGCTTAATCGACTGAGCCACCCAGGCACCCCAATCCTAATATAAAGCTTTGAACTGTTTGGGGCATATTTTTTACAAAGCCTCCTAGACCGAGGGTTTTCTGTTTTCAGCACATATTCTTTGTGGGGTTTTGTTTTTATAGCATTTAAATTTCCTCTCTAAAATGATGGTGGATCAAGTTGGATTTTTTTTCCTCCAAAAATTTCTCCTCACGTTGGGATGTCCATGTGATGTATCAATTGAGATAAGAGTATAAAAAATGATACATATTGAAATAGATTGGCTTATGCAGTGCCTCTTGTCCAGAATGTTGCTTATTAATCTGCCAGTAGAAAATACTGTTAAAGTTGTTGTAAAGTTTTTTTCCCCGGAAGTGGAGGTAAAAAGTAAACATATTCTCATGCCTTCTCCACCTTTGCCTAATGTCAATGGATAAACAACACAGCTTACTGGGCTCATGCATCTCATTTTCCCCCCTATATGAAATTGATTGACTTATTCAGAACTGAAGAAGGGATTTTGACATTACTGGCACATGTACTAATCACTTTAGTTACCTGCCTGCTCTTATTACAGTGTTCTAAAAACATTTTTCTTCTCTTTTTTAAAAAAAATTGTTTTAAGTTTATTTATTTATTGTGTGTGTGTGTGTGTGAGAGAGAGAGAGAGAGCAGGGGAGGGGCAGAGAGAGAGGGAAAGAGAGGATCCCAAGCAGGCTCTCAGCTGTCAGCACAGAGCCAGATGAGAGGCTTGAACTCACAAACCGTGAGATCACGACATGAGCCAAAACTGAGTCGGACACTCAACCAACTGAGCCACCCAAGTGCCTGGAACATTTTTCTTCTTTGAATACACTAATATATTGTTATATCACATTGTGCTATAAATTAGACACCATCAATTAATTTTCCTATGTCAATTTCTTATATATAGGATTTACTTTACCTTATAATTCAAATGTTCTTACTCTGGGGGTTAAGGATAGAATTTAGGGCTCTAGAACATAGTGGGGGAAAAGTTCATCTTTAATTTCACCACCTCTAAACTTCTAACTGAAATTCAGCAATTCCTTCAACTATTAGAGTAGGCAACAAGCCACAATAATATCATCAGTACTGATGAGATGAGATCGCTAAACCATAGAAACTGCAGACATATTTCCATAATGAACCTGCTGCAGATATTGAAATATTGTTCATATTCATCACTCTGATGAAATTATGAGAGTTATTGGACATCTTACGCAATATTATCGTACTATATATTATCTATTTATAAAAAAGCATGTAAAGCATATTTAAAAATAGTCTGATGACCATATTTTAATATAATTAATTTCTTTTTAATCCTATGTATTTCATTTTATGCACTTAAAAAGAAAGCATTATTCTTGGAAGAGATCCACAGGCTTAATCAGACTGCCAGAAAAGATCGCAGCACAAAAAAAATGTTAAGAATCTCTGCTCGCGGGGCGCCTGGGTGGCGCAGTCGGTTAAG
>NW_024412407.1:32646165-32728530 GCF_014898765.1 Herpailurus yagouaroundi
GAGCTAACGTTTGTTGCATGCTTCCCAATGATTGCATTATTGCTCCTAACCATCCACTCACCTAGGGGCTATTCCCGTATCTTCTTGAAATACATTCTTTCCCTTGCTTGCAGGCCACGTAATCTCTTAGCTTTTCTTGTACTCCCCTGGGTGCCTCTTACCAGTCTCCTTTGCTCCTATCTTTTTATTCTTCCCTGAAAATCTTGATATTAGATTGTTCTGGTGCTTAATCCAGGACCCTCTTCTCTAATTTACACGCACTCCCTCCAGTAAATGACAATTTCATCCAGCTTTATATAGCTTTAATACTGTTTATATGCTAGCAACTCCCAAAGTCATATCCTTAATCCAGACTTCGCTCCTGAACACCAGACCTTTGTGTTCAACTCCCACTCCACACCTGCACTTGAAATCATCTTAAATGTAACATTTCCAAAACCAAAGTCTTGATGTTCCTCCAACTCTGAAATCCTCATCTGGAATCCCATTTCAGTTGGTGGTGACTCCATCCTTTCCAGTTGCTAGGACCAAAAACCTTGGAGTCATCTTTGACCCTTATTCATTTCCATTTCACGTGCAATTTGTTAGCCAATCCCCTTAGCTAATGACTCTGTTTTCAAAATACATCCAGAATCTGATCATTTCTTCCTACCTTTATTGCTGCTATCCTGGACTAAACTATTACCATCTCTTGCCTGGATTACTGGAATAGATCCCCCAGTTAATATGCCTGCTTTTGTCTCAACAGACTGTTTTCTTAAAAAAAATTTTTTTTAACATTTACTCATTTTTAAGAGACAGAGAGAAACAGAGCACGAGTAGGGGAGGGCAGAGAGAGAGGGAGACACAGAATCTGAAGCAGGCTCCAGGCTCTGAGGTGTCAGCACAAAGCCTGCTGCGGGGCTTGAACCCACGAACCGTGAGATCATGACCTGAGGCAAAGTCGGACGCTTAACCAACAGAGTCACCCAGGTGCCCCTCAATACAGATTGTTTTCTAATGTAAGGCAGCTCTTCTGCCCCAAGTCCTGAACTCAGAATAAAAGCATAAGTCTGTCCTTTACTCAGGATAAAAGTATAAGTCTTCACAATGGCTTACAAAGCTCTACGTGATCTGACATCATCTCCTGCTAAACCTTCCTTCATTTCCTCTGCTTTAGCTGCACGAACCTTCCTACTACTCTCTGAATATGTTCCTGCCTCAGGACCTTTGCACTGGCTCTTTCCTCTACTCTTCCTCTAGAAAACACATGGCTAACTCCCGCATATCCTTCAAATTGTTTCTCAAATATCCTTTCAGTGAGACTCACCCACCTCCCAGAGATCTTCTACACATATTCCTTATGCCTGTACTGCTAATTTCCCTTACTCTGCTCTATTATTTTTCTCTTATTGTCTGCTCACATGCCATGTAATCTTTTTACTTTTATTGATATTACTTATTATCTACCTCCTCCACTAGAATATGAGCTCCATGAAGGCAGAAATTCTCATCTGTTTTCCCAAGCATCTGGAGAGTCTGACACATAGCAGGTGTCCATTAATATTTGTTAATGAATAAATGAAATTTCACTGAACTGCACAAGGTGACATAGATTGCAAATTAAGATTTGATCCCAAGGAGTGTAATTTTAGAGCTCTCTACTCTAGCCACAATGTGGTACCACCTTCTTCCCTATCCTTCTAAGATTTTTTTAAATGACAACATTAAAAAAGTTTGATATTTATATTTAGACTAATCTCTTTTCTCTACATTAATAGAAGCTCATTTTTATCTCCTTTCTGGGGCAGGTCAGTTTATACCTTTAAATACATTTATTTATTTGTTTTCTTAAAAATTTTTTTAATGTTTATTTTATTTTTGAGAGAGAGAGAGAGTGCAAGTGGGAAAGGGGCAGAGAGTGAGAGAGAGACACAGAATCTGAAGCAGGCTCCAGGCTCCAAGCTGTCAACACAGAGCCCGATGCAGTGTTCGAATTCATGAACCCTGAGATCATGACCTGAGCAGGAGTCAGATGCTTAACTGACTCAGCCACCCAGGAGCCCCAAATATATTTATTTAGGTACATATCGCCACCTATATTCTAAGTGCTTAGCGGACAACTTAGATGTCTGATTTTTATTTAATTGTGCCATATAAGACACCGATTAAATCATTATTGGATGGATACATTTAGCTATGAATGTAAATGATAGAATTCTGAGAAAGAAAAAGGATGTTGATTGGCAGTTCAGCAGGCTCCCAATGGGTAAATATAAATTTGAATCAAATTTCCCAAACCCCGTAGTACTCAACTAAACAACAGTTTTTAAGAGAATTGATGGATTGTTCTGATAATATAGGGGACCACCGAAAGTACTTGAGAATGTGCTCTGATAAGAAACGCATCAGTGGTCAAAGGAATAGGGAATCACCAAAGTCATAAATCAAAAGTCTTTTTCGGCTGCAAGAAAAATGAAAACTGCCTCCAAGTCTGAGTAGTAGGAACAAAACTGAGAGGGGGCCTCGAATGGACCTGATCATAGACTCTGCAAATGTTTTCTAAGACAGTTTTGGCAGAATTGATGAAGAGAGGGACGTTTTTCTTTCTTGTGGTCTCTCCATATATTAACTCCTTTCATTAATCATACTAAGTAGCCATAGATCTTTATTTGACTCCAAAATACGTTCGAAAATATCCAAACGTCCTTAACAGATCCCTTTGTATGGGTTTCTTAAAATGACAAGATTGAGAGTAGGAGATCTGGATTTGTATAAACAATCCTTTGCTTTGCCATTTCCACTGTGATGTTTTCTTGTTAGTATTATTATTATCTTTTAATGTCTATTTATTTATTTTGAAAGACAGAGCAAGAGGGGGAGGGGCAGAGAGAGAGGGGGAGAGAGAATCCCAAGCAGGTTCTGCGTTGTCAGTGCAGAGCCTGACGTGGGGCTCCAACCCATGAACCATGAGATCATGACCTGAGCTGAAATCAAGAGTCAGATGCTCAACTGACTAAGCCACCCAGGTGCCCCCATCATAATGTTTTCTAAACTAAATTTAAAAGTCTACCTAGAGGGGCGCCTGGGTGGCGCAGTCGGTTGAGCGTCCGACTTCAGCCAGGTCACGATCTCGCGGTCCGTGAGTTCGAGCCCCGCATCAGGCTCTGGGCTGATGGCTCGGAGCCTGGAGCCTGTTTCCGATTCTGTGTCTCCCTCTCTCTCTGCCCGTCCCCCGTTCATGCTCTGTCTCTCTCTGTCCCAAAAATAAATAAACGTTGAAAAAAAATTAAAAAAAAAAATAAAATAAAAGTCTACCTAGAAAACACACACAATAGACACTGAAAACTGAAATGAAACTTATCGCTAATAAAATTTAGGTCTGCAAAAGTATACACGTATGATAAATTAAAATACTTTAAAGGCCGTGGGTAAAAGATTAACCAAACTTAACTTACCTTGCCATCTGCAGGTGTTTTTTCCTAAGAATTATAAGGGTCACGAGCAGCAGTCCAATTAACAGCGTGCTGAGGATGGCCAGCACGGAGATGACCACCACGTTGGGGTTCATCTCTGTCACTAAAGAGAAAAGCCATGCATTTTCATTACAAACTTCCATTACACAAAGCTAACAGAACCACTCGTCATTTTCCATTGATTTTTAACACCATGGAACTTATGATGTTGAAAACAAGAGCAACAATGGTGTTTCTCCAAGCCGACAATGGCCTCCTCCTGGTCAAATATAATCTAGCAAAGCAGTTTGATAAGCGGTGTTCAGGTACCTAGAGGAATTGAGTCCATCTCCAAAGCTTCTGTTCAGAATGTTCTTACAAAGGGAAATTATAAACTGTGAAGAGTGCCTGTACCGTCATTTAAATTCTTTTGAAAATCAAAATATCTAGAGGTCATCATCACGCGTTATTATTGCTTCGCATTTTCAGAAGCTTGGAGAGGGGCAGGTTTTCGCGTTATGCCTATGACGTTAAAGGCAGAAAGCACAACTGTATATTGCACTCGCAACTAATAACGTATATGAAAAAGGCATTAGCAAGCTACCATCTGCTGCAACACTTAACACATCACTAGAAGCAGGCATTCTGATGATCGGTAGCCATATGTTGAGAGGTTTCCCATCTGCACAACTCTAGAGATGAAACTGATTATTAAGTCTTGGGGCCCTTAAGAACAGGGGCTGTGTCCCTCGCATATACTTTATATAAGGGCTGCTATGGCACTGCGCGTTGCCTAGTTCATCACACTACAGGGAAGAGCCAGATATTAACAAATGGGGACTACGTGTCACATGTTTTTATGAAATTCGTTACGGTGGACCCAAGAGGAAAGACTGCTATCATCCTCAGCATTGATCATAAAATCACACAATCGGCCACCACATTCAATCCATAAACCTTTGTGTATTTGCCACTTCCCATTTGGGCCAGTTTGATTCCTGTTTACAGGCAGAGTAACTGAACACAAAGAACATTAGACTCATGGTCAGGAGACCTTTTTCAGGTTCATTTGACTACTAACTGTCATGTGGAGAAGCTATTTTATCTGTCTCTCTGGGTCTCGTTTTCCTTACTTGTAAATAAGCTTAAATGTGTCACCTGTTTCTGCTATATTCTGTTAGCAATGACAGGGAATAGTAAGCATGAAGAGACACAGAATGGTGGAAAGGAGACAGAAGTGACAGACCATTAATATACTTTTCAGGTCCACTTTTGTCCTCTTTTCTGGAAAAATAAAAATTCAAAACAGAAAACAAACAACTATATGATGAATGCTACAGAAATGAAAATGAACCCAGTAAAGGGATCTTGTGACAGTGAAAGGTTGTATTACAGGAGGTTTCATTGAAGGTCTCAGGTTGCAGAATCAGACTCCGACAAACAGGGGAGCAACACATTTAATAGAACTCAGAAGGGGAAAAGGAAAACTCCCTTATTCCAGACCTTTCATTAATTTCTAATTTCCCTACTTATAGTTTGGCTTCATTGGAAACTCGCCTGCTCTGACCCAGTAATTTAGCATTGTCACCGCATGGTCAGTGACGGCTAAGGGCCGAGGGACAACAGATGAGCCCTAATCGATCAGGGCACTGTGACCACTGCTGGACAGGAGGATGACGATGGAGGAGTTGATGGTGGCAGCTATCACTCACACTACGTGTGCAAAGCTTTACGTGTTTCATTTCTAGGCTTCAAAACAGCTCAACAAGGTACACATATTATGATTCCACTTTTGCAGATGAAAACACAGAGGCTCAGAGATAGTAAATATCTTTCCCTAAATCACATAGCTGGTAAGGGCAGGTACGTGCTCCCTGACCCCACAGCCTGGAATGTTTCAGTGGAGCATGGATCTATTAGAAGTACAGAGTACATATATTTGAAAAGAAAATGTAAGGAAAATCTAAAAAGATAAAACTTCTGGGGGTGCCTGGGTGGCACAGTCTGTTAAGCGTCAAACTTGATCTCAGCTGAGGTCATGATCTCACAGTTTGTGAGTTCGAGCCCCGCATCAGGCTCTGTGCTGATGGCGTAGAGCCTGCCTGGGATTCTGTCTCTCCTCCTCTCTGCCCCTCTCCTGCTTGTGCACTCTAGCTCTCTCTTTCAAAATAAATAAATAAACTTAAAAAAAATAATACAAAGATAAAACTTTCAAAGACACCAGATTTCACGAATGCCAGGAATTACCCATTGTTGAGACAGCTATGAATGTGGGGACACTGGGGCTGTCGTGGCTGAAGCTGGTGACACTACAGTTGTAGGCAGTGGCAGGAAGGAGGCTGGAGATGGTCACAACGTGAGAGGAAACAGAAATCGGTTCCTGGAGATGCAGAACATAAGATCAATGTTATATTATCTCCACCTGCTTTGTTTTTTAAACTATTTTTCAGAGCCGAGTGGGTAATATATAAACAGTAAAGAAATTAAAAGATGCGAAAGGATAGCAATGAAAAATAAGCTTCCTTATTTCACTACTTCTTATCTACCGAGTTCTCTTCCACAGATGGAGCCGTTGTTGTCAGGCATGTTTTTTTTTTTTCTTTCCCATCTATATTTTATGGAGGTAAAAACATAAGATACAGCTAAACAAAAGTGATAATGTAGTTCACACATCATGCTGCTTACTCTTTACCTTGATTATCAGTATATTTCGGTGCTTTGCCCATGTCAGCACAGGTAAAGCTGTTTTATTCTTCTCAAGGGCTTTGTAGAATTCACTTTATTTAACCAGTCCCCTACTGAGGAATGTTTACACTGTCCCTGATTTTTTGCGATTACAAACAATGCCACAGTGAACATAATTTTACATTATGGGAACAAACATATACGTACACACACTCAATATATGTATGTGTGTATGCATGTGTACGCATACACCTTCATACACAAAACCTGCATGTGTGTAGATGTGTGAATGTGCATACATATATGTATACTCATGTTCCCAACAGTTGAGTGCTGGGTCAAAAAGTTGTGTAGTTTTCATTTGGAAAGCTATTGACATACTGTCTTCTGCAGACATGTTCCATGTTATCCTGCCACTGTCAATGTGGGACAACACCTGTTCCCATTTACTCTTTCCAATCCAATGTGTCCGCAAACTCTGAGTTTTTCCAATCATATTGGTGGAAATTGTACCTCATTGTAGATTTATTTTGCATTTCTTTTACCATAAATGAACTTGATCATCTTTTCCTATGTTTAAGAATCTTTTGGGGCGCCTGAGCGGCTCAGGTGGTTAAGTGTCTGGCTTCGGCTCAGGTCATGATCTCACGATTCATGGGTTCGAGCCCCACGTCAGGCTCTGGGCTGACAGCTGGGAGCCCAGAGCCTGCTTCGGATTCTGCGTCTCCCTCTCTCTCTGCCCCTCCCCTGCTCTCTCTCTCTCTCTCTTTCTGTCTCTCTCAAAACTAAATAAACATTAAAAAATGTTTTTAAAAAAGAATCTTTTGTGTTTATTTTCTATGATATATTTGTTTTGGGTTGTTGGTCTTCTACTAAAGACATTACCCCCTTTGTCTGCATTCTCAGCTTTTAAACAGCAGCCACCAAAGGCATAGCAACTTTGAGTTCTCAAAAACATTTGATATTAACTTATTCTTGAGTAGAACAGATTGTTAATTTGTTGGGCCAGTGGTTGGACCAGTGACAAGTACCACAGTACAATATAAAAAGATGAGCCAGCATAACAATCTTTTTCAAAACAGGGATCTGAAACACTCCTGCCTAAAGAGATGACAGCCATCAGCACTTATTTCCAATCCCACCTCTTTTATTGTCCTATAAAAGAATGATTCTAAGGAAAAGCTCAATTGTAATAAGCAGCTACATAACCATTGTTTTCTTGAGGAAAGATGTTACTATAGCCGCAGAGAAGAAAATCCACTACTGACAAAGCAGTTATTTCCAAAAAGGATTCTTTGAATAGAAAAAGAGATTAGCTGTTCAGTATAGATCAAAAAGAGATAAGTTTGTAGAAGAGAGTATCAAAAGGGGAAAGAAATCAAAGCAAATTATCTTAACATTCTGTATGAAAAGATTCCCACTCCCAGAAATCCTTTCTTCTTTTCAATCTCATGAACTGCATTATTTAAAAAGCATCAATTATTCATGGTCACAGAATTAGTCTCTCCCCTGCATTTTGTGACATCCTTCACACACTTGACCTTTTCCTTCCACGTCTGACTGTAAAAAATTGTTTTCTTGTGGCTTTGTTGCCCTGGGAGCTCCCGGTTCATCTCCCTCCTTCCCTTCCTTTGGACCTGGTGAATAACTCAGGAGTCATTCTACCTGCTGTTTGTGATTCTAAAGCCTTCACAATCACCTCTCTCAGCCTTCATTTTCCCAAGCGAAATTGTCCTCCTTACTGACTAGAAATAGTCCCTTCTTTAAATTCTCTAAGTAGAATGGACCTCTCTATGGCACTTGAGTTTTACTTTAATTATTTCTAGACTGACGCAATATCCATAACTACATGAAAAAAAAATTTAAAGGCCAGTATTGATTCTACCATTTGTATCACATATAGTGCCTTTCACGTAACTGGCAATCAGTTCATATTTGTTAAATTATATTTTATATGGCAGTGTCTATACCTTTGGTCGATTTAATGGCGATAGGAAAAATGAACCCTTTTAAGTCCTCAGGACCCAGGGTAACTAAAAACTAGGGACAAAAGCTAATGCAAAGAGAAAAATAAACTTCGCGATTTGGCAAATTGGTTCTTACATTTTAGGCTTATTCTAAGCACACTGTTAATTTCTATCACTGAAACACAAAAGCGCAAATGAACAATTTTCATTTTCTATAGTTTAAACAAATAAAGGACTTGACTTCATTCAGATAATTAGCCTTAATCAAAATCAACTCAGAAAAGAAAAATCAAAATGTACTGTACCTGGAGTTTGGTTTCTTGACTAGAGCCAACTTGTTGACAAAAGACTTCAAAGAAATCAGCTACTCCCTCTTCCACCCACAGCAAAGTCACTGAAGTCTGGGTTTTATTCACGGCAAAGAGTGATTTTGGAGGAGCTGGTTCTGAGCAAAGATAGAGTTTTAAAATTTTATTTTAATTTAATATATTCTTTCTTCTTTCACTAATTGGCAGGATAAAAATAGGCCAAAAACAAAAACAAAAACCAAATACAGGCAGTTGAGAGCACCATCAAAATTTTATATTGCTTTTGAAATATGTCCTTTCACAAAGACAGTGGTCACCTAACTTAGAAGGCAGGGGATTTGGCCTTTTCCTCCCCCTTTCATTATAGTTCTCTTTTTGGAGCACTTCTGTTTTCTACTTCAGCTTTATTATATACATAATCTATTAATAGTTTTTATGTCATCTGCATTGGAGCTAGCACTGCCCTGATAATACAGACTTTCTGTAGGAGACACAAAAATCTGCACTTCAATGGCTGAGAAAAATGAAAGTGGTTTGCTGCCTTCTAATGCAGACATTCAGTCTGGTACTTAGCCAAAAACCTGCTGGAGACTATCTGGAATCATTTTGTCAGAAGAATGGCTTCTTGAAAATGTAGTAGAAATTAAGAGGGGTAGAGTTAAGTACATATGATTTTTTTTTTTAAAGAAAAGGATTATGGAAGGGGACTGGAGGGTTACTAAAATGTTAGAGGGCTGATTTCTTTACCTAACTCTTTTAGACACTTCATCTTGATCAATAAATTAATCCATTAGTCAAGGAAACTATGCCCCTTCATCCTCATTTCCAGTAACTGAGTCACTGGATTTGTTGGCTTGAGACCAAACCCCTGCCTGTTCCTCAGTTTTAGGAAGTGATCTTGCTGTCTTGATCCCCCATTCTTGAGTCTCTCCTACTCTCCTCTCCGTGCCCTATCATTTGGGTGTTGTCTTTCCCTTGAATTCCTCCAGTACGCAAAGTGCTATGCCTGAACCCCAGTGCTTATGACAGAGTCCCTGTTACCCCCTGTCAGACCTCCTTGACATTGCTTGTTTGACATATCACATATCTTGCTGTTAGGTTCATGAAACATCATACTCCGACCACCTGCATGTCCCTGTTAGACAACGACCCAAACTGTTTGCTCGTTACTTGGATTTCTTTTTATTATTTGTCCCATGCCCCCAAGTCTGTCCTCTAGCTCCTGGCTTTTAGTAGTGCTTGAAGAAGCTCTTGAAGGCCATTTCACTCCTTTGACATATACATTATCTTTGTGGGGGAAGGTTTAGACCTTCGTTCTAGAATACCATCCTCATGGCCCTATTCAGAACCAGGAAGTATGTCAGAACCATTCTTCTCATGGTTTAGCCCAGACAACTTAAATTTGTGTGCAACTAAAAAGAAGCATTTTTCTTTCTAGAGCCAATTGACGAGGTTAGGCAGAAGAGCTGAAGAAGGAAAGGGAGGGGGTTAGTCTTGGGCAGGTTTGATTCACAACAGATGTCAGGACCCCTTTCTCATTTGCAATGAATTGTCCATTTGATGAAACATAGCGGTCAGCTTCCACTTCTCACATCCTTTATAACTGTCACTGCCAGTAGGTATGAGTCAGAGAATAGGTCCTCTGACTCTCATAGAACTTGAATCTTTGGAGAAAAGTGAGGGCTGTCTGGGGGCAGAGATGGATGATTTTTGGGCTGAACCTTGGTTATGTCTCTTTTCAAAATCCACAAGACAGAATTTCTCCTCAGAGTGCCTCTTAAACTGATTAGGTTCCCTAGAACATTATGTCTTGTTTTTTGTTTTTGTTTTTGTTTTTGTTTTTGTTTTTGTTTTCCCCTGATGGGTAGAAAAAAATCAGTTTAGCTATCCAACAAGAATACCGCCCACGTCTCAATTTCCAGATCCAACTTTTTACACGTGTATTTCCAATCACCTATCATCCTTGCTTACTCAAATACTTCACTATTGCCTTAACCTCCATAGGGTCAAAATAGACCTTGAGTCTTCCACCTTCCCGAAATCAATCTGCTTTCCAACCACTGATACTCTGACGAGCAACACCATTCTCTCAATTGACGAGGCTCTCCTCTGGTTTCTCAGTCCCTGATAGCATATCTTCAAATAATTCTTGTCATCTCTTCCTTTTATCTATTCTTTTTATTATATTGCACGTTCAAGCTTTTGTCATCACACTTTATCAATCAACACGACAGACCTTTAATTCTTTTTCCTGCTTTTAATCAGTTCTTTCTTATTTGTCAATGAAGGCATAAATCACCTAAAATACCACTTTGCTCATGTTAAATCCTATCTGCATAATAATCTATTGTGATCAATGTCTACTGCATCACATCAAACGTGCCAAATTTTGAAGATCCTACTTACATCAGCCACATTTACCCATCCAGCTTCATCACCATCCTTCCTACCCAGAAATGTTTCCTTTGGTAGGGCCAATTTTCTCACTGACTACCATACAAGCAGTACTCTTACTCAACTCATGTATTTCCCTTCAATGTACTTTTCCTTCTATTTGGATCATCCTAAGATCAGGAAAACGTCTTCCTTTCTTCCTGAAGCCTTACCTGTTCACTCTGTCTTTTGATGATCTATCCCTTCTCTGACCTTCTGTTACCCTATTTGATCTACGTGAGTAAAGTCCCGATTCTACTAGGTCCCATTTGATTCTTTGAGAGCAAATACCATGTGTTATAAATTATTTTTGTCTTCACCTTGAACTAGTCACCTGAAATTGCTCAATAAATCTTATCTATTGACTGATTTAAACCACAGGTCAAGATTCATCAATCAGAGCTGTTAAGATTTAAGCATCAGGCAAGATCAGACACATTGGGGTTGAATTTTGATGTCCTCTGCCTTTTTACAGTGATTGTGTTGCTAAAATTACCAGCTTTCAGTGGCAGAGTCAAAGATTGCCATGAATTGTAAGTGTCCTCAGTGGTCCAAAGATTATGACTTTAATAATGGAGTAGAGGTTTCTTTGGGTCTGGCTAAAAAATGTGAATCTAGGTGATAAGTTGGATCCTCAGGTAAATCTCCAAAGGCCACAGAACAAATTTTTCCTTTCCTTTGGCCAGCCACAAAACAAATTTTTCCTTTCAGGTGTTATGCAGGGGCAAGAGATGATTCCAAAGTCACTGCACCCATTATCTCAGTATTCTTTTCTGAAAGATATATGCATATTAGCTCTGTAGGTCAATGAATAACATACACAAATCACCTGTTTGAGGACTGTTTAGGATTTTTGTGATAGGTATATTTCTTTAGCTGTTTTGGGGAGAAATTTCACTCAGCTATTCCAAACAAAGAAAATTACTGCAATATTTCATAAGTGGAGGTGTAATTGGGTTGAGAAGGGATTCTAATTAAATTTCACTACACAAGACAACATCTGCCCCAGGAAATGTATTAAATGTTAGAATTGTATTGTTCAAAGTAGTAGCTATTAGCCACATACAGCTACTGACTATTTGAAATATGGCTAGTCTAAATTGAGAGGTGCTATAAGAGTGACAGACTGAATTTTGAAGACTTAGTACAAAATAAGAATAAAAATATCTCATTTATATTTCTTTATATCAATTACATATTAGAGTGATACTACTTTGGATATATTTGGTTAAATAGACATATTAAACTCAATTTCACCTATCTCTTCTTAGTATTTTGTAACGTGGCCACTAGAAAATTTAAAATTACATATATGGCTCTCATTATATTTCAATTGTACAGGATGGGGTTAGAGCATTCCTTCTTGCTTGGTAGAGCAGAAGTGTGGAAATTCTTGGCAGAAGCTGCTTAGAGAGGCCCCCCTTTTGCTGTCTATCTCCTCTCATAAGAAGGCAAGGTCAGCTAAACTCCATAGCCTAGCATGACTTAGATGATTTCTGTTTCCCATCCTTGGGCATGAGACCAAAAGGGAGTGGTGGCTAAATACTGTCCAGGCAATTTCATGTGATAGGGAATACGATGACATGCAAACGCCTTTTGATTGATCTGTGTTATGGGCTAAATTGTGTTCACTCACATTCCTATGTTGTAGACCTAAGCCCCAGCACCTCAAAAATGTGAATGTATTTGGAGATAGGGCCTTTCAACAGGTAAATTGAAGTGATGCCCTTAGGGTGGGCGCTAATCCAGTTTGACTGGTGTTCTTATAAGAAGAGGAAATTTGGGCAAAGAGACACCAAAGATGAATGGGTTCAGAGAAGAAACCATGTGAGGACATAGCTGGAAGGCGGTCACCTGGAAGCCCAGGAGAAGGGTCTCAGAGAAACCAAACCTGCTGATATCTTCTTCTTGGACTTTTAGCCTCCAGAACTGTGAGAAAATAAATGTCTATTGATTAAGCCACCCGATCTGTGATATTTTGCTATGGAGCTCTAGCAAATGAATAGTCTCTTACTATTCAAAATCTCAAATATAGTCTAGCTTATAAAAGGGAGGGATAGAGAGACCTCAATGATTTTATGAAGAGTCAATGAGCTTTAAGACGATGGACACAAAAACTCTTTATATAATATAAAGAGCCACGTAGATATTAGCTATAGAAATCCCCCTGGCTACTATCACTGTCTACTTTCCAAAGTGACATTTGAAATCTCAACTCCTTCAAAATTCCCTTGCTTCATAATGTCAGATTTCCTTTTGTTTAAAATCATTTCAGAGTCCACGATGTTTGTTGTGAGACTGTGGATATGGGCAAAGGAGACAGATGTACTATTTTTACAAAATAAGGTAGAGATACAGAATTGTTTGCTTTAAAATATTTTTGAACAGCTTTCTAGCGTTGCTGATGTTATACTCAACTGTCTGGCCCTCTTCTTCCCTTCTCTTCTCTCCTTTTCAGTGCCTGTCCTATTTGAGTGGGGAATCCAACCTAATTTTATAAGGAAATTAAATACAATGCGCAGAACATGGGCAGAAAGGAAAGCTGTAAGGCTACCTCTACCATTTAATTTAGATTGGATTATGAGAGGCTCAAGCTGTTCCCTAGGATCTCAGGGGAGTGAAGGTGACCTTGAGTAAAGTATGAGCTAGTGCCTGATTCTTATTCTTTGTTCTGGAAGCAAATTTCTTCCTTTCCTAGGAAATTCCAGAAGGAGTCAGGTGTAATAGTTAGAGTTGGAGAAGAATAGAATGTATTTATTGCCTAAAAACCATCTTTTCCTGACAATTATGACATTGTTTCTTATTTTAATGTGACCCATTGGTTTAGCTGCCGAAAGAATGATGCTAATGAGGCCAAGATTATATCCGTGAGGGCCCATTAATTTTACAAATGTGTGACATTGGTGATAAGAGGAATTCAACCAAAACACATTGTAAAAAAACGGTCAATATGACAAAATCGATTTTCAATCCTCGGTATCAGTGACAGCAATTTGCTGGTATCCTCTTCAGATAACAAAGAACGGTTCAACATCTATATTATTGTATGTCTTTTACATCTATTTTTATTTCCCTCAAGGCAGGCAGTTCCTCCTTCGGCAGTGTAAGCCGTGTAACTTATATTCAACTTGGTCAGAGAAAACACCTGGGACTTGAACAGTGTCAGCCACATAAAGTATGTCCAATGTGGTCAAAAACAACATCCGCAACAGAAAGAAATATTCGAAAGAAAAAGCAAAGTGGTAGAGAAATTATTCATAATGAGTTCAGACTGATATGCAATGAAATTAAGAAGATGAAGATTTATATTAAACAACAGAAACTTGTGTTAGAGCTGAAGTTTACTAAGCCTATTCTCTTGTCAATTTAGGGACGTTCTTTAAAAAAAAATTTTTTTTAGTGTTTATTTATTTTTGAGAAAAAAGAGTATGAGCGGCGGGGGTGGGGGGGGGGGCAGAGGGAGATGGAGACACAGAATCCAAAGCAGGCTCCTGGCTCCGAGCTGTCAGCACAGAGCCCGAGGTGGGGCTCGAACTCACGAGATCATGACCTGAGCCGAAGTCAGGCGCTTAAGCCACTGAGCCACCCAGGCGCCCCAGGGAGATTCTTTTAATAAATAATGAGCAAAGTTAAAAACAACATTGGGAAATATTTTTTAAAATTCAGGCAAATATTACATTATAATTAGGCCATTTCCATATCGAAAACACACAATTTTCTCAGGAATGAGAAATACCCATGATTTCCATTACATTTTAAATAAATTCTTTATGGCTTAATGATAGCAAGTGTGACATCCCCTTCTGTGAGTCACTGGGTGTTTCTATGGTTTTCCCAGCTCAACTAACTTCTAACGATTAGCAGAATTTTTCAAAGAAAGCTTTCATTTAACTTTACTTAGTTTCAAAACAGTACATCTAACTTCCTCTTTTTTTTTTTTTTTTTTTTTTGGTTCCAAGAATATGATTTTATTTTTTTACTTAGCATTTTTATTTAGTTAAGAGTTATTTTCACCAAATTCTTAGAAAAGGATCACTACCCTCATTGTATCATTAGCCTTGTTGCCTTTATTCTGAACTCAGGTATGAACTTTAAAACTGGAAGGAATATTAAAGATTATTTCGTCCAGACCCTCACTTTGTAGATGAGGCAACTGAAATCCAGAGGGCTTAACCCACTTTTCTATGGTAACACAACTTGTCTGTGAGAACAAGAACTAGGATCCAGGGGCGCCTGGATGGCTCAGTCGGTTGAGTGTCAGACTTTGGCTCAGGCCTGATCTCATGGTTCATGGGTTTGAGCCCTGCATCGGGCTCTGTGCTGACAGCTCAGAACCCAGACCCTGCTTCAGATTCTGTCTGTGTCTCTTTCTGCCCCTCCCCGATCATGCTCTGTCTCTCTCTCTCAAAAATAAATAAATGTTAAAAAAATAAAAATAAAAAAAAACAACTGGGATCCAGACCTCTGCACACCTAGTTAAGGGTCCTTCTACACCTGGATTCCTCCCTGAAAACGTGGGTGTTTGCCATCTATTTCCATATAACTGAGGATGATAGGGCTTTCTGAAAAGTTCCTCTTTCCCCAAAGGGCAACTTTTCCACAATGGGCAGTTGCTTATACGTTGAGATCACTACATCATAGTTGCTGCCCTATCAGTCCACGTCATGGGGTGCAGGGGAAGTGCTTTTAAGGACTTCCTTAAAAGGATGTCCTTTTTGTGTGGCTTGGCTGTGGGCAGCTGGAAATGGCAGTGAAACTCAGGAGACCACAGTGAGAAATGGGAGAGAGAGAGATTGAGAAGAGGCATCAGTTAGCCTCAGGACTAGGAACGGAGCCACGGAACATGACATGCCTGGCATTCCAACCCAGAAGCTAATGCTGGCATGAGGCTGCTGGCCATGTAGGACCATACATGAAGGCTGCTGGCCACGTAGGGCCATACAAGAAGGGGAGCAGGGCAATCATAGTCCTCTGAAAACCTAAAGAACACGCTTGTAAGAAGTCAGTAGGAGAAATCTCCCACAAGCTTCCATCATCGCTCTCACCCGACGGGCCTACTCTACTGGTGGCCTTATGCTCTGTCACTCTTCCTTACTACAGATTCACTCCGTCTAAAGCCACCCCCTCTGCTGGCACCCCGGGGTCCTGTCTCCTCTGGCCCAAGCAAGGAACATCATTTTAATGAGCGTCACCTTCTAAACTATCCTGCACCATCAATTTTCCCTTTTCTGTTGAATCATTTTGATTAGCCGTTGAAAAGCTGTTTCCACCCACTTAAAAAAATAGAAAGAAAGACAAAACAAATCCAACCAAACAAATAAAAACTCTTGGCTTCTTTTATCCTCAGCTCCTGCTCATTTTCTGTCCTCTTTATAATCACACTTCTCAAAAGTTTTGTTATTCCAGCTGTCTTCCTTTTTTCTTTTATTCTCTCTTGAATTACTTTTTTAAAAGAAAAGTTTATTTATTTTGAGAGAGAGAGAGAAGGAGAGCAGGGCAGGGGGAGAGAGAGTGGAGAGAGAGAATCCCAAGCAGGCTCCCCACTGTCAGTGCAGAGCCCGATGTGGGGTTTGAACTCATGAACCGTGAGATCATGACTTGGGTGGAAGCTTAACCGACTGAGCCACCCAGGCGCCCTCTCTTGAATTACTTTTAGTAGCATAATTTTCCCTCACTATTCCACCCAAATGCCTCCTTTCTGAATCACCAATAACTCCTGGGTTGCCAATTCTCACTCCACATCTTACTTGACTTACCAGCAGGTGTAAGCTGATCAATCAAGTACTTTCTTCGCTTGGTTCTTTGGACATCACACTTTTCTGTGCTCCTTTGTCCTTTACTGGCCACTCCTTCTCTGGCTCTTTTGCTGGTTCCCTCACACCATTTCCATTTCTTTTTTTTTTTTTTTTTCCAACGTTTTATTTTTATTTTTGGGACAGAGAGAGACAGAGCATGAACGGGGGAGGGGCAGAGAGAGAGGGAGACACAGAATCGGAAACAGGCTCCAGGCTCTGAGCCATCAGCCCAGAGCCCGACGCGGGGCTCGAACCCACGGACCGCGAGATCGTGACCTGGCTGAAGTCGGACGCTTAACCGACTGCGCCACCCAGGCGCCCCACACCATTTCCATTTCTTAACATTGGAGTGCCAGGGCTCAGTCCTTGGATAGCATGCTTTCTTCTTCATTCACTCCCTGATAACTTCATCAAGTCTGTTTCCTGACCCTCAAACTTATACCCCCAATCCTTAAATCTCCCAGAATCCAAGCTCTTTTATCTAATTGCCTACTCAGCATCTGTTCCTTAATATTTAACAGGTACCTTCAAATGTGGATGCATCCAAATCTGAGCTTCTGATCTTTCACCCAAATCTGCCTCTCCCATGATCTTCCCCAACTCAATAAATAGCACCTCTGTCCTTCCAACTGCTCAGGCCCAAGATCTTGGCATCTTCAAGATAAATTTTGAATCTGCTCACGGCTCATCACCTTCATGGCAACCACCCTGGCACAGGCAAGTATAATCTCGTATTTGGGTAGATGCAGTAGTCTCCTAACTCTAAGGTGACTGTGTAATTTATCAAATATGTCCAAAGTGGAATACTTTTAGGGAAGAAAAGAATTGCAAACGAGGATGACTAGTCTTTAACTGATCTATAGCAGTGTAAACTGGTATTATGTGTGGTAACTGGGATGTAAGGTCATCTTATCTACCTGGTTTCCTGTTTTACCTTGATCCCTGAACACTATTCTTACCAAAGTGATCTTGTGAAACTTGTCAGGTCATTAGACTCCTTAGCTTGAACCATCTACTGGAATATCATCTCACTTGGTGTGAAATGTCTTTTCAACGACTCCACATGATCTGCTCCTTTGTTACTTCTCTATCCTCTTTTCTACTGCTCTCTCTCTCTCTTGTTCCTTCCACTTCAGCCACACTACCTTCCTGATCTTTTCTTGAACTTCCAGGTATACCACTGCTTCTGGAGCTTTGCACCTGCAGTTGCCTATGCCTACAAAATCTCCCAGTTATCTGTTTGGCTCACTCCTTTACCTCCTTCAGGTTTTTACTGAAATATCACCTTCACAGTGAAGCTTAACTTATGCCACCGCCTACAAAAATTGCACTCTGCTTCTCATTGTGCTTCTTTCTTTGCCTCATTTTCCTCCACAGCATCTGACGTCCTTATATTCGTGTTTATTGTCTCTTTTTCTCCAGTAGAATGAGGGTAGAAATTTTTGTCAGTCTTGTTCGTTTCTGTATTCTGAGCACCTAGATTAGTATGTAACACATAGTAAATGCTAAATAAATATGTGTTGATTGATAGAATAAATTAATTTTTTAAATGTGTATCTTTGAAACAGAGACAGAGAATGAGCGGGGGAAGCGCAGAGGGAGAGAGAGACACACAGAATCCGAAGCAGGCTCCAGGCTCGGAGATGTCAGCACAGAGCCCAATGCGGGGTTCGAACTCGTCAACCATGAGATTGTGATCTGAGCCGAAGTCAGATGCCTAACTGACTGAGCCACCCAGGTGCCTCTAGAATAAATTACTTTTCAAAGCATAGTAGCTTAATTAATTTATTAGTTTTTTTTCTGACTGGCAGTCAATATAGATGGGTGGACGGATGGATGGACAGATGGATAGATAGATAGATAGATGAGAGATAGAATGGATATGCATATTTTCTTTCTTATTTCACTTTCCTCTTCCCTTCCATACATTCATTCATCCATCCATCTTTCCTTTTCTCTGTGCTACATTAACACAATTTATTCACATTTAGATCTTATTAAGCTCATTTCTTTTTGGTGGGGGGTGAGAGGGGTAACAAGGTAGTCACTTACCAGGACATGATCCAAGAAAAGGGCACGGGAGGATAGAGAGAGGTACATTAGACTTCAGTAGGCTCCGACTCACAGCATTTCACTCACTTCTTACCAAAAATAAGGGCTGCATATATCCAAGCAACCATTTCCCAAACTGTTAACTCAATGATTTCAACATAAGAATAAACAAATGTTCTCAACTGAGCATGAGATCATGAAGGGCAGTACTGTATAATAGCTGGGTTTTTCTTAAGTAAGAAATTACATTTCATCAAAATAGAAATAATTATTTGTAATCACTGAAATTTTATGACCGAGAGATTGTAATATGCCCCAAATTCCTAACACCTGAAAATATATTGATTCTTTCTTATCCATAGCCAAACTATGTTTAAAGGTTTCTAATCTATATAAAGTTTTTCATGACTGAGATTAAGAAAATCAAGCCAATGTTATTAATACCCAAACTCCAAAAGAGGAAGAGAGAAAACCACACAGTGGGTGTGAAATTCCTTCCTTCTCTATTAGGAGTTTTTCACTGAAAAAAGAAGTTTATAGAAAAAAAAAATACACTCCAAATCCAGGAAAACATAAACAGCAGATGGACAAAAAGTGCCAAATCACTGTTTCTTGACTCAGACTCAACAACGTGTGAAGTCAAATTTCTCTAGGTTGCAGCTTGCTCAGATGAGGACATTTCATTCAATTACCTCCAAACCTCTCCTGGCACTGAAGTTACCTGATTCCTTATCTTGAACCTGTCTGAACACAGCTGTGGTCAGGATACTGCAGAAGTTTGACAGTGATGGTGTATACATTCTGTTTTTGGTTTTCTCTGACCTCGTTGGCTATACCTTCCCAGTCTCTCTGCTCAGTGTCCAAGTGCTGGAAGTGGTTCTTCTCTATTTCTGCTTACTAGTTAGTGATCTCATCTAGACACTGCAAAATTTATATTTCTAGCCCAGAATTCGCTGCTGATATTCAGACACATAACAAGAATCATTTTATTTGACAACTGTATTTGGATGACCTCTCAGTTTGGTTTTGGTTTTTTTTTAGTCCAGAGAAGAATCTTTGATTCTCACCCTATCCCAAAGTCACTCCTTTTCTAGTTTTTCTAGTTGTGTCAGTCTCAGTGAATTGTACCACCATCCAGCCTAGTTGCTTAAGAGTAAAGCCTAGGAGTTAATTTTAATTTCCCTTTCTCTTATTTCCTATTTTCACCCCACAAGCAAGTTCTATGGACACAACCTCCAAAATAACTCCTAAATTCTGTCCATTTGTCTTCATCTCCATTATTACCACTTAGCTAAAAGTTGCCCTCATTTCCAATGGAACTTACTGAATTAGAATGTTATTTTTTATTTTTTTCACGTTTATTTATTTTTGAGAGATAGAGCATGAGTGAGGGAGGGGCAGAGAAAGAGGGAGATACAGAATCCAAAGCAGGTTCCAGGCTCTGAGCTGTCAGCACAGAGCCTGATATGGAGCTCGAACTCACGAACTGTGAGATCAAGACCTGAGTCGAAGTCAGACACTTAACCGAGTCACCCAGGCGCCCCGAATTAGAATGCTATATTTTTAATATGAAATTTATTGTCAAATTGGTTTCCATAAAACACCCAGTGCTCATCCCAACAGGTACCCTCCTCAATGCCCATCACCCACTTTCCCCTCCATCCCACCCACCATCAACCCTCAGTTTATTCTCAGTTTCTAAGAATCTCTTATGGTTTGCATCTTTCCCTCTCTGTAACTTTTTTTCTCCCCCTTCCCCTCGCCCATGGTCTTCTGTTAAGTTTCTCAGGATCCACATAAGAGTGAAAACATATGGTATCTGTCTTTCTCTGTATGACTTATTTCACTTAGCATAACACTCTCCAGTTCCATCCACATTGCTACAAAAAGCCATTTTTCATTCTTTCTCATTGCCAAGTAGTATTCCATTGCATATATAAACCACAAATTCTTTATCCAGTCTCACCTCTGTTGCTTAACATAGTGTTGGAAGTTCTAGCATCAGCAATCAGACAACAAAAGGAAATCAAAGGCATCAAAATTGGCAAAGATGAAGTCAAGCTTTCACTTTTTGCAGATGACATGATATTATACATGGAAAACCCGACAGACTCCACCAAAAGTCTGCTAGAACTGATACGTGAATTCAACAAGGTTGCAGGATACAAAATTAATGTACAGAAATCAGTTGCATTCTTATACACTAATAATGAAGCAACAGAAAGGCAAATAAAGAAACTGGTCCCATTCACAATTGCACCAAGAATCATAGAATACCTAGGAATAAACCTAACCAAAGATGTAAAAGATCTGTATGCTGAAAACTATAGAACACTTATGAAAGAAATTGAAGGGGCGCCTGGGTGGCGCAGTCGGTAAGCGTCCGACTTCAGCCAGGTCACGATCTCGCGGTCCGGGAGTTCGAGCCCCGCGTCAGGCTCTGGGCTGATGGCTCAGAGCCTGGAGCCTGTTTCCAATTCTGTGTCTCCCTCTCTCTCTGCCCCTCCCCCATTCATGCTCTGTCTCTCTCTGTCCCAAAAATAAATAAACGTTGAAAAAAAATTTAAAAAAAAAAAAAGAAAGAAATTGAAGAAGATATAAATAAATAGAAAAACATTCCATGTTCATGGATTGGAAGAATAAATATTGTTAAAATGTCCATACTACCCAAGGCAATCTACACATTCAATGCAATCCCAATCAAACTTTCACCAGCATTCTTCTTGAAACTAGAATAAGCAATCCTAAAATTTGTATGGAACCACAAAAGACCCTGAATAGCCAAAGTAATATTGAAGAAGAAAACCGAAACGGGAATGTTATTTTTAAAGTTAGGGCACATGGTGCCTTAATCGGTCTCCCTATCTTCACTGGTAACCCAACAATCCTTCCTCCCTTGAGCAACCAGAGGGATTATTTTAAATATGTCAGATTGTTTATTTTTAATTCTTTAAATTCTCTCTTATTACACTCAAAATAAAATCTCAACTCCATCTTCTTAAAAATCCTGTATAATTTGGTCTCTGCCTATTCCTTCTGCTTTGCATACCCTTTCCCAAACTTTTCATGGCAGATCCTTTCTTGTGATTCATATCTCTCATCATTGCTTCCTCAGAGAAAGGTTTGCTGCTTATACACTGTCCCACACTACCCTGTTTTAATGTGGTACACAGCACTTCTTACCATCTCCCCCTTCGGCAGATCCTAAGCTCCTTGTGAACAGAAACTGAACCCTTCGAGTTCATTATTACAAGTAGTCTGGCATCTGGGCAATTCTTAGAAGGTTCTCAGTATGTATTCGTTGAATGAATTCATGAATGGATATTCTACTACCATAGAGCTATTTTGTGATAGGCCCAACCCTTCTCATCCCTATTTCTTTCCCTTTCTTTCTTTTTTGAATGGTTGCTTATCTGGTATAAACTTACCCAATTCTCTTGAAGTTGGCCCAGAGTTTCAAGTGGATTCACCAAGACCAGAAGTTATGACTGGTTGCTGGTTGAAGCCACAGTTGCAAGTAGACCAGTAAGTTCTTGTAAAATGACATTTCTTAGCGCAGATTTGATTCACATTTGTATAGACTGCCAAAGGGAACTGTCATCACATACCCCCATGGTACCGTGAAACTGCTGACAACCTACAATTCTTAATAGGATGATGGGCTCAATGCCCTGCAAACAGTACCACTGTTGGTAGATGTCTTCTTGTGGATGCTGATCGGTGACATAATATTTGAGAATCTTTGGCAATTGCTTTGAGGCTCTCTACCCTTGCACATACCATCCTGGATTACTTTATATTATACTGGACTCAATCATAGCCTGGTTTCTTCCCATAGATGTAGATCCTGTCCTCCATGATACCAAGTAGAGCCATTGCAAAGAGGCTTTTATCACAGAGAAACCGACCTCAGGGTTAGCCAAACCAGTTTTGGTCCTAGCTTTAACAACATCGTTCTGATTCACACTAGCCTTAAAAATCTGTGTGCCAGAGTTGCAGGTTTCTGTAAAGTAGAATTCATATGACTTCTATGGACACCGAATGAATGCTATAAAGGAACATAAAATGACTAGAATGAAAGTTCTATGAAATAAGATAACTGCAATCAGTTATTACTAAAGCAAAATGTTATTTTACTTCTTTGAAAGATAAAATTTGGTAGAATGTATTCAACTTTGAGGTCTGTGGTTGCAGTTCGGTTCAATAAATATCTATTGAGCACCTACAGTAGGCAAGGCCATATGTGTTATGGAAAATTGAAAGAACCAAAAAACAATAGTGTGATGAGTGGAATAGAAAATAGACTTCTAGACAAATGGATGACAAGTGAAATTATTTAGTTTTCAGGGGGAAAAAGGCCGAGTTCAGGCACATTATATACAGATTATCTTGTTTTCAGAGAGCAACGATGTAGAAGCAGTATTTTGTCTGATATTTAGATCATAAAAAGGAAAACCTTATTGATTTTAAGAAATAATTTTTATGGAAACTGGCCTTCCCTTCTTGAAAAGTTTAAAGGACCTTTCTACACTGGTTTAAGTAGTCCTGCCTGCTAACAGGAAGTTATGGAACCTCAAAACCTCATGATAAATTTGGGCTGGGAACTATCATGATTTTTACTCATATGCCTGTGTAGTGTGAGTATAATTGTACCAGCTCAGGACTTTAACTCATACTCCTGATCATATATCAACCATAATGTCACATTATGGCAACAGTGAGGCTCTCGATAGGCTCCCTAATTTAATTGCTGCTTTGGTAAGACTCACCTCTGAACAAACCAAATGAGTTAGAGAAAGCAGCTAGGACCCAAGAAACACAGCCTCCTGTAATCATAAAGCTGGGGAAAAGAAAGGCATGGGGAATGTGAGCATAATCTTTAAGCAATTCCAGTTACCTGGAAATGAGTTTTGAATGGATTTTTATATCCACGAAGGACAAAATCAGAGATAGCAGTTGCAAGTGATAGGCAGGCAATTTTTTTTTATAGAAAGATCACACAACGTTGGAAGCTGGTGATCTCCACATTCCTAGAGTTGAAGTACAGACCGTTGGGGAAGAAGAGCAGATTGCCTGCAGTGAATGAAATTGAACTCGTGGTTCTCAATGGGAAGGTGTTTGTAAATTTGTAGGCATGTTTTTAATAGCCACCAGGAAGGTTGTTAACTGGGCTTCTGTAGGCAGGAAGCAGAAATGCTAGATGTTCTGCAATGATCAAGAAAGCTCCAAACAGAAAAACTGTCCCAAGTCCCACATCCCACATATGTTTGTAAAGTCATACCAGAATAAATCCACTATAAACGTAATTGCAAGTACTTTATCACATAATAATGTTAGAAAAGATTTTCCGGAAGTTGAGTAAAATAATTTAGAAGAAAGTTGTCATTAAGAAAAATACCTAAATGGAATTAAGGTGTTATTTACAAATTACTCAATAATTTACTTTTTCTGCCAATAGTTTCTATTTAATATGTTATGTATCTCCAGCTACCTATTTAATTTTATTTATTTATTTAAAAATTTGTTAATGTTTATTTATTTTTGAGAGAGAGAGAGAGAGACAGACAGACAGACAGAGTGTGAGTGGGAGAGGGGCAGACAGAGAGGGAGACACAGAATCCGAAGCAGGCTCCAGGCTCCCAGCTGTCAGCACAGAGCCCGATGTTCAAACCATGAGATCATGACCCGAGCTGAAGTCAGATACTTAACCAACTGCACCACCCGGACAACCCTAATTTTAAAGGGTGTCAGTGTGAGGATTTAATTTTTGCCATGGCCAATAGAAGACAAAAAGATTTAAGACTGAGTGTTTTATGCACTGAATTATAGAGAAAAGCAACTACTGGGGAAACTAAGGAAAGACTGTGTTTTGTTTTGTTTTGTTTTGTTTTGTTTGGGATTTGCTACGAGTTTTCTAAAGCTACATCCCTACCAGCAATGGTACTCCGGGTGTTTGTGTAAGCTGCTAATAAAACACCCTGGATCAGTCTTTACCTACAGCTACACCTATAAACATATGTGGTGAGAGTGACAATTTGACACTCTCAGGAACAGACTTAGATACAGACTATAAATTAGCAGACATATGAAACAGGATGTCAGTAAGTTGCATTAAGTGTTTTGAAAATATTCTTATTTTCAATATTGCCATTCTCTATACTGTTAATTTTCAAAATATAAAAAGGAGATCTCTGCTGTGAAAATCACACATTGAAGTGCATTCATTTCTAGGTGGCCCCTCTTACACTGACACTACCCCACAACTTTTTGCCAATCCATTCTCTTGCCTGCTGCTGATTATAGACTATTATCCCTGAGGTCCCTTTATGTATCAGAAACTAAATGTATACCTCACTATGTGGAAAACTGTTGAATGTAGAAGATGTGTTTTGTGCTAAATAGTGTCACTTCCTGGTTGTATTTCATAATATAAATAATTATTTTGACACTACACTACACAATCATTTCCAACTCATTTGCAAGAATATCACACTTTCCTCATTTCCCCTCATCCACAGCCTATTATTTTTCTTGGCATGTTCTCTTTACTTTAATTAAGGTTATTTTCCTCTTTCTCTCATCACATGCAAATACATGTAGTCTCTTACTACTTATCCTAATTCTAACTTTTATTCAAGGGTCCACTTGTACTTACGCTTGCTCAGTTATTTATTCACTCCTTTATTTCCTTTTATACGTGCATGGAAGAACTACTGATTCCTTTACTGCTTGTAAACTTCAACTTTTTCATTTTAATTATGTGTAGTCATTAGACAATTCCATTATGACTTACAGAAGCACTGTATCTGAACAAATACACAGGGAATCCATATGATTTTGTTATAATTTTTTCTTTTACCTTGGTTTTACACTATAGTTAGGACATTATATCAACTTTGAAAATCAGTATGTGGGTTATTTTATCTATAAGTCTCAATCTGAGATATTAAAAAGGGCATCACATAATACTTACATGAGAAAGGAATGGTGTCTAATAGGGGTTGAAAGCACTGCACTAGATAATCTCTAAGGCTTTTCCTTTTCTAAATTCCTAAAACTTCTTCGTTTCTCTAATCTCACTAAGGATGGGGAATACTCCTGACTCCCAGAATAGCAAATATTCCATTCACAGAAACCTATATTAAGTTGAACGAGGGCGCCTGGGTGGCTCAGTCGGTTAAGTGTCCGACTTAAGCTCAGGTCATAATCTCACAGTTCATGAGTTGGAGCCATGCGTCAGGATCTCTGCTATAAGCACAGAGCCTGCTTTGGATCTTCTGCCCTCCTCTCTCTCTCTCTGCCCCTCTCCTGCTCATTCTCTGTCTCTCAAAAATACATAAACATTTAAGTTGAACATACATGTTTATGTTGCACTTATGAAAGAGAGTGAACATTTTTCTGTTATTTCATCGAATTGAAAAGACCATGACAAATCAAGAGATGCAAACGCTAGTTCTCTGGGCATGACTATTTTCACAAACACCCCCAGGTATATTTTTCTTACCTAGCTTGACAAGGCGGAGCATGGAGGTATTACTTCCTCTTTCAGTGCAAGCGGTTACTGAGAGGTTGTAGATATCTCCTGGAGGCAGACTGAGAATCGCAGTCATGACATTGCGTGTTACCTGAAAGATCCATCAAGATTGAAGGTTTAAACTTCTAATGAACTTGAACTAGAATACCACTCCAAACAACTACAGGGCTATGGTAGGCATTCTCTCCATTCTGTGCTGCTTTCTACAGTTGATTACAACCCTACGGATACTTTATTTCCTTTGAAAATGATATGAATTCCTCAACTGAACCAAATGCAAGGTAGCTCTACACGTGCACAATAAATATCAGGACATTTTTGCAATTAATCCTCTAGAATAGGTACTACTCTGATACTTTTCTTCTTATTCACAGAAAAGTTTAGAAAAGGCAACTGCTAGGTGTCTGCTGATATGTATATAACTCAGCCCTAGCTGAGAAGCTCAGAAGACACCTAGTCATATCTATAGCCACCTGGTTTCTTAACTAAAGACTACATTTCCTAGTTTCCTCTATAGCTAGAGGGAACCATGCTATCTACTTCTAACCAATGGATCATAAATGGAAGTCATATGGGCAGCTTATAATCCTGTCTACACTCTGTAAGTGCTGGGCCTCCATATCTTCTCCTTTCCTCTCCCCGCATGCTAGAATATGGATATAATGATGATAAGGTTCAGCTATGCAAATGAAGACTACACAGTTCTAGAAGAAACAACAAGACAGAAAGAATCTGGACCCCTGGATGATTGATCCTTTACAGCAGAGGTGCTCTGACAGTTCTATGCTAGCATGAGAGAAACAAGCTTTAATTTTCTTCGAGCTATGCTCTTTGTTTTTTTTTTTACAGTAGTTTAGTCTGTACCCTAACGCCATGTCAAAAGTGTAATAAAACAGGAGAAAAATCAGTATTTCCAATGTACCCAAATATTTAGGCATTGGTGATATATGGAGAAAATATCAAAACATATTAACTGTGGTTTTCTTGAAAATGTTTGACATCCTGAATAAAAACCTCAAATCATAACTTTCAATGTAAAGGATGAGTAGTTTTAACTATTAGATATCACTATTAAAGATTAAAAGGTAAACTCTCTGAAAGGAGGAATTTAATTTTTTTTACTGTCCCTTCTCCGGAGCCCAAAACAGTGCCAACTGGCATAAACCATTTGTTTAATGTTTCAATAAGTGTTTGCTTAATGGTTTTCAAGAGTTCATGTAAATAAACGTTCAGATGCCCGATATTGGGATTCAAAAAAACATACACTCTTTTTAATTTTCTTCTTTCCTTCTGCAACAACCATCCAGTGTAACATTCTAGAATGGGAGAGGTCAGTTGTGTCGTCTCCATATGTCCAACTGATATATAACAGACTGTTGAAATACTCCACAGATGTGATTTCTGGAGCAACTGGGGCTACAAGGAAGGTAAGAGGCACATTTTAGTTTAATAAGAGACTAATAATAATTAAAGTACTTACCAATAGAGCATGCAATCCCATGTAGAGTTAATTTAGAGAATTAAAATTCACACCATAAAGGGGTACCTGGTGCCTCAGTTGGTTAAGCATCGGACTCTTGATCTTGGTTCAGGTCATGATCTCATGGTTCATGGGTTTGAGTCCTGCATTGGGCTTCTCACTGACATCGTTGAGCCTGCTTGGGATTCTCACTCTCTCTCTCTCTCTCTGCCCCTCCCCCGCTCACTCACATGCTTTCTCTCTCTCTCTCTCCCTCTCTCTCTCTCTCTCTCTCAAAATAAATAAACTTTAAAAAATTCACACCATAGGATGGTCCTGGGGATCCCAGGACCTCTCAGTAACATAACGAAGGTTGGTGGTAAAAGTTGGGCACTGATTTCCTGGGTCCCCACCTTGTATGGCCCAGACACAAGGCGGCCAGACCCATCTGTACCTGAGGATATCAGGTCTTTTATATTGATTTCATAGTTAGAAGATTCCTAAAATGTTCACTTCTTTGCATCCACTTGTTGCATCAATAAATTAATAGTATAAGGCATTATCGAACTGATTTTCCAAGCAGTACTGGAAAACTTGGGGTCCTATAAAAGTATATTTTTTATTGTGGTATAGCAAAGATGTTTATAGAAATAAAGGGCAGTAAGATCAATGGTTAGAGGGGCAGAAAATAAATTATTGTTTATATAAAATCACAAAGCAATACCATTGATCATGTCTAACCAGCACCTTGCAAAAAGTAGGCTTTTAATGAATGTTACTGAAGCAAGTAGCAAGGAAGGAAAGAAGGGCTCTTTTGTCACACCACAAAGCTAACTTCTAACACTGAGTTTCTTCATTTATTTTACATTCTGACACATTTAAATGCAAATTTTTTAATGGGGAGGAGAGTTCATTACCAGCTTTATAATATATGAGCTCTGAATGTATATTTTAATTATTTTTTAAACTTAACTGATAATTCTGAAGATTTTAGGAAACACGCACACACAGTTGAATTTCAGTTCCCTGTGTGTGCTGGTTTGGACAAGCAAGTGTTCCATTCTGAGAGATGGCACAAGACCAAAGGAAATATCTGGAGGAGAATTTCTATAAACCATGAAGTGTTTCCTCGATACACTACGAGTACTCGTAACAAACATTCATAACTATGCTTTCTAGAACAATTTTTACGGAAGAGACTTGTAATATAGAGCGTAAAATACATTTCTGTAGCAAGCAAGTTAACACAAACCCAAATCGTATTTCAGAATAGTCTAATAAAGAGAATAATACCTGTGGCTTCTTTCCTCCATTATATTTCTATGTACTTCGTTATACATATGTATCTATACTTATATTTTGCCAAAGGATATTTTCTCATGTTCTAATTCTATTGAGGACAAGAAACACTTTTAAAATTGCAAACCCGGAAACGTATTTAAAATTGTATAAGTATTAACACAGATCCCCGCACATAAATAGTTAACTAGATCTTTAGATTTTTATACTCCATGTTGTTGCCTTAAAATTCAGCATATTGTTGAAAGGCCACAAGATGTCACTATTTGTTTATTAAACATAATTTGGTACACTGGCATAATTACTATGCATTTGACTTGCAGACAAAGTTGCCTAACAAAGACAGTAGTCCAGAGATCCTAATAAATCACACCTTATTCAAATATTTTATTCCTGTATCCTTTTATATCACATGATTTGGTGCTTTGGATCACAACTAAAAGCACAGGAAAGAGAAGTGTGATATCCTTGTTTGCTTTAAACTTGAGACGAGGGAAGAAAAGCAAAACGAGATAAGGCAAAGATTTCAATCGGCTTTAAAAATAAGTCTAAAAATAAGTCAGTGCCCATATATATTTTAATAATGATTTATATTATATAATTTACTTCTCACACTACCTGTGAAATATTATTATGCCTATTTGACAGATGGGAGAGTTGAGACCGTCTATATTCATATGCTTAGGTGACACCTTGAAGGGACAGTGTCAGCATGACTTAGGAGATAGTCCCAGGAGGGCTTGCTTTGGCAGCACACACACTAAAATAGGAGATTGTCCCAGGAAAAGATAAGGAGTTCACAAAGATCAATTTGTTGGAGACAACAGACTGCTCACCTAGCCAAGCAGCTCACTTATTAACCATAGAACTATTCAGACTTGCCAGGCCCATAACTTTTGCCAGGTCCCAGTCAGTTCCCAGCTCTGAAAGGCACACCTAAGCCACTTGAGTCCAGAACTCCAAATCCTGTTAATGGTTCATTTCCAGTGTCCCCCTTCAGAGACACCATAGAGAGCCTGGCAACGTGGTTTTCTGCTTTATTGCAGAGAGTTCTAAAACACTTGGTCTTGCTCTATTAGCCGGTTGTTAGGCCACATTTTGAATTCTGCCAATGAGAAAAAAGTCGAGGATCATTAGGACAATTTGCTCAAAGTCTGACAGCTAGAATTCTGGAGGGCCAGGTCTGCTCAATCACATCTTCAGATGCAAAGTCTGGGCTCTTTTCAGACATCTCTGTCTGAGGGGGAAAGAGTATTCTCAGAAAGGCAATGTCAATAAAGTTAAGCTGTATGAATCATTTATATGGTAAATGTAACTAAAATTAAGTATGCAATTATTAATATAGTCAAGAAACTCACACACTACTCATCACATAATTGGTATTTTCTACCTCTTTGATATTTTGGTAGTCTTTCACTTGTCTACTCTAGTATTACTATTAATATCTGGAACACAGGGAGCTCCAGATATTGTCTAGTAAAGGAAAGGGATATACTATGTATGTTGATAGTGTAAGAATTCACATGATTAATTTATACTTTTTTTTTTAAGATTTTATTTTTAAGTAATCTCCATACTCAACATGGGGCTCGAACTCACAACCCAGAGATCAAGAGTTGCATGCTCTACCAACTGGGCCAGCCAGGTGCTCCCACGCAATTAATTTCTTTGCATTTTCTTTCATTGATAAAGTCTGACAGAGTAAAACTAGATGTCCAGAGAAGAATATATTTTGGTAACATTTTTCTTCACCTAAACATATTTTTCTCACATCTTCTCTCAGTATAACACTAATTATAGCCTTGTAGTCCAATCAAAAGTTCCTGAAAAATCGTAGTTCAAATAGGATTCAGAAATAGTCAGTGTTTCTTTGATGAAATCCCCCTTTCATTGCCATCTCTGACCACCTCTGTTATCTATCTCTGCTATATGAAAATGAGCTAACAACTGTTTCAGTGCTTTTAAAAAAACCCCCAAGGCTTACAAAAGTTAACATGCACAGGTTACACAGGGTAGATGGCCGATCCATGATTCAAACCCAGGTCCATCAGTCTCCAAAGCCTGTTTTAACTCCTGCTCTGGACAATGCTGCCATCAGCCTGTGACTTTAAAACTTTAATTAATAAGGAAATGGAGGCACTCTAGCAAACAAAATCATTGAGTGGATAAAATCAGTTGAAGCCCAAAGTTCTGTCTGCCACATCTCTATTCTAATCGATTCCAAACAGGGGCACATAAATAAAGGACAATGACTCAGGATGAAAATGTATTTTGATTTTCAAAGACTATCATTTAAACAAATAATGAACTTTCAGAATCAAGGATACTAGCTTCCATGAGACTGAGCTTCAGTCAGTGCTGGGTGAGTGCCTAGCGCTTTCTGGAGATGTATCTCTTCAGAAACTCCTCAAAATGGCGTTCTCTCCCTGTGGAAGCCGTTCCCATAACACCACTCACCTGTTATGAAGCTTATGGTGGAGCTGTCGCAACAGCTCAGTTCTGGGTCTCCCCATGTTACCATGGTAACTCGAAAGTTGTAGTACCATGCTGGCAGCAGATTGGCTATCCTCTAAAAAGAGCAAGGAGACAAAAGAGCAAGGGGGAAAAAATCCCATTTTTGGAATAGAGTTACTTTTATTAGGTCATGAAAATTATCAATAAGTATTTTTTATTTTCCTTCCCATACCTTTTTGTATTGTATGTATATCTGCATGTAAATAGAATGATCTACAAACAGAACTTTTAAAAAAGTGATTCATAGGTATTGAGTCAAATGTTACTAATATTGGTCTCATTTTGCAGTTTCCTACGTTGTATTACGCATGTGAAATAGTACTTATTTGTAAGCGACTGTACATACACATTCCCCTATTTCTACAAAAACTGGCCTCTCACGACTTTGTGTTCTCCCAGTTTGGACCATAATCATTCATCCTTGTTGGGTGGCAAATACCAGAGACATCAACCGGGTAGAGGGCAATCATGCACTTCATGTGTGACCTGTGCCTTAGAAATTATTCCAGCCTCAGAAAGCGCAATCTTTCCCTGCTCTCTTGAAAAGCATCCTCTAGTTGCACCTGGTTGCAACAAACCTCAGTTGGTTAAGCGTCCGACTTCAGCTCAGGTCATAATCTCACAGTTTGTGGGTTCGAGCCCCACACTGGGCTCTGGGTTGACAGCTCAGAGCCTGGAGCCTGTTTCAGATTCTCTGTTTCCCTCTCTCTCTCTGTCCCTCCCCCACTCATACTCTGTCTCTCTCTCCTTCAAAAATAAATAAACATTAAAAAAGATTTTTTTAAAAAGAAAGAAAAGCATCCTCTAATAGCCTGACATCATAGGTATTTAAGTGATGTGTAGATGTTAAGAATACTCATCACTAGTGTTAAAACAGTGTCAACTAATTATTGAATGACTAACGGTAACTTTTTGTGTTTTCCTCCTAGGGACAGAGAGGGACAATAAGCTCTCAGCTCTATTAAAACGTGGATATGCCCAATTAGGGGTGAAAGCATGCTTCACATAATTATTTCTCTCTCTTTCTCTCTCTCAATCTCTCTCTCTCAATCTCTCCCTCGGAAAAAAACAGTCCTACACGCAAAAACAACTAAAAAAAATCTTGAAGGTAGCAAACCACCCATGTGTATTTACAGGTAACTTTTTCTGACACACTTGGTACAGAAAGGCAAATTTCTTTACACAGGAAGTGTGACGGCTACTTAAGGAACCATTACCACTGATGCAGTTAAGGAGATAGTCGCTGCTATTTCATAGTATGTTGTCCACTCTGATGTCATTGTTGCAGGGTTGAAATAAAACATTTCAACTACATATTTTCTGAACACTCCTAAGTAAGGTCTGCTCCAGCTCAGAACCACTGCCGTAGGACCCAAGGGATAGAGCATTAAATCCTTTATTCCTGTTGGAACTAAGAAGAAGCAGGGAAAGATGAGAAAAGAGAGCCAAGAAGAAAGGTTTAATATCTTTTCGAATGTCTTAGAAATGGCTTCAAACTTCTTAAAACTAGAGTTTTTGCCCTTCTGATATGGTCATTGAATAAATCATATTTGCCTCCGATGTTATTTTTCTGAGTAATAGTTGCTAACTTTAGACCCCAGGTTATACAACTGTAGTCATTTATGACTCTGGATGTAGAATATTGGGTGAATGAGTATGGACCCCCCATATATGATGCTAATGACTTGGGCATGGACACTGCGTCCCCCTCCCCACCAAAAGTACTCTGATAAAGTAATTCTTGAGGCTGGCAACTTACCGATAGCAAATGTCACGGGATCTGAAGGTGGGCCAATCAAAGGGCCTTTTCTTAGATACATCACTACCTGGTACTGGGCACCGGGAACCAGATTTTCAATGATAGATTTGCTTGAGTTCACCTTTAAACCAAACACCCAACATGATTTATTTAGAGGTGGGCTTTCAGAATGTGACACAGAGGCTGATACCATATTCAGGGACTCTTTGTGGAGCCGCAGACGCCTTTGAAATCCAGAAGCCTTTGCTCATTCTGGGGAAGGTCAGATTTCAAAATTAGCATGATTTATAGTTTATGTGAACACTGAAGGGAACCCGGAACATTCAAATTCTACGGCTGGATTTAATAAGCCCCGTGAACTGCTTTATACCATCAATGTCAATTTGAACCATGTACACTAGAGACACATCAGCCTCTAACCATAATCAAATCAGCAATACCATAAGGGTAGTCTGACATCCTAAATTGTAGTGTCAGCTAAAAACATACAAAGATCAGTGCAGGAATGTCTTTGGTCTCTCGTCACTAAGAAGCATATAATATCTAATTATAGAGAAGGAAATGACCTCAGAGATTATCTGCTCCAAATCTCTCATTTAATAGATCAAAACAGTAAAAACAGGAAATGGCCAAGGTCACATATTCAGATGCAGTGTTGGGACTGGAAGCCTAGTGTTGTGACCTCCAATGGCTGTTACAGGCAAGTCTGGGACTAAGCATCAAGATACAGTAGGAAATGCTTCTGAAGGCTATTGTCACCCCTTAAAATAATGTTGTAGAAAATATTTCTCATATAGATGAGCCCTTCTTTACTGTTCTTTTTTTTTTTTTTAACTTTTGGTTAGGTAACAAATACAATATAGAGAAAAACAACCGACAGATGAATGAAATGTACATTTAAAAAAATGTACTTATTAAAGTTAAATGTTGGCATGCACTAGGATTAATGGTTCAGTTTACAGGTCAAGAAATGTGACCTTTAATGCCTATGATATTGAAGACAGCCTTGCTTAGTAGAGAGAACACAGGTTCTCTATTCAGACTGCCTGAAATCAAATCCTGACTCTACCTCTTATCAGCATGGGAATTTATTTATAATTCTTAGCGTGGCTTCATGATTGATAAACTATAGATAATACTATTATATACCTCACAGGTGAGGATGCTTATATACCTCACAGGTTTCTATTGAAACTAGAGATTCAATAAAGATAATTCACTCCTCATCAATTTTTGGCCTCTAGGGTATATAACATTGTAAAATTACTGTGGAAAGGACCAGAAAGAAATCAAAGAAGAACAATAATGTTGACAGCTTACCTATGCTATAAGGTTTTTTTTTAAGCTTCGTTATGATTTTAAGAATAAATACAGAATTCATGGATATGAATTTTAAGCCTTTCTAATACCAGAAACTGATTCTACACAATAGGAATTGTATAACTTGAGTTGGGACAACTTGCTCTAAATGTAAGTAGGGGGAGCAGCATACCATAATTTCTTTTCCAGTAACTTAAACAAAATAAAATGAAGTTGAATTCATAAAATAGCATTTCCGCCCCTTCTTTCCTACTCACTCATACCAGAATTTTTTGCCCATGTTTTACTTTTTTAAAAATTATTGTTATTTTTACAAGTCTATTTATTTATTTTGAGAGAGACAGAGACAGAAAGAAAGAGCATGAGTTGGGGAGGGCAGAGAGAGAGGGAGACAGAGGATCCCAATCAGGCTCCGCACTGAGTGTGGCTCAGGGCTCCACCTCGTGACTGCCAGATCACGAGTTCATGACCACGGAGATCACCACCTGAGCAAACATCAAGAGTTGGGCGCTCAACTGACTGAGCCACCCAAGTGTCCTTGCCCATGTTTTAGAATGTGAATTCTGCTGGAAGCCATCTAGGTAAAGTTAGCCAACTAGATATTCTCATCTGATGGAGCATTTCCTGAAGAGACAAACTATGAATAAGAATGTGTATGCTGTGCACAACTAAGCAACATTGGCTTATTTCTTTAAAATACATTTTTAAATGATAAAACTAATAATGTGCATTGCGAAAATTATTCACCCAACAGAAGAGCAAATGAAGTTAACTGGCAATTTTTCTATCCTCCTTCCCCCACTTCCAGCATTTTGGGGGACAATCTTCCAGACCCTCCTACACACATATATAAATCAACAATATTATATTGAACCATATAGGTGTTGTGTTATCAATGTCGCTCCGAACTTTCCTTTAAGACTTAACAACATATTATGCACATGTAGGCATGCCTGTGAATGTTAACCTAGCTCATTAATCACTCCTTTAGAATATTTAGAATAGCAGGACAGACAAAGCGTAGATTACTTCAGGGTGGTGTTAAATCTCTTTGGTTTGATAATATTTTAGGCAACTACTTGATTCTGATTATTCAAATGACTACCTGAAGTCATAGCCACTTAAGTTTGCCATCATATTTAATATCCTGAGGGTATTTTACTATTGAAATAAGTAAGAGAAAGGCAAATATAGTATGATTTCACTGTGAGGAAACTAGAAAGCAAAACAAATGAACAGACAAAACAAAACAAAGCTCATAGGTATGGGGAACAGAATGGGGGTGGCCAGAGGGGAGAGGGGTTCACAGGAGGATGACATGCGTGAAGGGGGTCAAGAGGTACAAACTTCCAGTTATGAAATAAACAAGTCACGGGGCTGTAACATGCAGCGTGGTGATGACTATAGTTAGTAATATCGTATCGCCTATCTGAAAATTGCTAGGAGAGTAAATCTTAAATGTTCTCAACCCTAGAAAAAAAATTTTTGTAGCTTTGTATGGTGATGGATGGCAACTAGACCTATTGTGATGGTCATCTTGCAATGTATGTGACTCTTGAATCATTATGCTGCAACCTGACATTAATATAATGTGATAATTATACCTCAATGCAAAACATATGCCATCATAATAAATTCATCCTAGGGACAGGATTCGATTTTTTAATAAGAAGCAACTATGTGTATATACATCACACTACTAAAAAAAAAGGAGAAGAGGGCAACGGTGTTGCAAATAACCTTGGTAACAATTAATAAACACCAACTCCTTTCTGCCACCCTGATTTCGAATATTTGCTAAGCTGCCAGCTGGTATCTGTGCTTTTATCCCTCCACACTCTTTATTCATCTTGGACCACCTTGGGAGTAGGTACACTGCACTCTACTTAGTAAATAATGTGTATAATATGTATTTTATTCTCCAGAGGATCATTCCACATCCCCTTCCCCAATTTTCATCCCATCTTTGCATTTCACTATTTCCTCTCTCCCTTTCCCAGCTCACTTGGTCTCCATTTCAGAGAATTCTGTTCAGCCCAATGCCTCTCCAATGAGGCACCAGTCCTTATCCCTCTTCAGCTAAAGAAATAGGAGGAAAGATGTCTTAGCACAGGAAATACATGCAGACTATTAAATAACAGGGTGTGTAAATTGTTGGAAGGCACTTAGGGACCAAGGCAGATCACATTAAAAATAAATATACAGGGGCGCCTGGGTGGCTCAGTCGGTTAAGCGGCTGACTTCTGCTCAGGTCGTAATCTCGCAGTCCGTGAGTTTGAGCCCTGCATCGGGCTCTGTGCTGACAGCTCAGAGCCTGGAGCCTGTTTCAGATTCTGTGTCTCTCTCTCTCTGACCCTCCCCTGTTCATGCTCTGTCTCTCCCTGTCTCAAAAATAAATTAAAAAAAAATAATAAAATATACATACATATATTATGTAGCGTTTTTTAATCCTGAAATTTAGGATTGTGTGTGAGTCTTCAGAGAAAGTACTGAGAGCACGTTTACTTTGAAGAATTGACAGGGTCCTTTATGTATAACACTGATGGAGCACACTTTATGTTCTTCATATATTTATGAATGAAAAGCACCACGATGGTTGTTAGGGGGCATGCAACGCAAAACACCCTTTTCCACAAACATTTGTTGCCCGCAAACTTATACACAAAACAACAACCAGACATGAAGAGCACATGTGGGATTTGGACAAGTTCAAATTAATGGGTCCATGGAAGGCCAGACTCTAAGCCTCATGAACTCAAGGTTCGAGTCAAATTTCTTTTATTTCTAGGATCTTGCACTAGGACCCACCTAGCATGCAGAAATCAGCGGTGGTATAAGGGAGGGTAACGGTACTCGGCAGTGACTCTCATGGATGACCTGGGTGATATATAAACAATGATCCTGTGGTATAGTCAGTGGTAGATGCCAAGTAGGGAGAGTGAAAGTATCAAATAGTGAAACATTATCTTAATGTTAATACAGTAGTCCCACCTTATCTGCAGGGGATTCTGTGTTCTAAGACCCCCAGTGGACGCCTGAAACCATGGGTAGTATCGAACCCTGTATGTACTCTGTTTCTTCTTATACCTACATACCTATAAACCTATTGTAAAGTTTAATTTATGAATCAGGGACAGTAAGAGATCAACAATAACCAATAGTAAAAACAATTACACAGTATACTGTAATTAAAGTTGTGTGAATGTAGTCTGTGTCAAAATATCTTACCAGACTATATGCTCTCTTCTTATGGTGCCGTGACACGATAAAATGTCTGTGTGATGAGACAGAGTGAGATGAATGACGTAGAAACTGCGACCTATCGCTAGGCTACTATTGACCTTCTGACTATATGTCACAGGAGGATCATCTGCTTCTGGCCCGTGGGTGACCATGGGTGACTGAATCCATGGAAAGTGAAATCATTAATAAGGGGAGGGACTACTGTATGTGTTTAGCCTTAGAATCACTCTTATTTTTGAGCTGCAGGAAATCTTGAATTTCCTGTTGAATGCAATCACAGTACCACTGCAGACAGAATTAAAGAACTATTAATTTTTTTTTTTCTGGATAACAGTTGCTTTAGGAAATAAGCCCAAGTCAGACAGGTACTGGTGATACTGTCTTCTGGATTCTTTTGATTAATGGCCACGTGACTGCAGGCCAGTTTTTGAGACTTTTTGAATAATGTTTTCTCGTCTAAACATATGTGTGTGCCTGTGTGTGTGTGTGCGCATGCATGCGTGTATAGTGAGGCAATGGATAATGTTGGTGTAATAACAAAATCTTCAAAATGTTCCTTTGGTAATTGAGATAATGCCTCACACAGTGAGGTCTAGATCCCGGGTCTAGATCCGGGCGAGTCTAGATCCCGCCCTCCATTCTAAATATTGGCCTTCTTGCCTGTAATCCTTAACAGTTTCATGTTTGCATCTCAAGAAGGCACTGTCAAAGTACACTTAGACCAGCCTTTTCTGGCTCATTTATAATTTACAAACTCTATCTATACCGTTAGCCTTTGGCTTCTATGCAAAAGATACATAATTTGTACATCAGATGAAGGGCGAAGCAATGTACCTTGGAGCAGTCAAGTTCTATGTCATGTTCTGTAAGAGAAACAGATGTTTCTAGCAATGTAACCAGTCAGCCGTTTCCGGTAGGCTCAGGAAAGGAAGCTAGTAAACTGCACAGTGAGTCGTGATTACAAGTTAATCTGTTTAGCATATTTACTCCTTAATTTAATTGAAGTCAAGGGGTAGCCTCATCCTCAAGTAAGAGCCTATCTCAGTACTTTTAAGTCTTTCTGGCACTCCAAAGGCCAGATTCCTAAATTCATCTTATCAGTTTCAAGTTTCTCACTCTTTGAATTTCATTAAATGCCCTAAAAGCTTTCATATAGCAACTGTTGTATTTGAGTATTATATTTCTAGTGTATGACACACGAGTTGATAATTTTACCTGTGGGGGAGTTAATATTCTGTTTGTAAGACACCAAGAATCAGTACATTTGACCATATGAAAAAATAAAACCAAGTTTTGGGAAAGTACGGCTGGGCACCAGGCTCTCTGTGGATACTTCTGGGCGACGGACTGCAGGATCTGCCCCGGGGCCCACGTGGCAGGGTTTCCCTTCGGATGGATGGTTGGGCCTGAAAGCTCACTCTGGTAGCCATTCCCAGAACTAATGATTTGCACCCCATTTCCACTTGCCCTTCATGCTCCCTTGTGCTCAGCTAAGTCCTATTTCTCCTTCAAAGCTCTCCTCAACGGGGCACCTGGGTGGCTCAGTGGGTTAAGCCTCTGACATCAGGCTCTGTGCTGAGAGCTCAGAGCCTGGAGCCTGCTTCTGATTCTGTGTCTCCCTCTCTCTCTGCCCCTCCCCGGCTCCCACTCTATCTCTCTCTCTCAAAAATAAATAAACATTAAAAAAAAATTTTTTTAAAAGCTCTTCTTAGCTGCGATTAGTGAAGGGGGAGTTTTTGTCCTTTCGTACTTTTAATTTTTGAATTAGTTTTCCGGTGAGCATGAATTATTTTTTGTAGTTTAAATAACAAGAAAAAGAAAATGGAAAAAGTAAAACAAACAAACAAAAATTCCCCGGAATCTTCTGCTTGGTTTTCTCCTTGCCAGGTAAAAGTTTCTCTGGCCAGTTTTCCCAATCCTCTCGCCCCAATCCATATTTACTCATGCCCAGCTCTTTCTTTCTGTGAACTCATAAGGGCTCCCTGGGCCTTATTTTATACTCTGCAGTAACTGTATGTTCCCTTATGCTCTGTTCTCACTAGATTATAAACTCTGCAAGGGGCAGATGCATAGAAATTATCTAGATCCCCAACATCTATCAGAGTACCTGCCACATCGTAGGTCTCTTTTTTTCCCTTAAGTTTTTTAATGTTTATTTTTGAGAGAGAGAGAGACAGAGAGACAGAGTGTGAGCAGGGGAGGGGCAGAGAGAGAGGGAGACACAGAATCCCAAGCAGGCTCCAGGCTCTAAACTGTCAGCACAGAGCCCAACGCAGGGCTCGAACTCACCAGCTATGAGATCATGACCTGAGCCGAAGTCGGACGCTTAACGGACTAAGCCCCCCGGGGCCCCCCCCCCCCCACATCGTAGGTCTCCTGAATGAGGCATGGAAATAAACGGGAGATGGTAGTCCTGAGAGGGACAGGGAGGAAGACTGTCACTGAATGTCACTGAAGAGCCATGCACACTCATGCCCCGTGCACAACGCACCCGGGGGAGACCTCAGCACAGCCTCTCCCACCGGCCTCCTGGCTCTCCCTGTCTGACTGTGCCACGGCAGGTGAATGAGCCCGTCAGCATTGTTTTCTGTTCCTTTACCTGAGTGCAATACTGCTTTTCTAGCCTCTGGCTCTCCTTTTGTTTCTGGCAGGTGAGTGACACCACAGACACAATGGTGCCATTGTAGTTCTCTTGGGAAGACGTCCAGGACATCAAAGCGGTGGTTGAGCTTAAAACGTGGACGCTCACATGCTGGGGCTTCTCAGTCAGTTCTTCGATCCACTCTCCTGACGGGCCTGAACATTTCACATAAGAGCACAAGGGAGGTGTCATACCGAGCTGGTTGAGATAAAAGAGTCTCCTTTTAAAAATCATGTTGTTCTCCTTTGGCCCTTACAAAGATACTCAAAGTAAGACCGGCAGATGGACCGGCACGTCTGTATGTTCTCTGCCCAGCTGGTCTCACCACTGCCCGAACAGCAGTGGCAGCAGCAACGAAATCAGTTCTAGGGACAGAGAGAAGCTCTACGTCAGCTGTTATGTGCATCTGAGGTGACGCTGGTCAATTCTCCACCCGGGAGAATCTACTTCTCTTCTAACAAACACTGGGTGGGGCATTTCATCAGTGTTTATGGTTCCTTTGCTGTTAGGACCCTCGGTCTCTAGAAATAATTACTTTGAGATTCAAATTAGCCTCGACTGCCATCGTGTGAACAGATTTTAAATTTGGTAACAGCAGGATCAAAGAGGCAGGGTGTGACTGTATGAGAGAAGAAACAGGCAAACGGGCTGGCTCAATTATAGAAGCTGCCTGCAATCCGGGTGATCATTTGAGGGTCGCGGCGGGTTCCTCATTATAAAGTATCAGCATAGAAATGCCCACCATTAGCTTTGTTCTCTTAAGTTTTTAAAGTGGTTATTAGCACAGTGCCTGACACATAGTAAGGACTCAAGAAGTGTCAAGATGGTTATTATCTACAGAAAGTCCTTGTTGAAATGCAAATGCACAACTTTTCTTTATTTGCTTAGGATACACTTCTGAGTGTCTTCCTGGGCTGGAACCCATGAGGGGAAAAGAAGGAAGTGGCTCTGCAGGGGAGAGCAGTCTCCAGCTCACAGCAAAGGGGGCAAGGGAGATAAAGAAAATAAAAAATGACCATAATAGTGGTGGCAAAGAGACCTGGCATTCACCATGTATCAGGCTCTGTTTGAAGCTTTTATATGTTTACATAGTTTAATCCTTTCATTTTCATGACAGACCTATGAGATAAGTACTAGTACTCCTTCCACTGTCAGATGAAGAAACTGAGGCAGAGAAAGGGAAAGTAGAGCTGGGATTCATACACAGGAAGGCTGGTTCCAGAATCCATGCTCTTAACACCTCCATGACACTTCTGGAGGCACTATGAAAACATTGGTTTGGAGACAGGTACGTTGACCCAGACTCAGTTTTGCTCATTAGTGAGCAAATGACTGGGCAAATGATTTAACATCTCTGAATCTCAGATGGATAAATGGCCAAATGGCCAAATGGATAAATCATAGAATGTTAGGATTGACAACTTTAGAGATCCGATACCTCATTTAACTGATGAGGAAACTGAGGCCCAGAGATGCAAATGGCATGTCCAGTGTCACAGAGCTAATAAGTGCTTGGGGCCCAGCCCAGACCCCCCCGTCTCCTGGGTCATTGCTTTGTGACAATTTATCATGATGCCATCTGTCGCTGAGATCAAATGAGATTATACGTGTTAGAGAACTATGTAAATGTGAAGTGTTAACACTGTTATGAAGATTACTGGGGTAGCAGGTGCACAGAGAGCCAAAGTGGGAATAAGGAAAATAAGTTCACTTATTTGATAATCAAACCAAGGTAACAGGTCATTGCAGGCTACATGGAAACTGACTTTGCTAGCAAATATTCCTAGGTCTAGTCCTCACTTGGACGCTTGGGAAAGTCATTAAACTTTCCATGAATTAGTTTTTTCCACCTGAAAAATGGGGGTAATTGAAATGTAAGGCTATTGGGGGACTCATATAAGTTTCTACCTTACTTCTCATCTCTGAAGGAAAACGTTCAGAGCTAACATACCTAGAAATCATAATGCAACAAAAAAAAATAAATCTGAATGAAATGTAATAAATATTAATGTCATAGCCTAACTCCCACCCGGTTTGGATCAGGAAAATGGTCTGTGAATAGAATTTAGCTGGTGTGAGACTACACTGTGTGCAGGGGCTTTCTCAGGTAAGTATAGTATTTATATCTACAGTGTCCTGTTTTAAACTAAAGATATATATACAGTACACTTGAATGACCCACTACTGCAGAATAGAATATCCTAAGTGCTACAAATATTATTCTTTTATTGGCAGAGAAAAAACAAAAATTTTAGTGCCTTATATTTTTCTAGATGAATATTAATAGGTACCTCTTTGAAATAATTATATTTTGGAGCAATTCTGACACATTCTCAATAGCACTAGTCAATTTGGATACTCTAGGGCAGAGTGCCTGATGCATGAAAGTAGTTCAGTGAATTACTTGTTGGTTGAAGGTACAGCAGAATTAATAAATCAATAGTATAACCCCAGGCTAGGATTTTGTAATTTGGTATGAGAAGCGAGATGTACACATATAAAAGAAATCGAGAGAAATATCATACACAAATAAATTCTGTATTTTGTGCTGAGCACTATGAAACACAGGAGCAATTCAGAGAAGGGAAAGCCAAGCGAGGTTAGAATAGGTGAGGGAGTGTTCCTGGATGCTCTTCACACTTGCGGTGGACCTCTACTGACAGGCCAGGAAACCTTTTGGTTAATGAGACATTGTCAGGTTCAGAAAAAATGGAATACTAAACTTTGTCTTCATTCTCAAGTGACTTCAGGTCAAAGATCGATGTGCAAACAATTAGGACTAATCTTTCTGTATATCTAACGGATCTTTAGGCCTCTTATCAGGGACGGCATTTTTGGTTTCTTAAATAGAAATGCTACATGGGTCATTTGCAACATTTTTCAGCTGTGAAATAAGCTGATCTCTTCCCTCTACCTCCCTTCTCATTCTCCCACCCACCTTTCTGAGGATTGACGAAAGGTGGTATTTTGCCTTTGGAGAGGGTGATAAAGTATAGGGTGGCCATCCTTTTTGACGAGCGGTTTTTATCCACTGCCTCCTGGTTTTTCCTTTCTTCTGATCGGAGACACATCTAACTGCTTTGAACTGATTTTTGACCTCTAAACCTCTGGTGAACATTCAGATTAGGTAAAAGCATTACAGACACGCACAATTTGTGCAGCTTTTAGAGGTAGTAATTACTTTACTCTTGCCCCTCATGGAATCAGTAGCAGCCACCCTAAGACTTGGCACCGGGGCTTCTAGGATGCTCTAGCTTTGTCCTCTTGTGCCAAATTTATGGCAACCACCTAGGTCCCACTACCGATGAATCTTTGTTTGTCCTTTGAATTGTATAAGCTCAACATTCTAGCGAGACCTTTCACATAGTCCAAAAATATCAATTTTCTATACGGCCTTAAACAAAAGTCATATTTCCTAAACAGTGCGTCCATGTCCTTGGAGAGTTTGCGATGGCTAGTGTGGAAAGTCAGCTTAATAATGTTCAATTATCACAATAATAAAAAAAAATCTGTAAGCTAAACCTCTGAGTAGGTCTGCTACTATTAAACATACATATATTTCCTCTGCTGTCAAAATCTCATGGATCTGGGCCTCCCCTGACCGTGAAGATTTCTCAGGGTCTCTGAGGTTTGATGAATCATTGATGCTGGAGCATCATTAATCTCCCCGGTTCCATTGTCCTAGTCCCCCTGTAGGTACAACATAATCCCTTTGGTACTTACTGATATAAAAACTGAGTGATTTTGCTGACTGACTTTTTCGAGTTTCACAAGATCCTGAGGAGCTAAAAGTTGTTACAGATAACTTATATTTCCCAGGCTCCTTCAGCTCTGCGACAAATTCATGCGCTTCTTCATCCACTGTCAAATATTCAGTAAAGTTTTCTGAATCATATGTAAAAAAGAGAATATATATGAATTAGAATCTGAAAGGGCCTTGAATGTAAACAAGTCAATTAATAAAAAAAAGTAGTTTTTAAAATATTGTTTCTTTCCTTTTGTCACGTTATATTACACATCTTAATCAAAGGTGCTATAAAAAAAAGATGACTAAGTATTCAAATTGGTTTTCATAATACTTTTAAATAACCAAACTAAAATTTGGCATCGAAATCAAGAAAACTTAGGGATTCTCCTGTACGGTTTCCCAACATTATATGCACACAAGAATAGTAGAATGTGAGGAAAAGATCAAAATAGTTGACTTTTTCATCTAGATATAAGGAATAAAAAAATAACAGGCAACAAAGTATCTTATAAATTCTTGGTGGTAGTATTAAATATCCAGAAACGCCTTTAAATAAGCTGAACTCTTTCTAGTTAGAAATAATTCTTCTGGGCAGATTTTCTGACACTTGCAATATGCTTCCTTCATCTGTTTTCTTCCAGAACTTCTAAAAGTAAAAATGATTTTTACATTGCTTCAAAGTTCATCTCCTGCTGCTTATTACTGCATTTGAAGTTGTTCTCACCCGTTGGTGACTACAATAGCCTTCAACAGAACACATTGCAGTCACATAAAAGCATGACTGAACCTGCACAGAAGTACTCGTTTAAAAAAAAAATCTGAGTTAAGGGATCCTATTTTCCATAGAATATATTAAGGAACGGAAAAATAAGAGACAAATAAACTAAGGGCAGACTAAGACAGATTACTTTATACAAGTAATTCCAGGCAAATGTGAAGACTTTTGACTCGAATAATTGGAAATGACAAAGGATTTCAACTTTATACAATATATGGGTATGGTTGATTGCGCTATAATCCAGCATAGAGGAATCCACAGCTTTTGATATCTTCCTCTATTAAATAAAATAAGAGCAAACAATATATAATACATCAGAGTCCATGATACTAATGCCCTACTCTGAAATAAAGCTATTATTTGGAACTTCAAATTTTGCCAACTTGACAACTTTTATCACCCAAACTACTGGACTGGAAAGTATAAAACAAAGAATGTTATTTTAGAAACAAAACAAACAGCAAATGACTATAAAAATCTACCAAACAATTTGGATGTGATTCATGACCCAAGTTTACTGAAGGCCATGGCCGTTTTTCTTACGGTAAGGGCTAAAATACAAAGAATGGCTCTGAGATGCTGGATACATGAACATGAGACACAATACAGCAGCTGTAGTGAGACTATCAGTTGCTGTTGCGTTTTCTATTTTATTACCAGCTCCTCTTCAGGAAAACATGAGTGGTACTGGCTCCAGAGGGGCGCACACCCTAAGGCAAGTAAGAGTCCCTAGATAAGCAGTACACAGGTCTGACCCCTTTGGGAAAGCAGCCATCTTGTCAGGAAGACTGTTTTGCTGCATGCTTCCACAAATTGTGTCCTGGAAAACAGAACATCTCTCCAGGATATTTTGTAATTGTGATGGTTACAACTTTAATCAAAATCTTTCCAAACGTAAGGTTTCCCTCAGCGGCCGGGGGTACGTGACATGTTGGGCAGTGAAACGTGTCCTGTTGTCAAAACTTGCAATTTATACACTTCCCGAACCTTGGATGCTGATCCTACCTGTTCAGTTTTGTTTTCTAATCTCAGTCCATGTTGCTACTCAATTAGACTCTTCCCTTCCTTTACCATTTATCTTGAAATCTTAACTACCAGCAGTCTTTTTTTCTAAATTTAGTTTGAAAACATTTCAATTTCCTTTCCTTTGCACACCGTTTGCTATTTTCACTGATTTCCTATTACGTTACCTTCTCTTTCTATGTGGATATGGAACCCATCAAAGGCAGTGGGTGGTTTGGGTGGTAACCAGTTCAAAATCATTTGTACAGGAAAAAATGAGAAGGAGCCTGATGTTGATTTCTCAGTGTCACTGAGTGTACTGTTATGTTCATACTCCACGGGAAGTACGCTGACAAAGTCATCTTCGCTTTCAGGAGCTGTCGATGCGCTGCCCCACCAGTACGGCTGGGATGTAGTTTCGTAGTCACTGCTGTTAAAATCAGGCCAACCAGAAGAAATGTTGCCAGAGGGCATTTCTGGGGTTTCATCTGTAAAACGGAAGAGTCTGTCTTTTCCCATTGTATCTTGTGATCTCATGAAGGATTCCTCTGGGAAACTGCCACTCTGCTCTTCCCAATTGTTCTTGTTCAAGTTTACAATGCGAACTGAGATATTTCGAGGTGGGTACGGGGCTGTAAGGGAGACAATGTTCATTCTCGAGTGATTTTTAATTCTATGACAGCAAATAGTTATTCGTGAGTCAAATATGCAAGCGGATTTACAAAACAGAGGTTCGTTTTACTACTACTATATAAAGATAATCTACATCGAGAACTACTGTGGTGTCAAGTACCCATTTATCTAAGATTTTGTGCACGATGTATTCACACTGGTGTATCACCACTCATATTTCAAATACAGTAATGAGTGATAGTATGCTTGTCCAACAGGTAATTTCACCATGCCCAAAGCAGAGCTTTGTAAATATTCTTCGGCTTATCAAAATCTCCTTTTAAAGCAATTGAGTCTCGCCACTGGATCTTTCTTACCAGCAAGCAGCTATAGTGTACTTTAGCTATCAAGATAAAAATACTCCCTGTGACACAGCTGCGCTTAGAAAAGGTAAATACATGTCTCTAGAAACAATAACACACATGTTAGAAATATGGCTTCACACCTTACCTCTCTAGAATGAAACATATGAGCCCAAAATCAATTTGTGAATTATGGAAGTATACTTTTCTAGAGGGAGAAAATTGTGAAGGCACACCATATGGTCTCTACCTGAAACAGTTTCTACCTATCCTTCAAAGAGCAGCTTAAATATCACTTTGTCCATGAATTTCTAATAAAAATTAATCTTTCCCTCCTCTGTGCAGTTATATAACTTTGCACCTTTTATGACATTTATCACCTTCTGCCATGTATGATTGCCATTTATATTGTATCTCTACCATTTTTTTAGGACAGGGAACCTATCTCACCAGATTTTGTCTACATCTCTCATACTTAGAACAACTTCCAGGTAGAAGTCACTCAATTGGTAATGCTTCCTTAGTTGAACTGAATAATTAAAAATACAAATAGACTCTTATTCGTAAGTGTTTTATTTGTAAGTGTATTGTAGCTGAATAATTAAAAATACAAATAGACTCTTATTTGTAAGTGTATTGAGGTGAATAACTTATTTAGCTGAAATAATTTCTTTGTCTTGGTCTAATTAATGCAAATCATAGCATCTTAGAATTCAGATTGGCAGGGCCTCAAGGGTGATCTATTACAATCCATTCCCAACGTTCATATGAAAGGCATCTCCAACATTCATAATGAGTAATTTAGGCAAAGGTAATGTCATTAGGCACAGGTAATGTCAACTATATTGGAATTCGTGACAGGCATTGAGTATGTGCGTATTTATGTCCATCCATCCATCCATGCATCCATCCCATAACCGTGCTTTGTATTAGTGATGCTACTAAAATTAAACACTCCAAGTTTTAGATACACATGAATCCCAATATTTTCCTTGAATAATCTGATATTCTGTACTAGAACATCTCTTATCTGTTTATCTGCCATATGAGCATTTTACCAGGTTATAGAATAATAGATGTCTACTTGGTCATGTTAAATCACTTAATTGTAACTTTTAGTCATATCATGTACTATTTTCCAAACCAAGATTGTAAGTCTATGATTACATTGATATATTTTAGATTTTTTTTTTTTTTTTGGATATTTTACTCACCTCTTCTTACACTGATAGAGAATTTGTTTAATACTATTACAAATATATATGTATCTCATTTCTTAGCTCTGGAACAGAATTTTTCTTAGAATGATAGAATATTTATATGCAACAAACATATAACTTAAATTGTTTTTTCACTAAATTTGGTTCTTCAGAAGACTTACCAGTTCTATGTTGTTTGGGTTCATGACTGACTCCACTGTACTCCACAAGGGTACTTTTATTAAAAGTTGCCTCGGATACCAGCTGAAAAGTGATATTACTATAACATATTCCTGGCAGCCAGTGATTAAATACTGTTTTTCCCTTAAAGAAATCTGCGAAGAAAAAAAAATCAATTACATTGCAATTCTGGTCTCCTAAATGCCACATCTGTTTAGGAAGTTCTAAACAATCATAATTAAATTGCCATAAAATAATATCCCCTTCAACTTCTGGCATGGTCAGTAATACAAACTTGGCATAAGGTTAGAGGTGAAAATTTGGATCTTTCGATCCAAAATCCTGAAAAGCTTTTTCCACAAGAATTGGATACAATTGGAATTAAATTTTTATTGCAGGGACATTTGGTGCATTAAATGGAGAAGATAATATATAGAAATTATCGAGATTAGGTTTATGCTAGCCATTTACTTTATGATAAAAATCAAAGATAGTTTGCCACTTTATGACTTAGGAAAAAATAATTTTATAAGACATGTTTTCACTAGGCTCACTTGTAAAAACTGGCCCATTCTTAAAGTAGAATGGTTTATCTGCGAGTTGGCAGATAGCACTTGATCAAACACAGAAGAAAATACAAATCTGGATTTCATTTGGAAAACACTAGGAAAATAATAAATTTAAGATTCCAATCCAAATCAGGAAGAAACATGGCAAAGAAACTAAAAATATCACTTATTGAACTAAAAGCCAAAAATAGTTTAAACAATTAATTAACTTAAAAAGGAGAGCATATTAATTAACTTATTTTAAAACTGCTGGCTTTAAACTCAACAAAAATTCCACAGACCACATCTCAGTCATTCATGAACTTGGATTTGCAGGCAATCACTAAGCAAATAAGGTTCCGTTTATTATTTTGCAGATAATCTGTTCTCATGGAAAATAAAAAATGTGATTAATTTGTGGAGTTCATGACTATATTTATTTCATTTTTTAAAGTTTCAAAAACTATAAAAATCGATGCATGTGTTTTAAACAATGTCTCATAAAAATATTCATGGAAGAAACGAGTTTGTAAAAGCAACAAGTCAAAAGGACACTTTTCTGGATATCATGCCCTGTGTAGTTTGGGACCCATTTTCCACCTCCCTAATACATGTTTCCAGTTATAACCAGCCAACAGAGAAATGTTACATGTCGTATCCTGAGAGTTCTAGGTTCCTTTCCTTCCCAATTCACTCCCAATGGAGCTGAATGCTCCTCTTCCACCCTTCCTTCTCTATCCTCCTCTAAGAGTCTACTCAGAGAAGTTGAGCAGGTTTTTTTTGAGATTGATTCCCATAGGATTGTCTTTCTCCTTTCCCATCAAGACAGTACAAACAATGAAACCAACTTTTGTATTTTAATGCATGAAATCATTTAGCTGGTCATACAGATAAAAAATACATCCAAGGGTACACAAAAGCATTATCATTTGCCTTTGAGAATAGTCTTGGACCACCTCCAAGTCAAACTTGGTGGAAGGTGACTTTCTAGCTTCTTAGTTCTAGAAATGCCCTTCTAACACACCTGGAAGGAAGTGGTAGGGTGACGTGTTTCTAAGCTTAAGTTTGAATTTATTTCTTGTACCAGACATGCTGCACATATAAAGTGGTAATAATTTGAGTATTTCTTATGCTTATGCATTGCACGTGGCTCTAGCAAACCAGATGTTCTAAGATTCATGACAACAAGATTTTCATTAATTAATACTTCTTTGTAATGGTTCTTTCATGGTCAGATAGTGAATCCTGAGACCTCTTTAGAGCAAGAGAGAAGACCTTTTGGCAAACATCATGTAAAAAGGAATCGTTATCATTCAACACTGTTCCTTTTGCCTCTTACCTTTATATAGCATTGTTCGGAAGTCTTTACCTTCCCAGTAGCTTATGTTTACTCTTGTGAAAACATTATATTTTTCTGGATAATGAATTTCAAACAGGACTCCTGTTTCAGGAGAAGGTTTATAGTCATATATTGAAACACTGGTTACAGGTAAGGGTTCTGCAGAAGGGAAGTACATGGAGAAAGGGGAAGTGGAGGAAAAGGGACAAAAATCATTATCAGTACTTGAAAGTAGTAAAAATTATGCCTATCAAAACCTTATATACTTTTATTATCCATGAGCATTAAACTGCTGCATACTTATGAGCTGACTGGTCTACTTAGCAGTAACTAACAGAATACATTTATAAGGTGTTTTGTGCCTTTCAAAGAACTTTCATATTCATTTTTCCACTTGCCTTTGCAACAACCCTGAGATCTAAGATGAGCAAATGTAAATACTGCCATTCAACCGATAAAAATAATGATGATGATTCAGAGACTTTAAATTATTTGTTAAAAGCAACTTAAGTATGTGGCAGAGCCAATGTCTTCAAATTCCTAGTTCATTTTTCTTTTTTCCAAGCCAAGAAAACTTGATATTAAAAACAGACCTGCAGCAGAAAATACATCTGGCCCTGACCAAGGATAAATGTTTATGTGATCTTTTATTTTTGTGTGTGAAATTACTACTTATTTTTCTATATTAAGTATAAGAATGCAAATCATCCTAGGTTGTGAGAATCATAATTTATGGTGTTTATCAAACCTCTCTTCCTGCAGAAGTTTGAAAAAATGTTCATTTATATTTCACTTGACTTATTAATTCATTGCAAACTTTTTAAATACTCATTTTTTAAAACTGCAATTTGGGCGCCTGGGTGGTGCAGTCAGTTAAGCGTCCGACTTCAGCCAGGTCACGATCTCGCGGTCCGGGAGTTCGAGCCCCGCGTCAGGCTCTGGGCTGATGGCTCGGAGCCTGGAACCTGTTTCCGATTCTGTGTCTCCCTCTCTCTCTCTGCCCCTCCCCCGTTCATGCTCTGTCTCTCTCTGTCCCAAAAATAAATAAAAACGTTGAAAAAAAAATTTAAAAAAAAAACTGCAATTTAATGTATGTGTGCATCTCCTCCATAACCCATTCTTCAGCAAAAATCTTGTAAAAAAAATTGAACTCCTGCGCCCCTCTTATGGTGCTGTTGGATAAGTTTTACTTGAATTCATTTTATTCGAGAAAATCTTTTAAATAACTTAGTTTGGAGTCAACTATTGTATTACAGAAAAAAATAAATTTGATTCAAAGTGTTATCATTAGCAATTCTTGGAAATCATCTATAGTCCAAAGGGAAGCAATATCCTTACTTTAAATTTTACACTTTTAAATTTTCAATTTTGATACCATAGGACATCAAAATTTAATTTAACTTATTCCACAATTATCAAGTACCTACCTTGTTTCAATCTACTTTGTCTCAACCAATGAAAAAAAAATATTTTTCATTTTGCCCTCCAGGATCATAATCTATTTTAGCTTTTGCTTTTGATTAAAGAGATCCAGGAAGGATTGAAGCAACATGTTAAAGCTTTGATTTTTCCTGGAATTTTCTTAAAAAACCAAGCCAAACTATCAAAAAGTCAGGAAGGGCCTTCAGATTAGGGTATATATTGTGATCATGTCCCTGTAGACTACATGCTATATTCTCTGGTTAAAATGTTTCTATTTTATCTTTGATATGTCCTGAGTCTTCCTGCTTAAAGGTAACAATTACAGAGTGAATTCACTTTGTCATGTTAGCAAACCCACCAACCAACCCCTGAAGACTCTTGAGTATTGCTCTTTGATTAATGCCAAAGAAGTTTTGAACTATTTGAAGGTCTTTCTTTCAACCCAGTCCCTTTACTAACCCAGGGAGTCTACCAAATCCACCTACTGCCTCTGGATCTAAGAGAACCAAAATGAAAGCTAACAACAAAAAGCAGCCACTGAGCACAGACTCTTCCAGGCCTGGAGTCCTGTTTCCCACCCTCACCAGGGTTCTGTCTATGGAAAAGTGAGAGGCCCACCCAATCTTTCATTCCCTGTGGCATGGAGTATGCACGTCAAAGCCACAGCCCAACTTTGAAATTCAAGAGATAGATGAGGATTACAGCATGGGTATTTTATTTTGTGATATTTTTTTTTCTGCTGCAAGTTACTTAAATTTCAACTAAACAAATTTTAAAAATGCCTATTTGCATGTTCGCTTCTTATAGTTCTCTGAGCTTCAACCTAAGTGACCCAGGTCAGCTATAAATTCTAAACTGCAAGCCCAGGCATTACAGAGGCAAATTCAATCCAAGAATTACTATTTTCAATAGCACTCAAATGCATTCTCTAAAAATGTTTTACTGTCTCTCCAGTTCCTTCCCTCATTCTTTTTCTTTTTTGCAGTTAAGGGGTGTGCTATAAACCAGAGCTGTTATTATGTGTTTTTCAGTGATGGCAAGGTTAAATTCTGATCTAATTCAATATTCTTTCCTCTTTACACTTCCATTTCTTGCCTTGGGGACCAGGCTGGACTAGATAAAGAAATAGAATTGTTAGAATATGTGTATCATTTATTACTTTTGCTTGTTTATAACTTTTTTGTCCTCAATCTTTTTATTGTTCCAGAAGTTCAGCATTACAAAATATATTTGTAACTCCCTCATATAACTTACTCAGATCCTATTTGCCTTCCCACAATGGCCAGAAGTCAATTATTACTCTGAATCTGGTGGTTATCTTCTGATGTGTTTTTATTTTTATATTTATATGTGTACGACATCCATGTGAAATGTTATTTTACGTGTTTTAAAGTATGTTAACGGTCTCATATTATATGAAGCATTCTGAAGCTTACTTCTATTACCTATCACTGCTTTTGAGATTTGTCCACCTTGATTCGAGTATTTCTAGGAAGTTTATTTTAGTGTTCACTTTAGAAATATACACACTATACTCTTTATCTGTTATTTTGTTAGATAGATTGCTTTCAGTCATTCACTTTTGCAAATAATGCTGCAATAATCTTGGGACATGTTTCTGGAAGCTGGAAATCCTGGATAGTATGGTATGCACATCTTCAATTGTATGAGCTATTGTAAAAATGTGTTCTAACTTTCTGTCAATTTGCATTTCAATAAGCAGTGTATGATAGTCCCTCTTTTTCCATATTATTATCCAGCACTTGCTCATATCAGCCTTTTTAATTTTTGCCATATGAAATTTGCCATGTGAAAGTTTGTTTCTTTTAATTCATGAAAGAGGTTAATTATCTTTTCTAATGTTAGTCATTCAGCCTTTCTTTTCGTAAAATTGGTTCTTTTGCCTATTTCATGGATTCTTTTTCCATATTCTTTTGCTAATTTGTAATACAACTTTTGTTGTATTCCACATTCCCACAGGTTTTTTTTTGGTTTGTTTTCTTGTGTCTGTGTCCTGTGCCTTCCTTCTAGATTTATCTTCCTTGTTAAAACACATCACTTAATAGTTATTTAAGTTAGAGTCTAAGTGTTAAATTCTCCTAGACTTTGTATTCTGGACAAGTTCCTTATCTTCATTCTTGATGTAGTTTAGCTGGGCATAAAATTACAAGATTTCCTCTTACTACTTTGAAGTTATTGCTCCATTGTTTCTTTAATCAATTACTGTGCAAGAGAAAACTTCTGTCAGTTTTCCTTTGTAGATACGATACTGGTTTTCCTTTGGTTGGTTCTAAGCTTTTTATTTATTCTTGGTAATCTGCGGTTTCACCATCACATATTTAGGTGTTGTCTTATTTTTGAATTACGCTACCAGGTATTTGGAATGCTTTGTCCATCTATAGATTGATGTCACTCTTCAAGTCTTGGAAGTTTTCATAATTAACTCTTGAAATATTGTGCCCATCATTTCCTCCATTCTCTTTTTCTTGAACTCTTAACCTCTTAGAGCCTCTCCCACCTTCCTACCTGAGAATTGTAAGGCAATTATAATTATAAAGCAATCACACAGTATTATCTTTCAGTTTACTAGCTATTTAACTGTTATCAGTATAGAATTTATCCCATCTACTGAAGTTTTTCAATTAAATTTAAATTTGATGCATTCAGATAATTTTGTCTCATCTAACCAATTAAATATTAAATTAAATAAGTGTATTTTTAATTTCTAAAACATTTATTTTATGCTTTTTTGATGTTTTTGCTTAATTTCTGCCAATCTTTGCTTCATAATTTTTTAATCCCTTTAAATTGATGCAATTCTTATATTTATTTCTTTGAATATATTCTATGAATATATTTATTTCATAGCATACTATACATTTGTTGTCAGATTGCTATATAAAATATAATTTGCAATGTTAGAGTTGTTGTTTTGATCTTTTTTAGCAGACATTTCTTTGTGTGCTTTGAAATGCAGGCCCTAGGCTAATTTTTTGTTTTCTTTTTGTCCCATTTCTTGTTTCCTGCTGTTGAGGCAGTTTTAGCCATAGCTTTATTTTAGCTCACCACATCCCCTAGTCTAGAAATAGGGCATACGATGTTACCTGAAATTCTTGATATTGTGGGAGATAGAGTGGCTATCACAAATACATTCAAAATTAGAGGGTAACTAGCTTGGTCCTTGATAGTAAAACTGACTGTGTGTGTTCCTTGCATCTCAAGGCCTCCATCTATAATTGTATCACAGGCAGAAAGCATCTCTGCTCCAAGCAGAAAGCCTAGCTCAGTGCCCATCTAGTATGAAGAATTTCAATCCATATTCTACTGGGGCCCAAGATCAGGGCTGTCTTCTTTCAAATATAGAGCACAGAGGCCCCAGGGCTTCAGTGCACCTCCTTGCTTGGAGTTTCTGTTGTGTTATTCTTAGAGACAACTAACTTATTTTTGAGGCTACCAATGTACTTACAGTTTTCTTTTTGCTTTGTGGTAGGAGTAAAGAGTGCATCACAAGCATGTATTTACTACATTATTTTTGCTAGAAATCCTAACATTAAATGCCCATTTTTTCTTTTAATCAAAAAAATTTTAATGACTTTTAATATGATTATTTTTTTCTCATTAGGTGTCCCCATAATAAAATCTGATGTTTAAATTGAAGACTGTTTTGTGTTCCTTAATTACCTTTGAATCATTCATGGCAATCATGAATAAGAAGTTTCTTAAAGTTCTGTAAGTGACTATCTTAGATGATGAAGAAACAAAACAAATGTGGAACGAATACTATTTTCAAGAAAGTGGAATTAGCCCTTTGCTTATGGGTAACTGCTAAGTGCTGAGAGGTGCTTCTTTCTGAGATTGCTCTGTTTTGATGGATTAAAACTAAAAGAGCTGTTGGGTCAGTGACCAGTATCCTTGCTTTTGATGTGATCAATCTAAGAATCTACCTGTTCTAACACATTTCTCTTGAGGGAAAGAAACCTGTGACTAGACCCTCACTTCTGATGGAGAAAAAAAAAAAAGACTGTTCCCAGGTCCCAGGCCAGAGTTCCTAACTTATGTTTAGATGGTGATCTGGAGGGACACCTGGGCGGCTCAGTTGGTTAAGTGTCTGGCTTTGGCTCAAGTCGTGATCTCATGGTTCATCAGTTTGAGCCCAGTGTCGGGCTCTGATCCTCTGTTTCCCTCTCTCTCTGTCCCTCCCCCCTGCCTCAAAAATAAACATTTAGATGGTGATTTGGAACCTAACCTGACATCTCAGCTCTATTCAAGCAGGCTACTGAGGTGAGCTGGCGGCAGCAGCCTCTTGTGGTTCAAGAGTCATGGCTCCCATCACACCCATAAGCTTAGTTCAAGTCTTCACCGTTTCTTTCCCAGAATATTTCAACAGCTTTCCAAATTATTCTCCCTGCCTCAAATCTCACCTGAATTTTTTCTACTTGTTTCTGCTCAAAATCTTTAAGCCTGAAGGCTACCTGGTGCTCTCAGTTTTGTCAGAATCTCTGTCTTAAACCAGTTACTTATACCTCACTGCCTCTGCCCTGCCTAATCTGTGTTGACTCTCTTTTGCTTCCAACCCCTTGAGTAATTTTCTATTTAATTACATTGGTATTGTTTGTATTTATTGATCTTATATTAAGTGCTACACATTTTGTTAAGGAGTTTATTTTAACATTTCTCGCATTACAAAATATTGACGTTGTTTTACAGCACCCTCTCCCAAATCAGCAAACGTACGGCCCCCAAGACAAATCTGGCCCGCCACTTGTCTTTATATGACTTGTGAGGTAGGAATGGCCTTTACATTTTTGAATAGTTGAAAAAATTAACAGAAGAATAATTTTTCATGACACATCAAAATTATATGAAATTAAAATTTTGGTGTCTTTAAATAACGTTTTGCTGGAACACAACCATGCTTGGTTGCTTCCATACTGCCTATGGCTGCTTTTGTGCTGCAACAACAGAGTTGAATAACTGCAACAACAAAAAAACCCCAAAATAATTATTATCTAAGTCTCTACAGAAACCCCAACCACTGGGACAGATTACAGACTTAGAAACTAAGATTTAAAGAAAATAACAACCTATCTAATGCTACACATATGGTTTCTAGATTTCTTTACTTGCTTTAAAGTTCATACTTTGAACCATTACTCAAATTACCTGCTGGACAATTTGCCCATTCCAATGCACGATTCAGGATTCTATGACTTGCCACTCTGGTATAATAAGGAGCTTTCCCCAATCAGGTCTTACTATGTCATGTCTTTGTATCTGTCACCATTCCTCATCTCTTACAGAAAGTCTACACTCCTTTGTAAGGTAGTCAAGGTTCTTCTCAAGTTTTCTAGCCTCTTTTCCTATCATTTTCTGGAACCATGGATGCTTGCCATCATAACTCCTTGTAATTTACAAGTGGGTCATGCTATGCAAGCCTCCATTCTTTGCAAATATGCTTCCCTTTGACTCTGTTGTAATGTTTTACATTCTTTATTCATTTAGCAAATTTTCCTTAAATTTTCAATACATTTTTCTTCTTTTTTTTTTTTTAATTTTTTTTTCAATGTTTATTTATTTTTGGGACACAGAGAGACAGAGCATGAACGGGGGAGGGGCAGAGAGAGAGGGAGACACAGAATCGGAAACAGGCTCCGGACTCTGAGCCATCAGCCCAGAGCCCGACGCGGGGCTCGAACTCACGGACCGCGAGATCGTGACCTGGCTGAAGTTGGACGCTTAACTGACTGCGCCACCCAGGCGCCCCAATACATTTTTCTTCTAAGGTGCCTTCCCAATGTTTCTTAGGAGAGCTGGGCAGTCTCTCACATAAATCTCTTACAGCATTTATATTTTTGTAATGGTTTGTCTGTTTTTTACACTATAGTATACCATCTTTCAATGTGGATATTTATTTATCTTTATTTTTCTAGAACATAAGACGTGACATACAAATGTGCACAATAAATAAAATAAAAACTCATGCATTATTTTTATTTATAATACATTATATTTGTATAATCTATGGATATATGTTTATATTTGTAGAATATATTATAAATATTATATTTGAAGAGTGTCTCTAAAGTGTTTGGCAATGTTTACAACTACTCTCTCTCAGATTTTACTAACCCATGAGACAGGGGGATATAAATAACATTTCCCCAATTTTTAAGCAATTGTTTTCATGTATTAATGTATCTATTGAGAAGCAACTTCTCTCTAAAGCAAGACAATATACTGAAGGTTCTCAATCAATTAAATATTAATCAGATGTCAGAGCCTAAGGGTTGTAAAATTCCTTTGAAATGGCCAACTGACTTCTTTGTGCTGATTTTTTTTTTTTTTGCCATGTTTCTCAGCTTTCTCTAAGAGCATCAGACTCAGAACAGCTATAGACAAATAGCAAGGGACTGCCCCAAGGCCAGTTGCTTTGTCATTGCTTATTTCATCAAGACAAGCATCTAACACACAACAAATGACTGCAACAAATATACCCTTTTATTCTCAAAAACAATGTGTCAACTCCTTGAGCAGATACTATGCATGTTTCCTAAACTTTAAAAAGAACTGCCTGTTATAAAAATAAAGATGGCAAAAAACACATCATTAACTGACAAATAATGGTAATTTTAGAGCTCAAAACTAATCTTAGTCATCATGTACTTTAATTCCCACTTTTTTTTAAAGGACGAAGCTGAAACCAAATGCCACCTAATGTCACCTCATGTCTAGGGTCACAAAGATATTTGTGCCTTAATTCCCAGTTCTTATATTCTGAACCTATTATCCCTTTTAAAATCTGGGGGAATGTAACTGAGTCTTTAAAAATGATGGGGCGCCTGGGTGGCTCAGTCGGTTGGGCGCCCGACTTCCGCCCAGGTCACCATCTCACGGTCTGTGAGTTCGAGCCCAGCGTCAGGCTCTGGGCTGATGACTCAGAGCCTGGAGCCTGCTTCCGATTCTGTCTCCCTCTCTCTCTGCCCCTCCCCCGTTCATGATCTGTCTCTCTCTGTCTCAAAAATAAATAAATGTTAAAAAAAATTAAAAAATGAGATAGAAGATGAGAGATAAGAAACCATCATTAACTAATTTTTGCTCTTTAGAAATCAATGTAAATTTCCTCTTTCACTTAGGGTGTAGAAAGCTACAAGTCAATGTCACACTCAACCCCCAACAAGAAGAAAAAGCTAAATAATCCATGAGATCATAACTTTTCTTGAACCTATCAGGGAAGTGAGGTTGCCAGGCAATCGAATGAACTAAATACTCAGGAGTGGCAAGCCCCCTGCAGACAGGAGGGACTTTCTCACCTGTAGCAAAGCATGGCAGGAAGAGGAAGGGCCCCATTAAAGCAGGAAAGAAGACAGCAACTAAGATCTTAATGAATTCATAAGGGCTGAGCGTGTTTCCAATGACAGTTTAGAACTGCTTTGTCCAAAAGAATAGTTATTAGCCACCTGTGGCTATTTTAATCAGACTCAGAATGAATCAAAATTAAATAAAATTCAAAATCAGTGGCTACTGGACTGGACAATGCAGATATAGAATATTTCCACCACCTAAAAGTTCTAGGACAGAGCTAGTTTCAAATGATTGGGAGTCCCAGACACAAGTAGAGTCCACACTCTCTTTCTAGCTCTTATTGTGGGCTTTAATCAGGTGCTCAGGAGAATATTGAGGGTAAGAGCCTCCCCTCCCCCCAGGGTGTTGGGGTGGCACAGGTATGCAGGTGATAATTTGCTCCACTAATAGATCAGTTGAAACCTTACTCAATTCCCTGGATCTTTCCTGAATACAAAGCAGAAGCCTTAAGGCACTGGGGAAGGACAGAAACAACTTTCTGTTCAAGTTCTCAGGCAAAGATACCCCCTTCTGAGGGATGGATAGAAGTGAAAGAGTCTGTTCCTGGGACAGGGGCAGAATCTCCCTTGGACCTATGATCATGCACTCATACAAAGTAGAATTCTACTACTACTGGGGAAAAGACAGAAATTCCAACCCAAGTAGACTAGCTGTCAGTGTATAATGAGGGGTAGGAATGCTGACAATTTCCCAGCAGGATCACAGGATCTGCCTAAGCCCAAGGCTGGATCAGGAGAACTAAAAACCTCCCTTACGCTCACCAAAAATTTAGCGCTAGTAAAAAGCAACAGCAATCCATTGTGAGAAGAGGGGCAAAATCATGGAGACCAGTGGTGCAGGTGTTCAGGACTCGTCGATACTGAGGGTAGAATTGGAGCACTGAGAAATATACTCAACCACTGCTGGCAGAAAACACTGGAAAAATTTGAAATCTGTGATGAACTGAAAGTGACAATACCTTAAACCCAGCTTGCCTCAATCTCCCACACTAACAGTCTGGCAATATGGTAGATTAAAATTAAATCCAACAATATAAATACTTATGTTAAGTATAAATGCTCTAAGCGAGCACTGTCAAAATTGGTACCCACTAGCCACATACACTACTGACCACTTGACATGAGGCTAGTACAACTGAGAAGCTGAATTTAAGCTTTATTTAATTTTAGTAAACTTATGCTTAAAAGTTATATGTAAACTTTTATATTTTTTTTATTTTTTTTTTAATTTTTTTTTTCAATGTTTATTTATTTTTGGAACAGAGAGAGACAGAGCATGAACGGGGGAGGGGCAGAGAGAGAGGGAGACACAGAATCGGAAACAGGCTCCAGGCTCCGAGCCATCAGCCCAGAGCCTGACGCGGGGCTCAAACTCACGGACCGCGAGATGGTGACCTGGCTGAAGTCGGACGCTTAACCGACTGCGCCACCCAGGCGCCCCTGTAAACTTTTATATTGATTATATACTGAAATAGTAATATTTTAAATGGAGTGGATTAATATTAATTAAAATGTCATTAAAATTAATTTCACCTTTTCAGAAAATTGTTTAATGTGTCTACCCCAAATTTAATATACATATATGATTAACATCCTATTTTTATTGGATACTGCTGGTCTAAACACTCCGCTTAAAATTCAGACATTTTCAGATTGGAAAAAAAAAAGTACAATGCTAAGAAACCCATTTACATATAAAGACATAAGTAGGTTGAAAATAAAAGGATAAAAAAAGTATACCATGAAAAGACTTAACAGAAGAAAGCTAAAATATCTATAGTAATAGCAGATAAAATCAACTTCAACACCAAGCATATTTCTTGGGATAAAGATGGCCATTGCATATAGAAAAAAATGTCATGCCTTTTTAGAGCTGGTGCATGTGTCTCAGTCCTGTGCTCTCCCACTGCCTCCCTAAAACCCATACAGTCCACAAAGGGGGTGTTCCTTGATCAGCCGGCTCTGGTGGCTTGGGGGCTTCTGTCCCTGGGCCCCACAGAACTGTAACAACTGGAGAGGCAGTTGTTGGCAGGCTCCCATCCTGAGGGCACTGCACAGGCAGTAGATTGAAACATACCACTGGCGTGTCTGTGACAAAGGTTGATTTAGTTGTCCTGGAGCTTCAGCCTGAAGGGCAGTCTTCAAGTTTGCCACACATCTACAGACTGCGCAGGGAACTTAGATCAGGCAATTCCATTTTTGTAATCTTTCTAAGTCTTGCTACAGCTTGCTAGTACTTCCCAGAAAGGAGCTTGTATACCTGTCTGGAGCCCTGATTTTTACAACAGTTGTCCAGAGGACTCTTCCAGATCAACTGGTTTGGAAGTCAACAGGGTTTACAGTTGTGGTGCCTCAGGACTTTACATACTTGCTCACCTTAAAAGCTTCTGCCTGAGAGCATGGCTTCCAATCAGCCTGAAACTAAGTGTTTACTGAGATCCCTCCCTTTGGAACACTGACAAATCTTAGCACTCCCACTGGGATCTCCACTGACAAATCTTAGCACTCCCCTTAGCATCCAACTGGGATGCAACAAGAATAAATCAAGCTGCTTAGCTGATCACAAAGGTTCAAGAGACAACCAAGAGCTAGGGCAAGGTTGAATGATAATATTCTTCTCCTGACACAAGGCCACTCCTTCAAGACTGGGAGAGACAGTTGTTTTACCTAATACATAGATACAAATACAGAGAGTCAAGCAAAATGAGGAAACAGAGAAATATGTTCCAAACAAAAGAATAAAATAAAACCCCAGGAAAAAAACCCTTAATGAATGACAAGTAATTTACCTGATAAAAGGTTCGAAGTAGCCGTCATGAAGATGTTCACTGAACTCAAAAGGATGAATGAAGTGAAAATTTCAACAAAAGACATAAAAATATAAGAAATTACCAAACAGTAGTCACAGAGCTGAAGAAGGCAATAACTGAACTGAAAAATACACCACAAGTATTCAACAGCAAACTAGATGAAATGGAAGAAAGGATCAGTAGAAAACACAGCAGTGGAACTCACCCAAACAGAGAAACAGAAGAAAAAAAAACAATAAAAAAAATGAAAGTGGTTTAAGGGACCTGTAGGACTGCATCAAATAGAATAACAAATTTCATTCTAGAAGCCCCAGAATGAGAAGATAGAAAGAGGCAGGAAACATATTAGAAGAAATAATGGCTGAAAGCTTTCTTAACCTGAGGAAGGAAATAGACATTCAGGTCTAGAAAGCCCAGAGAGTTCCAAATAAGATGAACCCAAAGAGATGCACTCAAGATACATTATAATTAAAATGTCAAAAGTTAAAGATAAAGAGAGAATCTTAAAAGTAGCAAGAGAAGTTTCATACAAGGGAAGCCCCATAAGACTATTAGCATATTTTTCAGCAAAAATGTTATAGACCAGAAGGGAGTGGCAAATATATTCAAAGTGCTGAAAGGAAAAAACTTCCAACCAAGAATACTCTATCTGGCAAGGTTGTCATTCACATTTGAAGGAGAAAGAAAAAGTTTTCTAGATAAGCAAAAGCTAAAGGAATTCATCATCAAAAGAAAGGACATTAATTAGTTATACACACATACACACACACATAAAATTATTGTTATCATCAAAGTATGATAAAAAAGACATTAATTAGTTATATATATATACACACACACATATATATAAAATTATTGTTATAATCAGAATATTTGGGATCTGACTAGACATTTTTCCAAAGAAGACATACAGGTGTCCAAAAGGCACATAAAAAGATGCTCAACATCACTAAGTATCAGGGAAATGCAAATCAAAACCACCACAGGATATCACCTCACATCTGTTAGAATGGTTATTATCAAAAAGACAAGAAATAACAAGTGTTGGTAAGAATGTGAAGAAAAGGGAACAAATATGCATGGTTGGTAGGAATGTAGACTGGTGCAGCCAGTATGGAAAACAGTATGTATATTTCTCAAACAATTAAAAATAGGGCTACCAGAGAGCTACCAGATCCAGAAATTCCACTTCTGGGTATTTATCCAAAGAAAACAAAAACAGTAATTCAAAAAGATATATGCATCTCTATGTTCATTGTGGAATTATTTATAATGGCCAGGATACGGGAACAACCTCAACATCCATCAACAGATGAATGGATGAAGAAGACGTGGTGTATACCTGTGCAGTGGAATACTACTCAGCCATAAAAAGGAGTGAATTCTTGCCATTTGCAACAACTTGGATGGAATGTGAGCATATTCTGTGAAGTGAAATAAGTTAGACGGAGGAAGACAGATACTGTAGAATCCCGTGTATATGAAAATCTAAAAAACAAACAAAACAAGGCAAAACTCACAGATGCAGAGAACGGAATGATGGTGGGGTGGGCAAAATTTGTGAAGGGGATCAAAAGGTACAAACTTCCAGTTATAGAATAAATAAGTTATGGGATGTAATGTATAATGTAGTGACTATAGTCAATAATATTGTACTGCATGTTTGAAAGTTGTCAAGAGAGTGAATCCTAAAAGTTCTATTGCAAGGAACAAAATTTGAGACTCACTGGTGACAATAGTAACTGGACTTGCTGTGATGATCTTGCAGTATATGCAAATATCAAATCATTACGTCGTACACTTGAAACTAATATAACTTTATATGTCAAATGATACCTGATTATAAAAAACGAAGACATGGTAATCTTAAAAGTTTAAAGATATAAGGTCAAACTTCATGCAGAGTTCAAATTATGCAGAGCATAAACTAAAAGAAGTGCAAGGAGAAACAGACAAATCCACAGATATAATTGGAGACTTTCACACACCACTATCCATCATTATTAGAACAAGTAGACAGAAAAGTAGTATGGGTAGAGAAGGCTTGAGCAACCAACTTGACCTGAGATGTATCAAAACTTCACCCAACAAGTGGGTACAGAATACATCCCAAGATAGACCATATTTGCGACCATAAAATGAACTGAAACAATTTTCAAGTAATTGAAATCATATAGAGTATGCCTTTTGATCACAACAGCGTTTACCTAGAAATTAATAAAAATGTTTCTGAAAAATGTCAAACTTTTGAATATTCAACACACTTCCAAGCCCACATGTCGGAAAAGGAATCACAAAGGAAAATAAAGATATATTTTGAATAGAACTCATTGCACATGCTAAAACATCAATGAGATATTATAGAAATCTCTTACCATGTACCTACTTATCATTTACTTACTTATCAAATGTCTTTATGAACCGTTAGCTCAAGGGCTGACTGCTAGAGCTTTGTCTGATCTTGAGTGGCTGAATGCATGTTCATGAATGTTAGGTCAGCAACACTTTTATTTTGCTTTGTCTTAGTCTTTTTTTTCCTCTGCTCTTTCTCCTGTTACTTGCTCAACTAAATTGAATTAATATTTATTGTTCACGTATTAAGTATAAAATTCATGCTAGGTGCTTATGAGATTGTGAAGATGAATAATGCAGGACTTCTGATTTCAAGAAATTGTATTATAGCCATTGTATACTTAGATCTGTTGCCATACCTATTAACTCTCAATTCACCTTTTTTCTGCAGCTTGTTTAAAATAGTATTTTAAAGAACAGGAAAGTTCTTCCTTTAATTCTAGTAGGTCGTAGATTTGTTCATTATATCTATAAACCTTGAAGGTCTTGGGTGTGTGCCATTCCATTCCTAATTTTTAGGATTCAATATTGATTCTGAGACTCTGCCAAGGGAAACTTTAATTAATTTTTGACAGACATATTAAAAATATGTCTCCTAGCTTGATTCTGAGTTCTTGCTTCCTGATGTTTCTCTTTCCTTTCATCCCAAGAGAAAAATATCACGATGTTCTTTTCCTTAATTGTGGCTAAAATGATTGCATGTAGCTGACATTTAAAAAATCGCAGCCACTGGAAAATCTGCACTAAAGAACAATAAGCAAAAAGAACTCCACTGAGGCATTAAATTGCTGTAGTGATAAATTCTACCATCTTATAGATAACAGTTTTTCTTTCAACATATACCTCAACATATTCAGTAGAGCTGTATCTTACTTTGAGATTAGATATTAAAGTTCCAGAGAGTAAAGTGAAAATCACATATAGTTAAAATCACTCCTAAAAATTCCTAATATCAGCATCACTTCTTTACTTTAAGACATGGGCTACTGAAGGTTAAAATGCCAATGATTTGTTTTTCTTGGTGTTTTTCTTGGGCAGTGGAAGCCAAGGCTATTTTGAGGGCAAGGTCAAGAATAGAAACTGATAAATAATGATATCTTTTCTCTCTCTCTCTCTTTCTCTCTCTCAGCTAAAAATGTATAATTAATTTTGAGCAGGTGAAATATGAGTATAAATTCATTGTCTCAAAAGTTAATATGAGAATATGTGTCCTGGAAAGAAATAGTTTAGTTATGATCATACTATTAAGTTATATAGCAAAAAATTACATGGCCCAATCATGAATCTAAAATTGTCATTCTGTCTCAAAGCATACTATTTCACTGAGTTTAAAGCAGAGTTTTTAAAAATAAAAGGGAACAGTTAAACATTATCAAATGCTGGCAAGCAGCTGTACTCTTAATATAAAGCAGAACTTTGAATTTACGTCCCCTGACTTCAAGGCGATTGATCTTGCCATTCTGGGCTGCCTTCCTTTCAGTGAGAGCCCCAAGAAAATATACCCCAAAAAGAAACACAAGAGGACGATATTACAAATGATGCTTACTTGTTAACACAGTGATTGATCTGGATGGCTTGGTAACCACATTTCCATTTACCACCACCAGAGTGATTATGTAATAAAGGCCATGATAATTAGCCTTAAAGGTAACAGGAGGAGGCAAAGTGCCATTGAATTCCTCAAATTCGAAGAAGTAATTTTTTGATTCCCCCGTTATCTTCACGACATACACAGATGATGGACTCGTGACATCTGAAGATTCTAAAGAGACAACGATGCTATTATCATCTTGAACAGTTACGCGGAATGTTGTGGCATTCTGTTTGAGAGAAGAGAAAAAAAAAGGACATGAAGGTCAAATTGAGATTATTGGCAATAAAATTATGCTGAGATCATTTTTCCAAAACTAGTATTTGTGATAAGCATCACACAGGTATTTTAGCGTTCAGGGAAAAGCAGGAAGAGAGAGATTTAACCCTTTTATGACTAATGATCTTCTCAGGCTTTCGCTTTTGATTCTTCTCCATTGAAAAGCTGCTTTCCAGTTCATGGATTGTGTCGTGTAATAAACACAACTAAAAAATCATGGAAATGAGTAAAGAATGAATGAATGAAAATCATCTTGGCACTGAACTTCCAGAGAAGTCCTTGGTTTCAGCTATTCTGGAGAAACTATATGGTTTGAAGCACTCTATTTTACATTGGAAGGAGTAATGCCGTGGTAGTCCCAGGGAAATTCTAAAAGCATGTTGTAAGGCAGTTATTTCCTCTCTCGCTTTTCACCTGTCAGTTCTGAAAATAAAGTCAGGACTGAGAATCCTGTGATAATCCTCCTCATTAAAGGTTAGCCAATCTTTAATAAGAAAAGCTAAAATGCTCTTTGAAGAAGGAACCAGACTGAGGATCACTGGGATCTGTGGGAACGGCAGTGGTTAGGGGAATGAAAACTGCTCCAAGTCTCTAGATAAATGTTTATGGACAGCATTTGAAAAGTCATTGTGTACTTGGTTTAAATATTCCTTCCTGATTCTTTCCCGTACTGCACAAGCAGATTCAGTCCTTCTGCTCTCTGATATCAAACAAGACTCATATACTTTATATCAGTGCTGCTCCATTTTTATTTTTTAATTGTTTTATTTTTTTAAGTTTATTTATTTTGAGAGAGAGCACGTGCATGTGCACACACGTGCGTGCACAAATGGGGGAAAGGCAGAGACAGGGAGGGAGAGAGAGAATCCCACGTGGGCTCCGTGCTGTCATTGCAGAGCCCAGTGTGGGGCTCCATCCCAGGAACTGTGAGATCATGACCCGGGCTGAGATCAAGAGTTGGATGCTTGGGGCCCCTGGGTGGCTCAGTCGGTTGAGCGTCCGACTTCAGCTCAGGTCACGATCTCACGGTCCGTGAGTTCCAGCCCCGCGTCGGGCTCTGGGCTGATGGCTCAGAGCCTGGAGCCTGCTTCTGATTCTGTGTCTCCCTCTCTCTCTGCCCCTCCCCCATTCATGCTCTGTCTCTCTCTGTCTCAAAAATAAATAAACATTAAAAAAAAAATTAAAAAAAAAAGAGTTGGATGCTTAACCGACTGAGCTACCCTGGAGCCCCACTGCTGCCTTGTTTTTAATTTATCTTCTGGGTCTGTGGGGTCCAAGGAAGTTATTTCACTGCTCTGAACCTCAGATTTCTCTTCTGTGAAAGTGGGACACAAAAACTGCTAATACTTGTTTAGGACTTACATGGATCCAGATATGAAGCTATGTAGTCTATAAATGTGATCATCTCATTTAATATTCAAAATGACCTCATGACATAGGTATTATTTTTCAATCTCAGTTTGTAGTTAAGGAAACTGAGGCTCAGAAGGATGAAGTCACTTGCCCCAGGCCACATCTAGTTTGGGCTCTTAAGCACTTATCACACAAGTACCAAAATTGAGTTCCATTATTGTTCCACATATTTATTTATCTTCTCCTCTTGATTTCTTTTCCTGAGTCTGACACACATACACAACTGGTAAGTCTCTGTTAAATGAATGAAAGCATTGCTGATTGCATTAATTATACGTGGACATTTGCCTCTGAGAATTAACCTAATGGTACCTCACACATTGTCAGTAGCCAAATCATGCATACAATACATATATCAGCTCCCTAAACGAGGTTAAAGTGTACCTAAAAATGTTTTTTCTTATTATTTGGATTTTTTAGAAATCTAGTGTTTACAGGTCCTAGTATTTGTAAGGAATATCTGGCCATTGACAGAAGTTTAATTCTATGTTAACATTTAGTAGATTTAATTGTGTTTATGATATTATAACCATACTAGACCCCAAATCCTCTAGGACCAGGGGCTGTGTCTCATTGCTAGCTGCATCTGGAGTTCTAGGACCACTGCCTGGCATATGCTAGGTGCTTTGTGATCCGGTCAGTCGTAGGCAGGTCTCTCTAATATAGAACAGTCAGTATGGACTGATGTTTAAAATGTACTTTTATCCAAATTGTCTCTCATCCTCAGACACATGGGCAGATTTCTAAAATTGTGTTCTTTTGGTAAACATAATAAACATATAGAAAATGGGACCCATTCATATTGCCAGTGATCCAGATGGAACTGTGATGCTAAACCAAGCATTGAATATCCAGTAACACTGAACTCTGGCTTTTATTAATTATTGGTTATAAATACTGGTTTACCAACTCAGAAAACGGTTAAGTTTACAAACATCAGGTTCATAATGACAAGAGTTTTTTGCTCTATGTTTTATTTATTTATTTTTGAGAGACAGAGAGAGAAAGCAGTGGGGGGGGGGCATGAGCATCAGAAGGGCAGAGACAGAGAGGGAGAGAGAGAATTCTAAGCAGGCTCCACGCCCAGTGCGGAACCCAACTTGGGGTGCCATCTTATCTCATAATCGTGAGATCTTGATCTGAGCCAAAATCAAGAGTCAGAAACGTAACCAACTGAGCTACCCAGGACCCCTGCTCTATGTTGTAGTAGCCAATAACAAAGTTTTTGAGGTAATGAAAAGAGGGATAAATAGACTCAATTTTGTAAAGTGTTTAAGAAACATATATCTAATGGGTCATGATGCTTCACAGACAGTGCAATCTTCCAGGGAAAGAGACTAATCTTCCAAAATCTAATGACAGCTTTGGGCATGATTGTATCAGCCATGAAAATAAGTATTGGCCCATGTGCTCCCAGGTTGCCAAAAATAAATCAGGGTAGGCTAATCAGATTCAGTCAGTGGGACTAATGAGAATAAGGCAGCAGGCCAAGTGAGTCTAGGCAGTGAGCCTAAAGAAATGTCATCATGCTATTTCTTCTCTGTCCTCTTTGCTTCAGCTTTTCCTGGAACCTATATTCAGGAGAAAATACTGAATGTATGCTACAGACATGTAATCCTTGCTGGGTACAGCAAGAAGGAAGACTTATAAGTAATAGAAATGGATAAACTTAGGCAAGGCCAACATGGATTTATTTGGTGGATAGAGAAATATTTAAAACTTTTTTTTTGAAACCGAGTAATAGTATTGCTTGACTATGCAATGAAAACATTTTTACTGAAATTTCCTTTGCATAATAAAATTTAATACAGAAATTTCTCCGCTCCAACACCCTCATTTCACACTTGAGAGAACAGCGGTGCAAATGTCACACAGCTAATTGATGTCAGAACAAGGTTTAGGATCCACACATCCTTACATCTCCTGGTATTTCTCTTTCATGAACTAGAGGTAAGTTGCTTGAGGCAGCAAAGGGAGCCTGGGTGCTTGGCCTCAGTAAGGAAGGGGGAGCCCAGGAGCCTATGACCTGTTCAATGGTCAGTCCCAGGGAACAGAAGCTACTGGAGACAGAGCGGGCAGCACTAAAGAGCAGGAAAATGCAGGATGAGTGCCTAGAATGTGGGACAAGGAAGAGAACTGGCCTCAGAGATGTTGGAGTCAGACGTCTTAGGAACATCTCTGATAAACACAGCAACTGTTATGTACTGATCCCCTAATCTGGATCAGGCTTTGCACTTGGCATTTTATGTTTTTTGGTTTTTTTTCATTACAACAAGCTTTAGAAATAAGTGTCATTTTCCCTATTTTACTCAGAGAGGTTAAATAATCCGCTTAAGAACACAGCAATAGACTTGGAATCAGAAGGTTTGAGTTTCTATTCCTTTGCTGCAGCCTATTATCTGAGAACACAGGGAAACAAGATCTCTTAACTTCATCTTCTTAATCTGTAAAACAGGGGTGATTCCTATAACTCATGGGCTTTTAGTAAGAATTAAATGGCTCTTATAAAAATGTTAATAGAATGAACTCAATAAATATTGGTTGTACTTCAAAGGTTCTGGTGTTTTAGTTAAGTGCTGAATCCCTCAATGACCGTTAAACTATAGAGGTTCTATAAACATCCATTTAACTAACTTCAAAACTCTTTGGGACTCTGTAATCGTGTTCACTTGATGTTATATTTACAGAATATTGGAGAGCTATCCATTTTGTCAATTCAACAACAAACAAACATTAGCTGAGCTCCCACTTGGTATCAGATATCTTGCTGGGTGTTGGCGACAGGCTCTGGGGGCACTTGAACTCCTGGAGTGGACTCTAGTGAGAAAGGCTCACTCGAATGCATAATTTTAACACTATGTGAGTACTGCTAATCTAGTTACAGACTTTGAAAGCCTGTCTGGTTGATGCCTGTTTTTTCTGCCTGGCTGGAATCCCTTCTTAGACTGCACCTCCTTATTTTGGAGCACTGTTTCTTTCCCACGATAAAGCCAATAAGGGGTCCGATGGGGGTTGCTAATAGTGCCCTACTCCCAGGTCAGTACCTTGACTCAGTCTGGGTGAATCATATTGCCCAGTCCTCCCTTCACGGAGAGAGCCATAGGGAAGCTCATGTGGACCAAGTCAGCCAACTAGAATGCTTTCTCTGAAATTTTATGACTGGAATTAATGGGAAGGAGCTTTTTTCCCCTCTGGTGCCAAGTATGTATGGATGTAAATCTGGAGAAGTCAGTATCTATAATTTCTGTCATGAAGAAAGAATTGGGGGAGAATCCCTGATTCTGAGGCCCTGGTTTCTGAGGCCCTGGGGCCCGGTCTGAGGCCCTGGTTTCAGACGTTCTATGGCCCCGCCCCTGGGCAGTTTGGTGACCTGAGTGAATAAATTCCAGTTTATGGCTTAAATCAGTTAAGCTGAACTTCCAAAACTTACAGTCCTGGTCAATACAAGAGAATTGTTCAGTGCTATCACCATGTAGAGAAGAAAGCAATTAATTCGGCTTCTGTGATGGGCGTGAGGGGAAGGTTTCAAGGTGGAAGTGATGCTTGAAAGAGGCTCAGGAGTTTACCAGGGAAACAAAGGTCAGAGAGTCATCTAGAGAAATGGGAAGAAAAGGCTCCACAGTCCTCTGTGGTGGCTGGATCATAGTAGGACCTTCAGAGGGGAGGGTAGATAGCCCAATTTAAGATGTGAATTTGAGTATTTCTTGGGCCAAAAGAAATCGTGGACTGTTTCAATGTAGAAAAGTGACATGATTAGGTCACAGTTTAGAAAGGTCAATATAATTAGGAACATGGGCCAGTATAGTTAGGAATTGCCCGAGTAGGACCACCTAAGGCCAGTGGACTGTTAAGGAGGCTGTTACAACCATTCAGGGAAGTCCCGATGAAAGTCTAAGAAAATGCTGCCTACACCAAATGTGCCTGTGTGACCTGCATCCAGAACATTATCAATGCTCCACTGGTACCCCAATCAATGATTAGACTTATGAGAGGGCATTTTAGAAGGAACAATTAGAATATTCTGCTGTGCTAAGGTTACCACATAAGAAGTAATGGGATGCTCAATTCTTTAAAATACTAATTTCAATGCTGTCCGGTACTTATATAGCATTTACGGCCATACTTCTCTGCAGACACTATGTAATTCATCCGCTTAGCCTCCTGTGCAGCTGCAGGAAAACTTTTCCAGCAACATCTTCTTTCCTTTTGGTTTCTTCAGGAAGATCAAAGTCCCAGAGCTGTCCTGACAGGACCGAGCTCCTCCTGACACTTTCTCAGAATTATGCACAGCACTCTGTCGGAAATCGTCAGAACAGAATTTGGATGTTGATCTCAAAGGCTAGGGATGGCCTCCCACTAATTTTCCATTATTTGTGAAACCTTCAGATGTGTCTTGAGCAGCAAGCATATATCAGGAACGGTGCAGGATGCTGGGGATTCACTCTATTTAGGAGTAAAGAGGAAGACAGGTAGTATGTGCCTTTGTCCTCGCGAGCACTGCGTCTGACCAAGCATAGCGATGGTGATGATGGTAAGGATGATGATGAAATCACAGTAAAGAACACTAACTTACACAGTTATGTGCTTGGTATGTGCCGCCAGGAACTGCTGTGAAGCTCCTCCAGCAAGTTGCTGGTATTTACAATCTTCTTTGTAATACCAGATTTCTTTGTATGTGACCTAAATGTATGTTTTCAGGTGGAACATGTCAGCTCTCTCTCCATGCCTGAGTCCACATTCGTGACAGTTCAACCTCTATATTTTACATGCCTAGATACCTTCACTTCTGTTTTTATGATTTCATAATGCAGAGTCCTCATCTCTTTTGCCTCTTTTTTGGCAAAAGGGTCCACACTCACACGTCAGGCAGGTGATATAAATGTGAGAAGCGGTCTAGTAGAACAGGATTGATGGATGAAATAGCAAGCGGGAGGGTGCACACATTACCTAAAAGCGTCCTTAAAATGCACAATTATAACAAAATAAAACTATGCTGGCCAAAGAAAACACATTTGAAGATCAGTGTCAGCCCAGAGGCTGACAGCTCATTACACCCGAACTTGTTGCACTGCCATTTCCTTGATCAAACACCTTATCTTTGAACCGGCAGCTTCCGATCATACTCTTTGCTCTGCCCAACCAGAGTGCAGAATGGTAACAGAATTCCGTTACCCCCTATGCATTCATTTAAAATAAATACAAATGGCATTTCCTTATCAAGTTACCATGTATGTATGTGTTAACTGGCATTTTATTTTTATTTATTTTCCAGAGAAAGAGAGCTTGAACACATGATGGGGGAGGGGCAGAGAGAGAGGAAGAGAGAGAATCCCAAGCTGGTTCCTGTGCTGATGTGGGGCTCGATCTCCCAAACCGTGAGATCGTGGCCTGGGTTGAAATCAGGAGTTGGACGCTTAACTCACTGAGCACCTCAAATGGCGTTTTATTATATACATATGAATGCAGTAATGATTTCCTGATTCCCAATACGGACTTGTGGTGGAAGCTGTACAGAACTCTTAATTTTGGAGATTAAACAAAACATGCCTAAGGAAAGAACTTAATCTGGCATTTTTAAGTTGGAAAAATTATGTTATGCTGCAGAGATGTGCCAAAATTCAATGTGATATTTAGGAAAACAATAACAACCATATATCACATTTTATATTTTATAAAGCACTTTCAAATACATTTTCTCATTTAATCCTCAACCCGTCTCGTGAAATCATTATCTCACTTCACAGATGAAAACACTGTGGTGCAAAGAAATTAAATGGTTTCTCCAGGCTACTCTGTTATAATGGGGAGGAGCTGGCGCTCAAGGCAATTTTTTTCTTTTTTTCTTTTTTAAGTTTATTTATTTGTTTTGAGAGAGAGAGTGAGAGTGAGTGTTGAATGAGTGGGGGAGGGGCAGAGAGAGAGAGAGGGAGAGAGAGAGAGAATCTCAGGCAGGCTCCACACTCAGGGCCGAACCTGATGTGGGACTCGATTCCACAACCCTGGGATCATGACCTGAGCTGAAATCAAGAGTCAGTTGCTTAACGGACTGAGCCACCCAGGCACCTCAAGGCAATTCTTTAACTGCAAATTTTATGACTCTATAACACTACAGTCCCCAGATTGTAAGATCCTGGAGCCAGAATTATTTCCCAAACACTACTTTTCATATCTGTATTTAATTGGTGGTGAACTCCCTCAGCACAGACCACGACTTATTCCTCTAGGTTATGCTTGATAGATACTCCAAAAGGCTGGTGTCACAAAAGAGGCAACTTTGAGAGAGAAAAAGAAATTCTGGAGACAGGCAAACCCGGGTTCAAGTCCCACTTAAGTGATACCTTCACATTTTGACTCTTTGAACCTCAGTTGCTTTGGGCAGATGGTGGTAATACTAGAATGACTGTGCTTTTGAAGAAAAGCAAACAAGACTATATGTGTGCATTATTTAACCCAACACCTACCACTTAGTAGATTCTCCAAACACAACTAATTGTTACTACGAAATTTCTGATCTGCATTTTCACACTGATTTTCTTTGGAACGTGTAAATTTTAGAAGTTGTGTCTTCTTAGGACACTAACACCATGATTTATACATGGTTCAGCAGCTCTTCTGCCTTTCAGGCTATTCATCCAGCAATCAGTATTACCCCTTTTTGTGGCATCATGAACAAGAGCAGCCAGTATTTCTTTCTCTCTTATGCCTGCGTATAAGCCTGAGCTGCCCTAGTTGACTGAAGGTTACCATGGGAACAGTTGTGAAGCTGTGCCTGGCTGATGATTGACTCAGGAGGAGGTGGGTCCACAGTCCAGGAAGCCACAAAATACATTTGTTCTCAACAGTTCAATGATCAGGCCACTCCTAAAAATAGGCAGCATTCTTCTGGTTTAATGTTTTTACAAAAAATAAGGGTTCCTGGCAGGTTAATTCTATCCGTGAAACAAGTGTTACTTTCATAAAACGAAGCACTCAAAAAACGTAATTTTGCCTGAATTTATTATTCCCCAAACCTCTTTTCTATCCTTACCAGTAATCATAGTTTTAAAAGAGTGTTACCTAAGAAAGATGCTTCTGAAAAATGTAGCTGTCCCACTTATTGAAAGATAATGTGGAAGATGATGGTGCTAATCATTTATTTTAGAATGGATGAGTTCAGTCAAATTTCCCCACAGGCATGAAGTGTCTCTCCAACTGTGACACCAGTTAATTAAATCCTGATGATAGCTAACAAAGAGTGCAGTCTCGTTACTAAACATGTAGTTCACAGCATATTTAGATGTGACCTTCATGACCTTTTGTGAGCACTGACCTTTAATGCCCCTGAGTTGTTAACATCCTCAGCAGCAAAACTGCCAGACCTTCAAAGCATATAGTTTCCTGTGCCCTCTGCCGTCATTGGGGTTTTATGGGTTTTTTTAGAAGACTGATCCATCCGTGCCAGATAAATTCAAGCTCAGAAGTTAAGGGAGATGAAGTACATTACTTTACATACACGCTTCTGGCTCGATGTTTACCTTCATGTAGTTTTTGAAAATTGAGTGCCTGCTGTATGCATGGTGCTAAGGATACAATGATTGAGAAAAGAAATCTGGTCATCGTCGCAATGGTCTTTGGAGTCTACGGCAAAAGAGAAGAAATACACTATTTTAAGTAAATGAATAATTACAAGTGTTGAGAAGTGCATAATGATGAAAGACCTAGCAGGAGGATCTAATTTGGAGGAAGTAAGAGTTCACACAGGTAAGTGCAGGCCTTAAGTCAGAGTTGACCTGATGAGGAGCTGGAGAAAGAATAGGATCTCTAAAAAATGTTGAGCCTTATGCTAAAGGCAATGGGAAGCCACTTATAGGTTATTAGGAGCGTGAAATGACTGGCTTGCATCTGTAATAGAAGAATATATCATGTTAACTGCTGGTTCTCAGATTTCTATTGGGGGGACTTTTAATAGAAAACTACTTGGTAATGAATGAACCACCTGGGATGGAAGGGAACACTCTACAGATGTGAGCACAGGCATCTAGGCAAACAAACAGAAACAAAAATAAAAAGGGTCAAACAAGTTACAAGGAAAGCTTCAAGTTACAAAGAAAAGAATGGCTTCATTCCAGAAAGTAAGAGAGCGAGCTAAGAGGGAAGGGACTAGAAAAAACAGAGAGGAGAGCCAGCAGGATGGTGTGATGCTGGCATAGGGAAGGGAAATCAGTCAGTCGAAATATCCAGATGGAGGAGGTCAAAGAGCATTTTTAAAACTGGAAATGCCTAATGTTCCACTTGAAGTTAGCATTTTGTATAGTAAACACATCTCCATCCTCCCAAGTCCCAACCTTTAATAATATCTGCCATACCCGCAGATGCTTCATGTGAGTGGGTCATTTGTGGAATTTGCAGAGAAGGCTGAGTTTCCCATCCATGTGTTAGGACACAGAAGCCCTATTTGTGGAACTTGGCGCCAGAGGGAGGAGGAAGTGAGAAGGCAAATCTCCTGGAAAGTGACAAAAATCCCAAGGTAATTTGAGCTTTCATGGGACATGGGAAGGGATTTAAAGCTAATTTCGTTGAGGTCCTCCAAGGGGCAGGAAGCTCCTTCTGGTTATATTGCAGAGAGCTGGTTGGTGAGGACAGGCAGAAATAAGTGTGATCAAAGTATTCTATTACGGATGCGAAGGTGACTAGGACCAAGATGTCAGCAGAAATTTAGACAGTGTGTTCCACAGAACTCAGTGACCTGAGATTTGAGTTGTTTGTGGTATGGATTTTATACACACTCATCGTCGTCATCGTCATCATCATCATCATCATCATCATCATCTATAGGAAAGACTGTCGATATTAGCAGGGTCAGAAAAAGGGTGACGTGTATCATTCACTCAGTTCAGTTTGATGCATAATGGAGTATGAGATGCCTGTGGACATTCAAATGCAAATGCCAAGTAGCTGGCAAGATATATGGATCCAGAATTCAGAAGAGAGCTCGGCATCAAATATTATTTCACGGATGGCAGCTGGGGCCCTGGAAATCAAGGAAATACCGTTGCATGGGACAACAACAGCTTTAAGAAAGCTTATACATTTAAAAAAAATTTTTTAATGTTTATCTATTTTTGAGACCAAGAGAGACAGAGCACAAGCAGGGGACGGGCAGAGAGAGAGAGGGAAACACAGAATCTGAAACAGGCTCCAGGCTCTGAGCTGCCAGCACAGAGCCCAATGAGGGGCTCAAACCCACGTACCGCAAGATCATGACCTGAGCGGAAGACGGACTCTCAACCGACTGAGCCACCCAGGCAGTTCAAGAGAACTTATACTTTTATTAAGAATCTACTTTCTGCTAAGAACTATTTAGGCATTACTTTGCTTCATCTTCTTAACAACCTTCTGAAATAGATATTATTATTTGTATTTTCCAGATTAATAATTGAGCCTCAGGAAGATTTAGTAACACATCTGAGGAAACACAGCTTTTAGGTGGTAGACAAGAGAATTAAATCCACATGCCTTTGAGTCCAAAGTCTGTGCATTAACACTGACCCTACACATGCCTCTGTTACTGCCATCAGCTGCATTTCAGACCATCTTTTACTTTATTTCTTTGCGGCCAAGAAGGATGAATGTCTTTTAAGATCACTCATCTTTATTTCATGGGGAGTTGTGGGGCATTTGGCTGTAGTAGAAAGAGTAGTGACTTAAAGGCAAATAAAGTTGAATATGAATATCAGTTCCATTACACAGAGACTTCTCTGAACCTTAGTTTCTTTATCTATAAAATGGGAAAAGAGTGCCTACTAAGAATGTTATGAGAATAAAATGAAAAAAAAATGTACTTAAGATACTTATTATATTTTATACCTTATACATACTAAATACTTAATTTTGATGGTTTAAAAAAAGTGGAAATTACACGCAATGAATCTTGCTAAGGAAGCTCTTGTTAGCTGCATCAAAAAGCTTTCTGATTATCATAAGAAACCTAACAGACAACAAAAGGAATTTAAGTTTGCACTTGTGTAAGAACCCTCCACATCGTAACAAAACCCTAAAATAATAATCACTCAATTTTTCAGTGTGCATTTTTCAGGAACAACAGTAGCTCACATTTGATGTTATTTGAACTAGTGACAAACATAATTCTATTAGAAACATTATTTCTTACTGTTCTATTAAAATGGCGTCTAAACTTGCCTGACTTTCTCCTATTTTCTGTCTTCTTCAAATATACTGAATTATGAATAGTAACAGAATTGTGATGTTACAGGATCTTGGTTAAACAATAAACTTATGAAAATGGGATCATGAAGAGTAAAGAACATACAATTTAGGGTAAAAAAATTTGGCTTACTAGATTGCTGACCACAGGCAAGTTATGTAGCCTCTCTGAGACAGTTTTATCATCTGTAAAATGGGGTTTTTCTCATCTTCTTTCAACTACATTTTTGTGATGACTCTATAGGATAATGTTTCTAAACTACCTACCTGGGTGCATTCTAAGTGCCCCTAACACATGGCAGAGTTCTGATCGTGTGAATGTTCCAAGTTAAAAACCTCAGGGGAAAATCACTGAGCTTAATATTCACTATCAAATAAAAACCAGATTCTTTATCTTGACACTCAGCCCCCTCCACAGCCCGTCCCTGTTTATGACTCTATCTTATCTGCTGCTGCTTCTCTGTCAAGAAGTTCCACGAACCCCTGAAAACCCTACACACTAGTCAAGCCCCGCATTCCCTATGCCCCAGGTGCTCTCCTCTGGGTTCTATTCATGCATTCCTTCAGCCCGCAATATCCCTTCTCCCACTTTCAATATCCAATTCTATTTGACACTGACATCTCCATCAAATGCCACCTTCTTTGCAAAGCCTTTATAACCATCCCATAAAGAATGGGCTCTCTCTTCCTGTAACTCACAGCCCAATGTGCGAAGGACACATCACTTTGTACACGGGATCACACGAGTCTAGTAACAGGTACACTGTTCCTGCAGTAAGAAGTGGAAATAATTTCAAAGGGCCCTTCTCGTTTACCAAAATCCCGCTATCCTTACGTTAAGTATTTATAGCATCCACTTAAACCATTTGAAGTTAACATTTCACATATTCATCTTCATTTCACAGTGTTAGCTTGAAATTGTCACCATTTCTTACTTTCCACGGTATGAGTAATATGTTCAGCCAGCACTGATGCTATTTTGAATTACAAGAAGGCTAGAACAATGATCTGATCTTTATGTTTTATAAATGAAGCTCAAAAATATCTTTGTCTTTGGGAACAGCTGTAAAAAGACAGTATGCAATTTACTGCAGCAAGTGAAAGGGTTCTATTCTTTGGAAAAGGATGGCATTTATGGAAATCATGCTGCGGTATTTGGTAAGGAAATATCATTGGTTTTGCTTGACACGCTGCACTTGTTGCTAATTGGCATTTCCTCATTAAATATTTTCTTGTGGCCCTGTATAATATGTATTTTACAAAGGTAAAATGTTTGCCTCATTGAGAGAACCTTAAAAAGTGGTTTTGACCATTAGAAAATGTCGATGGTACAGAATCTAATGTCAACATTGAAAATTTTTCATAGGATTCTCTACAGAAATGTTTAACTCTCCGTATCTTTGCTGATTAGCTTAAGGTTTCTGTTCTTAAAGGCAGCAGCTGCTCTTGGTTGCCTGACACAAGTACCTTATGTCAATTTACAATAATCTACGCTGTTTACATTCAACAAAAGATCTTTATTTACAAAGTTTTTATTCAACTCATAATAAAGATTTAGTAAAGTCACAGCATGCGGTACTTTTATCCACAGCTGAGTGTGGGATCTATAGGATTTTTAAAATTAGTATCAATGTGCTTTAAGTTCTGAAATATGCCTTTATTTTTTTTTTAATTTTTTCATGTTTATTTATTTTTGAGACACAGAAAGACAGAGCGTGAGCAGGGGAGGGGCAGAGAGAGAGGGAGACACAGAATCTGAAGCAGGCCCAGGCTCTGAGATGTCAGCACAGGGACTGACGTGGGGCTTGAACTCACGAACTGTGAGATCATGACCTGAGCTGAAGCTGGATGCTTAACTGACTGAGCCGCCTAGGAGCCCCTGAAATAAGCCTTTCTTATCTTAAATGCCTTGAAATATAATATTTATGATCAATATTAATTTTCCATCTACCAATTACTCTATTTCCTCCTCCCTGAATAATATTCCCTTTCTTGCTTCTTCTGTACATCTTGTTTTTTCTCTCCATGTTTTCCTCTTTGTATTGCTTCTCATGGTCTGCCTTGTGCTGTTTTTGGTTAGTTCTATATATAAATTTCCTGCTAGATTTTAATCTCCTAAAGACAAGTATTCAGATCTCACTTACTGTCTATCAGAGTATGTTTCTATTTGAACTTAATAGATACTTGTAAACTTAAATCATCCATCCATTCATGTACTCTACACTTACTGAGCCTTTCATGACATATTCCTACCATGTCTGTACAGCCTATTCTTATGTGTCTGAGTATTTATTACTATAGTTCAGTTTCTGGATTTTTAAGCCAAAATCAGTATCTTTGTATTACAGAAATAAAAGAATACTTGGCCAAACAAAGAGAGCTACTGGGGAAATAGGCAAGGAGGCAGGTGGAGAGAAAGAGGGAATCAGATGAAGAATAACAAAGAAATACAAGGAAATAACGGGTGGGAGACAGCGAAAAACATGTATAAATTGGGGAAGAGCAAAATAGTGAGCAATAAACCAGTGACAGAATAAATTGATCTTGTATCTTTGCTGGTCATGAATTCCACCTCTGTTATTATTTAATACTTGACAGAGAAAAAAAATCAAGCTAAATTTGCATTAATATCTCAACTCTTTCCTTATCCACTGTCCACCTTCCTTTTCTCTCCTATGATTACATTATAATTTGTTTCTGCTTTGCAGAGAATACATTCTTAAAGACTCATAGATAAACCATTAATAAATCCTATGTTGCTATGGGAACTAATAGAGATTTAATGGTCTAATTGCTCATGCAGAGGCTGTCCATCCACTTGGCTAGAATGGTGCCATGGAAATTCAAATATTGGATGAGTGATTGGACTTTAGGACCTCTTTCAATTCATAACTTTGAAGAGTTATAAATTAATAAAAGCTGAACCTATGAGTAACTTCTAAGAATATTAAGAAATGCAGGCCAGATTTCCTTTTAGGCTATAAGTATCCAGGATCTGTTTTCTTCAAAATGACAATTTCTCTCAGGCCTTTTCCATTAGCTTTAGCTTTGAGGAAACAAATCATAGAACATTTACTGGAAGAATTTAATCATAGCTTATGATAATTCAATACAATATTTTCCAAATACATTGCTGCATAATTTATAATAAATAGGATTAATTATATATATTTAGTACATAACAATATGATTCTCTACTTCACTGGAATAAAAAATACCATTAATTTGATCCATTTGTCTAGTTGATTAATGTGTCTACTTCTTTGTCTATTCCCTTTAGCATTCAAAATAAGAAAGAGATTGTTAGTTATCAGGTAATTATAATTAAGCCCATACTAACTGCTATAATTAAAGAGAGAAAAGAATAATGGCAATAGTAATAGCCAGCATATCTTAAATGCCTAATGTATGCCAGGGTTTATTCTAGGTGCTTTAGATTAATTATGCCTCATCCTTAAAACAACATTTAGAATTTACTATTATTATTTTATCAATAACTAGGAAGTGGAAGACCAGGAATTCAAATAGGAGTAATTTGAACAATAATTCGTCGTAGTTGACTGGTGTGAGCTACAAGGTCATGGTTGTGAGCCAGAGGGACTGGTTTCAGACCTCAAGAAGGTTAATTCTAATGGGCAATAATAGTAAGAAGCGTCAAATATTATGACAAGAAGCACAAAGTACTCTGGTAGCAAGAACACCTTTCCTAGTGATGGGGAAGTTGGTGCTTGAAAGATAAATAGGACTTGGATTGCAAAGAGGCCAGAGTATGGGGGATATTTCAGGCAAGAGGGGCTGGAAAGAGGAATAGAGGATAGTGCAGCACCTTCAAGGAGCAGGAAGGGTCTTGAAGGCCATGTCCAGGCATTTGGGCATTATCTTAGGGCCACTGAAATGTGAGCATGAGATGGCCATGAGATTTTCTTTTGAGAACAAAAGAACTATTGGTGGTGTGAACCCAAATTGGGGGAGATCAGCACGAAGCAGGAGATCAATTAGAAGGCCGCGGTAGTAACTCCAGGAAGACTGACCTGGACTTTGATTTTTTTTTTTTTTTCAACATTTATTTATTTTTGGGACAGAGAGAGACAGAGCATGAACGGGGGAGGGGCAGAGAGAGAGGGAGACACAGAATCGGAAACAGGCTCCAGGCTCTGAGCCATCAGCCCAGAGCTCGACGCGGGGCTCGAACTCACGGACCGCGAGATCGTGACCTGGCTGAAGTCGGACGCTTAACCGACTGCGCCACCCAGGCGCCCCAAGACTGACCTGGACTTTGCAGGGGTGAACGAGACGAGGGGCACAATGAAAGATCTATTAAGGAGGTAATAGGAGAGTGCCTACAGGTGCTCAGAGTGGGAAGGGGCTTTAGACTATGTTGTCCAAAATCCTTAATACAGATGAGGAAACCCGAGGCCCAGAGGCGAAAAGGGCCTGCTTAAGGCTATCTGGCTGATAGGAGAAAGACAATGTTTTTTTTGAGTACAGTTGACATGCTAATGCTGCATTAGTTAATGTATACAACTTAGTGATTTCACAAATTTATATGTAATTTTACATTGACCACAAGTGTAGCTACCTTCTGTCCCAATTACATCACCAGTACATCACTGACTGTATTCTTTTTTTTTTTATTTTTTTTAATATTTATTTATTTTTGAGAGAGACAGACAGAATGTGAGTGGGTTAGGGGCAGAGAGAGAGGGAGACACAGAATCCAAAG
>NW_024412407.1:32728540-32812087 GCF_014898765.1 Herpailurus yagouaroundi
TGTGAGTGGGTTAGGGGCAGAGAGAGAGGGAGACACAGAATCCAAAGCAGGCTCCAGGCTCTGAGCTGTCAGCACAGAGCCCGACGCGAGGCTTGAACTCATGAGCTGAAGTCGGACGCTCAACAGACTGAGCCACCCAGGCGCCCTCATCACTGACTGTATTCTTTATGCTGTGCCTTTTATTCCCTTGGATTATTCATTCCGTCACTAGCATCTCCTTCATCCATTTTGCCCAACCCTTTACCCCCTCCCCTCTGTGAACCATCAGTCCCTGTATTTACAGGTCTAACTCTGCTTTTTGTTTATTCATTTTTTTAAGGTTCCACTTATGAGTGGAATCATATGGTATTTGTCTTTCTCAGACTGACTTATTTCATTTAGTGTAATATCCTTCAGGTCCATCCATGTTGTCTCATACGGCATGATCTCATCGTTTTTTATGGCTGTGTAATATTCCATTGAGCATGTATATGTGTGTCTGTGCATGCACCTTTATACACACCACATTTTCTTTTTCCATTTCTCTATTGATAGACACTTAGGTTGCTTCCAAATCTTGGCTACTGTATATAATGGTGCAATAAACACAGGGGTGCAGATGTCCTTTTGAGTCAATGTTTTCATTTTCTTTGGGTAAATACCTAATAGTGGAATTTTTGGATCATATAGTATTTTTATTTTTAATTTTTTTGAGGAGCCTCCATTCTGTTTACATCAGTAACTGTACCAATTTACATTCTTACCAACACTGCCCAAGGGTTCCTTTTTATCTACATCCTCATCAACATTTGTTATTTCTTGTCATTTTGATTTTAGCCATTCTGACAGGTATGAAGTGACATCTTATTGGTTTTGACTTGCACTTCCCTGATGATTAGTGATGCTGAGCATCTTTTCATGTGTCTGTTGGCCATCTGTATGCCTTTTTTGGAAAAATGTCTATTCAGGTCATTTGTCCATTTAAAAAAAATTTTTTTAACTTTTATTCATTTTTGAGAGACAGAGAGAGACAGGGAATGGGTGGGGGAGGGGCAGAGAGAGTCGGAGACACAGCATCGAAAGCAGGCTCCAGGCCTTGAGCTGTCAGCACAGAGCCCAATGCAGGGCTCAAACTCATCAACCACAAGATCATGACCTGAGCTGAAGTCAGCACTTAACTGACTGAACCACCCAGGTGCCCCTCATTTGCCCATTTTTTAATTGGATTGTTTTTTTCAGTGTTGAGTTGTATATGGTCTTTATATATTTTGGATATTAACCCCTTATCAGATACAGTAAAACCTTGGATTGCAAGCAACTTGTTCTGCGAGTGTTCCACAAGACAAACATTTCTAATACATTTTAACTTGATAAACAAGCTTTGTCTTGTGATACGAGTAATACATGACACTGAGCATCACATGATCACAACTGAGCCAATGGTTTTTCTCTCTCTCTCTCACTGTGGGATTGTGGGTGCTCGTCTCCCAAGCTCAGATGCCCAGTCTCAAGCTTAGGTGTTTGGCAAGAATCATTGATTTTTCAGAACATTGGAAGGTGCCCACAACTGGCACTAGTGTATTTTTTGTCACTTCAAAGCACCTATGGACAGTCCTTTGCTTTTCCATACAGGAATAAGCTTAGGGATGCTTCGCTTCATTCTAGGTCAGGCTGCCTGCAGATATAGACCCTTTCCTCTGCTGCCTTACTGCCAGTTACATTAAATACAGTATGTGACAGGACTTTATTCATACTTTAGCCAACATCTGTTAGTGATAGTGAAAGTCGTCCTACACAATAACTCTCCTCTCTCATCTCCTTCACACCAGCCATGAAGGTTTTCAAAGGTAAGTGCAGATTAATTTATTTTTCTTTATATTTTGTATTCTCTTTATTATTTTGTATTATATGCAGTATTGTAATTATTTTTATTTGAATATTTTTAGGTTGTGGAGTGAATCATCTGAGTTTCCATTATTTCTTATGGGGAAATTCGCTTTGATATATGAGTGCTTTGGATTACAAGCATGTTTCTGAAACGAATTATCCTTGCAAACCAAGGTTTTGCTGTATATCATTTGCAATATCTTCTCCTATTTAGTAGGTTGTCTTTTGGTTTTTTATGGCTTCCTTTGTCATGCAAAAGCTTTTTGTCTTGATGTAGTCCTAATAGTTTGTGTTTCTGTTTCCCTTGCTTGAGGAGACATGTCTAGAAAAATGTTGCTACGGCCAGAGGAAGACTCTTTAAGTGCAGGTCTTCTTGAACCCTCTCCAGTGATATTTCCATTGCAATGTTTCACTCTCCAAAACCTACCAAATCAGTTTACTTTTTTTTTTCTTCCCGCCATAAGAAAATGGACTTAGATGGGCTTTCTATACGTGCTACAGCGGTATAATCAAATCTGGCATGTAGGTGAGTGGTCAGATTTGTGAGGCTATTGTAAACAAGTGAGTGCTTTCCAAGTGGCAAAGAAGACTGCCTTCAGAGATTATCATTTTTTTATAATAAGTGAATAAATTAAGAACAAAAACCAAGAAATTGAGATTTTTTAATGTCATTTATTTTTGAGAAAGAGAGAGAGAGAGAGAGAGAGCAGGGGAGGGGCAGGAAGAGACGGAGACAAGGAATAAGCAGGCTCCAGACTCTAAGCTGTCAGCACAGAGCCCGATGCAGGGCTCGAACTCACAAACCGAGAGATCATGACCTGAGCCAAAGTTGGACGCTTAACCCACTGAGCCACCCAGGTGCCCCTAGAGTAGGGCTTTTCAAACTTAAAGGGCATATGAATTCCGGTGGTCTGGGATGGAGCCCATGATTCTGCTTTTCTAACAAGCTGCCAGATGTTGTTAATGCTTCTGGTCAACAGCACATACTGCACGGCCAGCCCTCACTTTTCAGTTTTTACTCCCTGGTTATAGGCATGGATAGTTAATCAGCAAAGCCAGGAGCCATCTAGGTAAAGTGGAACTAAAAAAGCCAGTCCTTCTGACTGGGAGGCATTTGCAGGGTGAAACAGGTCACTGAGTGGACAAAGCAACTCGCTGATACTCTATTGTGAAGTCATCTTCGGGAAAGGGTGGTTCCCACCACTGGAGCAACACACAGATGAGGCTCAGAGGCTCTAAATGCAGGGGAAACACTAGCCATGTGCCATCACAGTTGACAAATCGCCATGACACCCTGGGTGTCATCCTGGGAGCACAAGACTCTGCTATAGGTGCTTCAGTTCAAATCCTGTTACTAGCTTTATGACTTATGTTACCCTTTAAAGATTCTGAGCCTTAGTTTTACTCAATTTTATACTTTAAGCTTTTTTTTTTTGTCAACATTATATTTAGAATTATTCAAAAAAGCTAATAAGATAATACACATGGAAACTCGGTTGCACAGCTGGTGTTCAAAGCATTAGAAGAATGTGTGCTTGAAAATCATGTGAGTAAATCTTTAAGCCTTGGAACTAACTATTATTTTTCTCATTCCAGGTCTGGAAAGTTTATAAGCCACTTCCATGTTGGGCAGTTAAATATAATTCTTTACACACAGAAGTGGTCTATCAAAGAGTCGGAGAAGAATAGTGCACCTGCATGTTTCCAGGGGTGTATGGATTGTGAACCAGATTTAGATCTAGAAAGAACAGCAGGTAGATTTGATGAACTCCATGTGACAGAGGCAGAAAGCTCAGACTTTAAGAACTAAATTGAACAATTATGGACAGAGAGACTTAAAATTGGTGTACTTGGTGTAACAGCAAGCTTTCCCTACGGCGGTCACATCATTATGGTCAACACAGGCAGAGAAGGGCCGAGGTGGCAAAGGCAGGAGAGGATCTGATTTAGGACCAGAAAACGGCCATCTCCCTCAGCTACTTCAGGCTTAGGGCTTCCAATACACAGGAGAGGAAAAGCTGGTAAATCAGCCATCATATAAAACTCACGTATCAGCAGGGATGTCGCTTAGTAATTTGGTGCAGTTTGATAATTTGAGGCAATATCCTGAAAGCCGGGTACTGTCATGGGGATGTAGGAGACACAAGGTAAAATGATGCAGCAGTGCTCAGAGAACTTGCAAATACAGCAGAGGATATAAACATGGATACAGATGGGTAATATACAGAATGTGAAAAGACAATAAGAGTGGAGAAGGAAACAAGGGAGATTGTATTCGGGGGAGGAATCAAAGATTGTTTCATATAGGAAGTAGTACTTCCTTGAATCATAAGTCATTACATTTAAAATTAGAAGAGATCTTGGAAGTGATTTAGTCTGATCTTTCAGGCTGGTGAAAATGGTGAGGAAAGTTTGTTAGAGATAGTGTGAAGAACAGGGCTTTTTCAGATAAATTCAGAAATTTTATTCAGTGAGAGCACTTGGTGCACAAGAAAAAGCAGTGAGAGATAAGGCAAAGGGATAGCTAGATTAGAGCAAAGGAAGACAAGCCTTGAATGCCAGGCTAAGAACTTGAACATTGTTGACAGGAAACCATTCAAACAAGTGTTTGACAATATTCTGGGTTTTTTTTAAAAAATGTTTCTTTATTTATTTTGCGGGAGAGAACACAAGTGGGGAAGGGGCAGAGAGGGAGATAGAGAGAGAGGGAAAGAGAGAGAATCCCAAGCACTCCACACCCAGTGCAGAGCCCGATGTGGGGCTTGATTCCATGACCCTGGGATCATGATCTGAGCTAAGATCAAGAGTCAGACACTTAATCGACAGGACCACCCAGGCACCCCTCAAAGGAGTGTTTGATGTGAACCTATGGTTCAAGGGCAGACAGGTGGTGCCCACGCTCTATTCCTTCCCACTGTTCCTTAATAATTAGTGCTTTTTGCAAGTCAGGGGAAGCATGAATACACAAAACCATAACCCTGGATGGATTCTTGTACATATGATCCCATGAGGAGCATTCATAGTATTGGAAAACATCATTTTTTGTTTTTTTTTTTAATTTTTTAATGTTTATTTATTTCTGAGACAGAGAGAGACAGAGCATGAGTTGGGGAGGGGTAGAGAGAGAGGGAGACACAGAATCAGAAGCAGGCTCCAGGCTCTGAGCTGTCAGCCCAGAGCCCGACACAGGGCTCTAACTCACAGACCGCGAGATCATAACCTGAGCCGAAGTCAGACGCTCAACTGACTGAGCCACCCAGACGCCCCAGAAAACATCGTTTTTAACATATATTGGAACCAAGTTATATCGGGGTGGGCAAAGCAGGGGAAGTACATAGACATGTAATATTTGGCATTTCACTACCTTATAGGTTAAAGAAATGAAATATACATCATGTTTCAGAGTATCTTTAGTTTCTGCAGTATTGCTGCATATTTGTGACTTCATTGTTACAGTTGCCACAAGTGAATACAATTTGGAATTCTTGAAAACTGAAATCACCCTTTACCTCAATGAGAGGAGAAGCAATTTTCACTTGTTTGCAAAGCAGCCCAACTGGAATTATACTTCAAAATAAAATAAATATCTCCTGAGAAGACTGACATGAAATCACAATTTCTCCCTGATAAATCACAATCCTTTTGAAATGAACCTGACATACGATATTGAACCATCAGTTTCAAAAGAACCAGAAACACAATATGTCTATAATTGTCTTTTTTGTTTGAAGACAATAAGATGCAACCCACTTATGTAGCTGGTGAGGTTAGCTCTCAAAAATTTTGCTTCCTAGACTGTTCATGTGTGGAGAATAATAGTTACAAAGCATAGGTTTGCGGCAAGTTCAAGAATCAATTTTTGGATGCATCCTTCAGAAATTCCACCAGGAGTTCACTAATTGTCTTTAAGTCTAGTAAACCCTTCATCATGGGGGGTGTTCTCTTATTCCTAGAGTTAATTCTGTCAGGGCTGCCTTGCTCATCCAAAGTGTCTCCATATTTCTTGACGGAGGTCCAGTGGGGTCTGGGAAGGCCAATGGTAAAACAGCTAGACTCGCAAATGCAGTAGCATTTAAAGCTAAGCTAGCAAATACCTGCTGAGCTTGTTACCTTACTTTTACTTACATTGCTTTTTTTATTATTATTATTCTCCACAAATGGGCTGGAATTGAGCAATAAGAACTGCTGTGATTTTTTTTTTTTTTTTTAATTTACCGAAGCGCAATTTGGGGCCTGAATATTTCAATCTTTTACGACATTCATACTTTCTACTGCCTTTCTCCCCTGAAACCCATTAACAAAGAGAAAAGCATGGCCATTTGTTGTTACTCTGTTTCACTTGCCATTATGAGTTGTGGGTGAGAACCAACCATCAGTCCATAATGCTGCTTCTCTAACTAAAATCTTAGGCTTTTTCTTGGGGCAGCCCTCTGCTGGGGGCTTGATGATTCATATGCTGAATACAGGCTGCATGCAAGAAGCAAATACCAAAGGAGTCACTGGAGGTTGGGCCTTGGTGTCAACATGCAGGAAAGCTGGGGCCAGAAGATGCACGGTCATTATCCCAAACATGAGTAATGTAGGATCCTTGCAGGTGTTACTTTTTAGGGTGTTGTTGTTTTGTCTTCTGGTGGTAAGAAAAAGGAAAAAGGGAAGTGCAACTTAGCCTGCTCTTTCCAAGCTCGCAGGGGAGTCCCTTCCTCAAACACCTTTCGCTCTCGGTGGTATAACGAGACATGCCTTGGTGGCACCTGAGGGGATCTTCTCTTACTTTACCTTTGGGCCCCAGTTAAATGAGACAGGACTGTATGATTATTCCATTATTTTAGCAATTTCAGCACTTGCTGCTTTGAGGACAGTGTGGGATCCCTTTGCCCCTCATTTCTTTGGTGGGCAGGAGATGAGACTAGAATGTTTTGAGGGGCGCCTGGGTGGCTCAGTCGGTTGGGCGTCTGACTTCGGCTCAGGTCATGATCTCGTGGTTTGTGGGTTCGAGTCCCAGGTCGGGCTCTGTGCTGACAGCTTGGAGCCTGGAACCTGCTTCAGATTCTGTGTCTCCCTCTCTCTCTACCCCTCTCTGCTTGCACTCTAACTCTCTCTCCCTCAAAATAAATAAACATTAAAAAATTTTAAAAAAAGAATGTTTTGCAAAGCACATATATATATATATAAAATAAATATATATCATATAATTATATAAAAAGCATATAATTTATATATAATTATACATAAAAGGTATATTATTTATATATAACAAAATATATAAATAAATAAGTGCGTGTATACACACACAATACACACACACGCACTTTATCCTACTTCTTCTAATAATGCTCTTTACCCGGACCAGAAGACTCTAATTACAGAGATGTGGGCATATGAGTAAAATTTTAAGCCTCAAGTAGCATAAACTTATATAATTTAAAATACCAAACCTCAAAGTTTGGGATAATTTATTGCTTTTCAAGTTGCAGAACGGCAGAATAATCTACCGAGGACATGCACTGCTATTATGCATTGTTCTAGACAGCCTGGCACCATATTTAAATGAGGCATCAGAGCACTAGGTGATTCACTATTTAAAAAAACCTCTGTGTTTAGTACTTTTTGTTAACATGCTACAAGTTCTACTTTACCAATATCAATTTCATAAGTGCTCTCTGTCCCAGATAAATAAATTCTTCCAAGTTGGATTTGGCTGGTATGTTTCAGCGGAGCTGTTTCTGTCCCTCCTATTTTGACATTTGGCTGAGTTTTGTTTCAGGCATGTCAAAAGCCTGCCCTAGGGAGATAAGGATTAATTTATTGAAGAAACCTTACAATGCAGAAACCAAGCAGAAATTTTCAGAACCTGTTGTTCATGTCAGTTCAAAATGATTCATTTTAGTGAAACAGTTTTTCCCCTAAATGGAGATACCAAAGTATATTTTGTGAAATAGAGAAAAGTAATGATTATCCATGTGTTATGGGCATGTGGTTAATTATAAGTTAGAACAGGGTGAGAGGAAATCCTGCTTAGATATAATTCCATTTAGTATTAGGTCAAGCCATACGAAATCGCTAATATTCGAACAAATACATCTTTAAAACTAGATACTTTGAAAATAAAAGCCAATTAGCTTCAGCCCTTCCATTTGGGTACCTGTAGTTTCTCACATTCTAAGGCTGTGCACTGTATTTATAGGGGCTCCGAGCCAGCCACTTATCATAGCATATTGAGACACAGTAATAGGCCCTGAGTTGAAATATAAAAATATTAAACAGATATAAAGATGATAAATTAAAAAATAATCCTTTCCATGAGTCCTAATATTTTAATAAAAAAACTACATGATCAGATACCATAATTAGGTTCAATAAGCAAGAAAAAATTAACAACAACAGCAGAAATAAACCGTCATAAGTCCATCACTCAGAGGTAACCACTGTGCACTTGCTGGATCCAGCAATCATAGGCTGAGTCAATGACTAGTGGAAATATTTTCAATGATATAAGCAACTAAAATCGGGGGTTATAAGCATTAGTATTTAGGAAACACATATTCTGCTTCTCATGTTACTGAGCCATTATCTCTCACTAGGGCCTAGTTATTTCTTCTAACCTTGCAATGCTGATTAGAACCTTTCTCAGAAATTCTGAATCAGGACAGAGAAGAAACAGTGGTGATGTGGAAGTAGGGAATATGGGAGAGAGAAAAACTGATAGAGGTAAAGAGGATTTTTTTTAATGTTTATTCATTTTTTAAAAATTTTTTAAATTATTTTTTTTAATTTTTTTAACATTTTATTTATTTTTGAGACAGGGAGACACAGAGCATGAACAGGGGAGGGTCAGAGAGAGGGAGACACAGAATCTGAAACAGGCTCCAGGCTCTGAGCTGTCAGCACAGAGCCCGACGTGGGGCTCGGGATGGCGAGATCATGACCTGAGCCGAAGTCTGACGCTTAACCGACTGAGCCACCCAGGCGCCCCTAACGTTTATTCATTTTTGAAGGAGAGAGAGAGAGAGGGAGAGCGAGAATGAGTGGGGGAGGGGCAGGGGCAGAGAGAGAGGGAGGCACAGATTCCGAAGCAGCCTGAGCTGTCACCACAGAACCCGACGTGGGACTCGAACCCGTGAGCCGTGAGATCAAGAGCTGAGCCTAAGTGTGATCCTTAACCAACTGAACCACCCAGGTGCCCCGAGGTAAAGAGGAATTATATGAAGAGATTGACAAGAAGAAAAAGAGATGCTTTGCTAATTCATTCACTAAGAAACTATGGTCAACCTTAGCTGAAATTCAAAGGAATCACAGATGTATATCCCATGCAATGCAAAGCTGCATCAGTGTTAACATTAATAAATAAATTCTTTTTGAAAGAATGACACAATACTAACCAAGCAGGGACTGCATGTGTCATGTCAGTTCAGTTACACAAAAATTCTTATAGTTTTCTTTGCTTTAGTTTTTAAGGTAGATGAAAATTGTGCTTTGTAAAACTCTCCCAAATCATATAAAAGCATGTCTTAGGAGCCATTATTTGAATGGTTAAGCTGACATACTTCTGAAAGGTCTGTTATATTTTTGATGGTTACAACTACTCTTATCCTCTGATAGTTGAGAAGGTCTATAACCTCATTTCAGTTTCCTATCTACAAGTTTTCGTTATGGGAGGTGCTCCGTATATGATAGGGATTGAATAAGCTGATCAGATCTTTTCAGTTTATGGCAGTTGAACTAGAGAGAACCTAGGGACACTGATTTCCCTGCTATCCAAAAGTAGAGGCTTCTTATGAAACCTTTCCTTAGCCGAAATAGCATAAAGTGAAAAAGCAATTAGCATTGATTTATATGGAGATTTTTTTGAGCATTCCCAGACCCCCAAAACAACCTCTCTTAGGCTTCTCTGATACCTCAGGACACATCTTGCTAATGGATGCACAAAATAAATGGAGATAAAGCACAGATGGTCACAGACACTGTTCAAAAGACACTGTTCAAAGACACTGTTCCGGTGGCTGGATGCTGAGATGTTGAGTGTGGTTCCTGGGGAAGAAACTTGACGGGACCCCTCTAGATAACGCTGGGTGGGCACTGCCTCTACAGAAGATTGCTGCAAAACAAAAACTGAATGCTAATTTTGCTTTTTGCCTTTTTTTTTGAAAAAGGAAAATTCTCTTCTAATTTCCTTTGGTTAGCGAAAACAGGTACTAATGTAGATCTTTTGCAAAAGCAAAGTGGCAAAGCAAAACTTGAACTTTTGAAAAGCAGGGGACACCTAGTAGCTTTTATGTTTCTGTGGACAATGTTTGATGTTCAAATGGACTTGCAGACCCCTGGCAAAAAGTTTTCCTCTTTTCCAGGAAATATTGATGTTTGCTACTTTTTTTTTGTTGTTTGTTTGTTTTTTTAATTTTTTTTTCAACGTTTATTTATTTTTGGGACAGAGAGAGACAGAGCATGAATGGGGGAGGAGCAGAGAGAGAGGGAGACACAGAATCGGAAACAGGCTCCAGGCTCTGAGCCATCAGCCCAGAGCCCGACGCGGGGCTCGAACTCACGGACCGCAAGATCGTGACCTGGCTGAAGTCGGACGCTTAACCGACTGCGCCACCCAGGCGCCCCGATGTTTGCTACTTTTGTATTTACTTGAGAGAAAATAAAGTGCTTACTTGCCCTCAGTTTCTTTACCGTTACTTGTATGAAAGATATTCCACCAAAACCAATTTACTTTTAGTGTTACTTTGTTGCTTGTGGATCAAAACTAAAAATGCTGAATAGAAACCAACATGTATTTTGAAATTTAATATGAAATGGGAAATTCGTGCATCAGAATATGAGGTATTTCATTTGGGTCTACATCTGGTTTTCACCTGATAAAGCAATCATTTTTAAAAAATGTTTATTTATTTGAGAGAGAGAACACGTGTGCCGGTGTGGGAGGAGCAGAGAGAGAGGGAGAGAGAGAATCCCAAGCAGGCTCTGTGCTGTCAGTGCAGAGCCGGATGGAAGGCTCGTACTCACAAACCGTGAGATCATGACCTGAGCTGAAGTCAAGAGAGCTTAACCAACTGAGCCACTCAGGCACCCCAAGGCAATCATTTTTAAGTTGTTCAAGGTCTCTGGCAGTTACGCTAAAATTTGGTAGAATTTATAATAGAAATAAAGGAAATAATTCTGTAGAGGATGTTTTTTTGAAGTTTATTTATTTATTTTGAGAGACAGAGAGAGAGAGAGAGTGAGAGAAAGTGGAGGAGGGGCAGAGAATTCAAAGCAAACTCCAAGTGTAAAAGCCTGATGTGGGACTTGACCTCACGAACTGTGAGATCATAACCTGAGCTGAATTCGGGAATTGATAGCTTAATGGACTGAGCTACCCAGGTGTTCCTGTGAAGGACATTTGTACCGCACCACTCATTTTCAAATAAGCAACCTTTGTGCAAACTGGGTAAAAAGAAGGACCCCGTGATACAGGCACACACAGGAAATGCAGCCTCTGCCCAGTGACCCGGAGACCAGCTATATATGTTCAGTATAGAAGATTTTGGAGGATTTTCAAACTTAATATACAGGAGGACATTTAGTCTTGAAAAAAGAAAAAAAAATAAGGTGCTGTGTTCAAGGTCGCAATGAACATTAATTTACACACACTAAACAAGCTTGCATGGTCATGGAATATTAGCTAAGATTGCCATGTGGTCACACGTAGCACGAATATGGAGAGAACGGCAAATGCGTCTCTAGGTTGAGGAAGCAGCTTTAAAAGGAACGATTAAACATTAGTGAACAGTTTTTGAACTAATATATAGTTGTGGGTTTTTTTTTTTTTTTGGTGAAAAGTATAACACCTCACCCAAAGTTATTCTAAAATATGAATACTTTTCATTCTAAAGTAAAAAGCCAAATAAAAGAGAAATAATCCCTTTGAAAATGATCTCAATTTGTAGTCATGTAGAAAACCATGAGTTTCTTATTGTATTTTCATGTGTTTTGATGTATGCATCCATGTAAGACCCATTTCATTGAATGATAGCAATGATTACATCCACTAAAATTCTAAGGGCTTGAGGGGCCTCTGGGTGGCTCAGTTGGTTAAGTGTCTAACTTCGGCTCAGGTCACGATCTCGTGGTTCCTGAGTTGGAACCCTGTGTCGGGCTCTGTGCTGACAGCTCAAAGCCTGGAGCCTGCTTTGGATTCTGTGTGTGTGTCTCTGTTCCTCCCCTGCTTGCACTCTGTCTCTCTCTCAAAAATAAATAAAGATTAAAAAAATAAAAAAAAAAAGAAAAGAAAATTCTGTCCTCAACGAAGCTAAATCTTTACTAGGATCATTGGAGAATTGGCTTCAGAGAGGTCCTATTATTAACGCATAACACACACACCCCACCCCATGCACTGCTGACTTGAAGAAGTATTTGTCACATCTTATCCTTGCAGTAACATTTCAGGACACTTTTGTCTGAAATTTGACTTACTGTCGTTCCTCGACCTCTCTGCAGAATCTGATTCTGGTTAGTGCTCCTGAGTCCTCTTCCCTTGGCTTCTATCACACTACAAACTTCTGACTCATCTTCCAGCCACTCCTCTGTCTTCTCTGCCTCCCCTTGCCATCCTCCTTGTGCCTGTTTTGTTAATTTGTTTTATATTCAAGTTCTAAATTCTCATTTTTTCCCTCTTGTTATCTCCATAGGTGACCACATCTGGGACTGTGGTTTATTTACCAACCATCTGTGTGCTGAACACTCTAGAATCTGGTTTTCTAATCCTGACACCTCCTCTGAGCCCCAGACCTGCATATTTAACTGCCTCCTTGAAATACCTGCTCAAATATCTGACGCATTTCAAACTCGGACATCGGACGCATTTCAAACTCAAGGCTCTTAAAACAAACTAAAAATCAACACCTTGTCCCTAACCCTAATCTCTATTTGGTATTACCCCATTTCAGAAAATGTTCCACCATCCGTCTGGAAATGTACAATCTGGAAATGTGGGGTCATCTTCAATTTCTTTTCACCCTCACCTTCTCTTACCAAATTGAACTTATGTCCTGTGGTTTTTATCTCCGGAACATGTCTGATTCTGCTCAAATTTCCTCCTCTCTTATTTGCCATAGATTTCTAGAGTGTATTATCTTCTCATGCTCTCCCAGCTAGTGTCTACACTGTATTCAGAAAATATTTCCAGTATATAAAGCTGGTAATGTTGCTCTCTGCCTCGAACCCTTCACTGGATGCGTGGTATACCTGGGATAAGGACAGATGTACCTTTATGTGGCCTGCCTTAGTGCTCACAACATTTTAACCTTGATAATCTTTCCAGCTTCATCTCCTTCCACACACCATCTTGCTTTCCTGTATTCCAGCCAGACAGACCTTCTTTAAGGTTCTTAACTGGAATATTCTCCCTCCCACCTTGAGATTTGTGCATGTGCTCTCTTCTTTAAGTGGTCTTCCTGCTCCAGCCCCTTCTTTGCCCATCCTTTAAGCTGGAACATGTGTATGTCCTCATCATGTTGATCTCAAATCCTACTACAGTGACTGGTACATGGTAAGCCCTCAAGAGATCTCTTTGGAATGGATGAATGAATGAGAGAGAGATTCATGAGATTCAAAAAAACTTGAAAAATCTGAACTGATCTGTTCAGATGGTGTGTCAGATACTCCTTATTATCCTTAATATCCAATTTCTACAATAATCCCTGACTTTTAGTGGGTGTATGAATTGGAGAAGATTGCGTTTAGCAGCTTTCTGTGCAGCCATATATGGCTATAGGACCAATTCCTGGTTATTGGGATATAAGAGAAAAGTGCACCACTTCCAAAGTGTTCTTAAAGGAAAGGAATGTGCTTTGTTTCAATGATCTTCTCCTTTCTTCTGGTGGAAATGTGAATGGAAATGCCAAAATTCCAGCATTTATCCTAGATCATGAGGTGACTATGAAAATGGAAGCCATGAATGGAGGAGAAATAACAAGATAGAAAGAGCCTGAGCTCCTGGCAGCAGGGATGTAAACTTCTTTCTTATTTGGCAATAAGTCGAACCTAAATCTAATTAATTTTTTCTCAGAACCCTTGGTTTTAAAGAACTTTTTTATTATACAATAATTTTAAGTTATAAGAAGGTTACAAGCATAGTACAAAGGAATCCCAGAGAGTGTTTACTTAGATTTACCAATTACTAACGTTTTGCATTTTGTTTCATTTGTTCTGTCTCTTTATCTGTCTGTCTATCCATCCATCCATCAATCCATCCATCCAAATATATATATAATTTCATTATAAAATACATTTTAAAAATTTAAACCATTTGAGAGTAACTTCCATAAATCATGACCCCATACTCCTTACTTAACATGTGCATATTTACTAAGAACAAGGACATTCTCTTATATAACCACAACATACTTTTCAAGTTTAGGTTATTTAATATTGACACAATACTATTACGTAAAACTCAGCCCATATTTCAATGTGAGTGTGCTAAGAATCACCATGTTATTTTAAGTATCATGCACCCTCGCAACTGAATCATTTGTAGTAATGGTTCTGAATCAACTTGTTCTAAAAACAATGATGTGGTTGTCTTCAAATTTCACTCAGTCCTTTGTTAAAGCACTTGATCTTAAAAGCGCTACCCAGAGGAACAGTTGCTTAGACAGCAAAGAAAGGGTCCAAACTGTCTGCCTCCTACTGCTTGTGAAACAAAAGAAATCCACCATACCCAGACCTCATTCCTAGAAACCCTAAATTTCCCTCTCCTATTCAGGGGAGAAGCTTATTGCAAAACAGATTTTTACAGCTATTGTGAGAACCACAGTAGTTACCTATGTTGATAAGCACAACCTTTCATTTATAAACATGAATGTTTACAAATAAGAATGGATAACCAGGGGCCAACAGAAATTGAGGAAAACCAAAGCCTCATGTACAAGGAGAAGGCTGATTAAACAGAACTAATCCTAGAGGATTAGTTAGAACCTCTAAGATTAGAGGTACCTAGAGGAACCCAAAATAATGCAACAAAGAGAATTTTAACAGTCATAGAGGAAGAACAAATTGCTATGATAAAGGGATAGTCTGAGATGAAGAAGAACATTGTTAGAAATTAAAACCATGATAGCTGAAATTTAATACTTTAATGAAAAGTCTAAATAATAGAATTAATTTGGCTGACAGCATCTCCCAAAACATAAGACATAAAAGACAAAAAATATAAATGTAATAGAAAATTTATGAGAAATAGACATTAAATTCAGGGTATCCAATATTCATTTTCCCAGAAAACAAGAAGAGAGACTAAAGGAGGAAAAAAATCTCCACCATTTTTGTTCTATTCTATCATGTGAACATTTAAGAGCCTAAGACACACAACCAAATTAAGAACAGCTTGTCTGGGGGGTAAAGTTAGCACTATATCCAATATACACAATGATTTGAAGAACCAGTTTTCTGACATAGTACAAAGTGTTAAACAAATAATAAAAAAATATTTCTCTGCGCTGAAAAACGACTTTAGCTGAAAAAAACCTCACAAAGTGCCAAAGCATAATAAAGTAATAATAATAACAATAATAAATCCCCTATAAGTATTGTTAGATTAGCAAATAAAAATACATACATTTGAGGCAGAGAGAGAGAGAGTTTTAGTTTATTGTTTACCTGAAATTATACTGGCTAGAGGGTCTGGTACCTTGTCTAGCCACCATAACTCCAAATCTATATATATTTAAAAAAAATTTTTTTTTTCAACGTTTATTTATTTTTGGGACAGAGAGAGACAGAGCATGAACGGGGGAGGGGCAGAAAGAGAGGGAGACACAGAATCGGAAACAGGCTCCAGGCTCCGAGCCATCAGCCCAGAGCCTGACGTGGGGCTCAAACTCACGGACCGCGAGATCGTGACCTGGCTGAAGTCGGACGCCCAACCGACTGCGCCACCCAGGCGCCCCAAATCTATATACATTTAGATGAAACTGAGATAATTCTTTGAACTCCAAGGATGAGACAGTTCTAGAAATGAGCATGGAAAGGTGTGAAGAACCCTAAATGAGTCACCACAATGGAATGACTCTCAGGTTGGTATCAGACTTCTCTGAAACACATGAGGTTATGTTTGGAAAGATCTAGAAAGTTGAGACAAAGAATTGGGAACTTAAAGTCCTCTACTGGTCAAAGTGGCATTTAAATGTGAGGGTGAAATAAAGTACTCTAGGAACAAAAACAAACTTCCGTGTAAGGACATCTTAATGACGACACATCAGAAGCATTTCAATTAAAACCAGGAACTAGAAAATTAAGAATATTATCACCCATAGTTCTCATTATACACATACAAAGGAGACCATATAATTAAAAAGTGTGGTAAATATTGCAGAGGAAGAGATAAAGCTTACAATTTTCATAAGTATGACTGTCCAATAAAAATTCCAAGATAACTAATTAAAGAATTATTAGAACTAATATAATAATTTAATGCAGTGATTATATACAAGAAATACATGCAAATATTAATAGTTTTTCAATACGTCAGCAGGATCCAATTAGAAGTTTTAATGAAATTTGAGATCTCATTAAAAGTGGAAAACAGTGAAAAAAACTTAGGAATAAGCTTAGCAAATATCGTATAAGACCTTTAAGAAGAAAAGTATAAAAACAGTGTGAAGTATAATGATGAGGTTTGGGGGGTGACAGTGGGGTTAGTGGGGTCTTCAGCCGATGACCAAGAAAGAATTCTTGAAGATATCTTTGGTGCAAAAGCTGATTTTATTAAAGCACAGGGACAGGACCCTTGGGCAGAAAGAGTTGCCCTAGGACCATGAGGAGAGACTGGTTATATACTATGGGATTGGGGGAGGTAAAGCCCAGGGGAAGTTTCCAGTGAGATTTCCATATGCTAAAGAAGACTCACAGGATACTGGTGGCCTAGCTATTGTCAAGGTAAGATTGTTTTTTCCCCTTGCAAAGCATTAGCATTAAGATAGTAGGGAGTTCCTGATGAAACGTTTTATGCCACCTGCCTCAAGTATTTGCCAATGGGCTGCAGGTTATAAGGAAATTTAATTTTATCTGCCATTGCCTTCTGCCTTTCTTCCCCACATCATATAAAAAAGACTTCAATAAAGGGAAACACACTACATTCTAGTATGAAAAAGATAATCATTTTGATGATGTCAGTTTTCTTCAAATTAATTGAAAAGTACATGATATCACAAGTCAAAATCCACCCACCCCCTCTATAGTTAATAGAATTTAAGAAGCTGACTTCATTTCTTTGGAGGGGTAAATGCATAGGAAGAGTGGCATTTGATAAAAGAGGACACTTACTCTAACATTTATCAGCACCAGTGCTGTTAAGTTACAGTTAGAACAATGCAGTATTAGTGGAGGAATGAACAACTGAACAACAAAACAGAATCAAGAAGCTATAAAGAAACCCATGTGTATATTAACGTCTATTTTAGAATACATTCATTATTTCAAATCAATCAAGGAAATAGTGGCTAGTACAACAAATGATATAACATTCGAGGGGAAAAGATTTCTAACTCAAATTGTGCACAAAATGAATTGCAAATTGATCAAATTTTCAAGAAAGCAGTTTAGCAGAGGCTCCAAGCCTGGGCTCTGGAACATTTCCTGGACTCACACATACCAACAAGTTAGATAACCGTTCCATGCGGCTGGCTCAGCCTCCTTACTTGAAATTTGGGGATATTCATACCTTCCCTGTAGAGTTGTTATTAAGAATAAATGTGCTAACATTTTTTTTTAGCATGCCCGGTTTTTCCTTCTTTATTGAATGCCTTTCAAGCTGTAATTACACTTGAAGGTGATGAGTTAGAAAGGAGAGGTGCACTGAAGGCATAAGGCTGCTCATAGACCTGGCTCTAGACAAGCAACGGAGAGAACTGAGGCTTAAGAAAAGCATTAGTGCAGCAGCCCGTGGGGCAGGTGGGTGGGCCACATGCCCCCTCCCCCTGGAGAGGCCTGTCACATACTGAGTGTTAACTAAACTTAAAAAATAAAGCTTGTGTATAGGATAAAATCACAGACAGAATAACAAACAGGCGAAATGCCACAGAAGCACAAGCAAACATAAAGATGACAAAGGATAGCTTTCGGTATTTGTAAAGAGCTTCTACAAGCCAAGAGGTGGGTGGCAATGAAGTATGGGAAAAATAGACAAAAGATATACAAATCAAAGAAAAATGAAAGCCAAGCAGTTCAACCTTATTATAATCTCTAGTAACTGGAAAACACAAACTTAGACATTAATGAAATGACCGCAGCTTTAGCAAGGAAGCACTTAATGCCTGAGGGAGGAGAGAGACACCCATCCGGGCTCCCAGATGAGACCAGGTGACCTGTGGAGTTACAAACATTTGCACTGAATGGCTTGGGCAATGGGGTCCCAGCTCACCTTGACCATTACACTTGAGCTGCCTGGCCTGGTCACCATTCCCTAAATTCCCTAAATACTCTACACATTCCCTTAACACCTATTGATATTTCCTCTGGTTGATATGCCCTGCTTCTGTTTCTTCATCTGGGAATATTCTCTGTATCTTTCAACACTCAGCTCAAATGTTTTCTCTTCTGGAATATCTTCCTTAGTTCTCAGGGGACAGTCTCCTCTTTCATGCACCCACTATTTTGTTGTTTATATATCGACTATGGGTTGATCACCATCTTCTGACTTGTTTTATCCTTCTGTGTGCGTATCTCCCAAACGATTGCAAGCTCCTTAAGAACCAAAGCTATTACTAGTTTATTTCTCTGCACATAGTAGACACCAGCACATAGTAGAGACTTAATAATATATTTGTTAATGATGAGTGGGTATTTATTTAAAAATACTTCCTATCTGGGGCACCTGAGTAGCTCATTAGATTAAGGGTCTGACTCTTGATTTCATGGTCCATGAGTTCAAGTCTCAAATCAGGCTCCATGTTGACAGTCTGGATCTTGCTTGACAATCTCTCTCTTTCCCTCTTTCTCTCTGCCCCTCCTTTGCGCTCTCTCTGTCTTTTTTATTTAAAAAAATAAAAATACCTCCTTTTTATTTTCATGGATAATTATTAATTGATTCCACAGTCTTGAACAAATTCATTCCTACTTCAACCATAATCATATATATGATATAAAAATGTTAAATGTTAAAGGAAAATAGGATATTTTTACCATCAACCAATGTTACTTTTTTACTTCCATCTTTATTCTCTTTTGGAAAAGTCTTTTCAGAACAAAATTCACATCAAATGTGTGAATTTTGATGTTCTGTAAATACAAGATTTAAAATAGAATGTGCTGTATGTAAATAAATAAGAATATATTTCACTGAAAAGTAAATACATAATGTCACATTCCATATTCTTGCAATATTTATTTAAGAATATTCAGTTACAACTTAAAGCAGAAAAATGCTGATAATTAGAAATGCTGTCCAGCAAGTCAGAGATGCATCTTTTTGTAGGTTGCCTATTCTACTAGGCTGCCCTATTTTAAAAGGTTAATGAATTCCCTTTAAATGATCAGACTTCTCTAACTTGTGCCCTTAAATTCTCCGCTGAGGAAGGATAAAAGCAGAAAGACAGTATGAAACTACAATAAGTTGTCTCCCTGGCATCTTCTCTGATCATCAGTATTCATGGCATTGACTCTGAGTCATCTAAATGGGTTAGAGAGGTAATTAGGATATTGACAGGCAAAAGCAATGGATGTGAGTGAACCTCTGATTATCCTATTACTTGCCTTTACCAGCATGATGCTGAAAGCCAAGAAGCAACTCTAAAACCAAACGAATCTGAGATGTCATTGCACACAGGTAAAAAAATAAAAAAACACTTCTAGGTCCCCCAAATAATACTACAGATGTAAATGAATCAAAATGTTTTCATTCGTTCTGAAGCTTAAAAAAGTAGTAAAATTGGGTCTATATACAGAATAGCAAATAACATCTGATTTTCTACAAATATTTAAGTATTTAGTAATTTCTGCCTATTTTTCACACAGTAGGCCAATATTGGTTTTACTATACCCCACCTCAGCTTACACTTCTATAAGAAATAAACTATAATTAAATATGGAAAATATTTCTGATCATAAGCTCATTCATATTTTACTGTTTTATTTCTTCCATCTTAACACTTTGCAAAGCATAAACTTAAAAGATAATTAATGGTCTAATTTTACAAGATGAATACATTATTAAAACTCTGGGAAACATCGGAGAGCATTGGGCCCAGCCATCTTATTTCAGATAAGTAGAATCAGACGCCTCGGAAAGGAGAGGGACTTACCCAAGGTTCACAGCAATTAGAGAGAAGTAGGGCAAGAGCTCTGCTCTCCCGTCCCCCAGCCAGGGGCACATTCCCACCAAGTGACCCTTCCCCCAAGTCTTTGCTTCAATTTCTCTAAAATGATTCTCCCCTCAAAATGTGCAATATTTTCTCTTAATGTCCCTTAAAAAGTTAAGCAAACAAATAACAAATACCCTTTGTATAGCAATATCATAATCTTTGAGAATTAGGGAGAGAGGATGTACAATAGGGTATCTAAATCAATAGGTGATAATTATCTCATTATTACACTGGAAGGGAAATGTTCTTCGGTTTTATGCAACACAGGATTCACATCTTTAATCCATATCTTCTGCTAACATGGTAGCATGTTTTGCTCTGCCTAATCACTAAACATTTAACCCTGTTTTAAATATTTAAAATCTGACTGCCCAGTTGTTCGTTTACTATGACAAATATTTCTTACATCTTTTATTATTTACATGGTGGGAAATACTCAAAGGATGTTGTAATTAGTCACTAATAAGTCTCAAAGTGCCTTCTGAGTTTGGAGGATACTTTACTGTCCCTCCTCCATCTTCTAACAGAGAGTGATTTGCCAAGATCACAGAACTAGTAAAGGCCAGGCTCGAGTTTGACGCTGATGTCTGAACTTTGTACGCTCTTTTGTTTCACACTAGACGTCGCAAAGCTTTAGAGTAGTATTTCAGTAATGGTAAATAATACAAATTATTGGAAGTGGGAAACAGATACAGACTCCAGAATAAACACTTTGACACCATGGTGATACAGAACAATGCACTCTTTGTTTCCGTTTTCTACATCCCAGGCAACAAAATAATATCTAACCTGCAAATCAAACCTACCTACACATCGGTTTTTGGAGTCTTCTCTCTTGGACCACAGTGTTTGGTTCTTACTGTTGATCAGGCACTATTTGTACTGTTATTGTATCTTTTAATGTCAAATGTCTTACATTGTTACATGAGCCACTTTTCTCCCTTTTTAAGCTTATTTATTTATTTTGAGAGAGAGAGCACAAGCAGGGGAGGGGCAGAGAGAAACAGAGACAGAACCCCACACCATCAGTGCAGAGCCCAATGTAGGGCTCAAACTCATGAACTGAACCATGAGATCATGACCTGAGCCAAGATGAAGAGTTGGAAGTGTAACCAACTGAGCCACCCAAGCCCCAGTCCCTCCCTCTCTCCCTTCCTCCCTTCCTTCCTTCCTTCCCTCCTTCCTTCCTTCCTTCCTTCCCTGTCTTTAAAAAGTATATTTATTGAGTTCCTTCCATGTTCTAGTCAGCAAGCTAGAGACTAAGGTGAGTCAAACACAACTACTGTTCTCAAAGATTCAGAGCCTAGAAGGAAAGACAGGAAAATAAATAAGTTCAATGAAAGACTGTAGGTACTACAAAGAGGTGTATGGAAGACAGGGGCGCAAAAGGTGTTATAATTCTATTTACAAAGTCATCAGTTTTTAGGAAGCATGTAAAGGTAAACTGCTATGATGTCTGCAATTCACTTTAACGTACTCTAGGAACAGTATCTACACAAAAGAGAGAGAGAGATAAATGAAATAATAACGGCAAAAATTTGATAACTGCTAAAACTGAGTGTACAATACATGGGTAATCGTTATATTATTGTCTCCAATTTTGTATATATTTGAAATTTACTTATGGTAAATGTTTAGAAGCACATCATTAGCACAGTTAACATTTATTGAATGCCTACTAAGAGGCAGGTACTAAGTACTTTTCCTGTATAAACATATTCAACTCTCACAACTACCCTGTGAGGTAGGAACTATTAGCGTATCTGTTTCACAGGTGAGGAAACTGACACTGAGAGGCTCAGTAAGTTGCCTAGATTCACAGAACTAGTGAGTAATGGAGCTGGGCGGTCTTGCCATGTTGTATCATTTCTCAGCATAGGGTAATTAATATATAATGATAGTTACTTAGCATATTTAGGCTCTGTGCTAAATACTTTACATATAGTGTTTTATTTAATCCCTGCAAAAATGTAAGGACTTAAGTCTCAAGGGTCCTTTTTATGGTGGTGAATGTGGTAAGACACGCAGGACATGATGCTTGAATTGAGTTTCTATAGCTGAAAGGCTATCTCCCAGGATGAAAAGGATGTGATCCCATTCCAGGTGGTTAGAGAATCCTAACCAATGCGCAGAGATAGGATGGTTCAGACCCTGGCACCTGCAGTGGAGGAGAATTAGGTGTGAGTGAGTGGTACAAGAGTTGGGCAAGGTTGTATAACCAGGCAGAAGTGGGATCTGAAGGTTCTCAAGACATGGTAAGCAACTGGGGCACAGTTCCGAAAGTTATGAAAGAGACACTATTGACTTATAAGCAGGAAGGGACAATACCAGACTTAGATTTGTAAAAGTCAACTATGGGCCTTGAGGGGCATGAATCAGAAGCCCGGGGCAATGTCCAATACGTAACTGACTCAGTTGGTTTGTTTAATGGTTCCTCTGAATGCACATTTACTAATCTTGATAAAGTCTATGCAATGTTGGATTACTTCTCTTTTCTCTGAAAACAAAAATAAAACCAAACACTAGCTTTTACCTTTTCTGTGCCTTTTTTCTCTCATGCACATGGTGCCTATTTAAATGAAATACTCTCAAAGGGCATTAAATAATTGTGGTGGACTGAGTCATTTTCTAACCATAGTCTGTTTTTTAATTAGAAGAAAAAAAAATTCCCATAGGTCAACCTTTGAGGTCACCACTCTTTATTCTGTGGCTCAGATAGCTTGAAGTTCATCTCAACTATTAAAAAATGATTTTACTTTAGCTTCAGTTAAGCATGTGGTTGCATTTCTCACATCTAATAAAAATATTTATTTCCAGGGATCCTGAAAAAGGAAGAAAGCAGTCTAAATTGCTTCATCCTCTCCTTGTACTCTTTGCTGACAGTTTATAGATGCTATTTTTAATAGGCAACTTTACTACCACATTGCCCTTTCTCCAAAACTCTGGGGTCTGAAAAAATTATATCACATCAATTAGCTTCCATGGAGCATCTTAAGATGATAAATGACTTGTTGGCATGAATGAAGGGAGAGGAAGCTTTTCTCAAGGAGCAAATTAATATCTGCTAAAAAGTCATAGCGGATCTGTGCCTATTTGGTCTATGCCTTGAACTCACCTTCCTTCTTTCAAAATTGCATCTATTTTATCTTCTGTCTACTCTCACTCTGATTTACTATGTATTAGTAATGCCTTAAATTTTACATTGTAGGAAATGTACCATCAGCCATGCAAGATTTTACTCTGGAAGCTTCCAAAAGTATCACAATTTTTCTACTTTTATTATAATAGTTAATACTTTGTGTGTGTATAGTGTGATTGGTCCCAACAATCACTTCTGCTGAGGACCCTTTAAGCCAGACCTCCCATATCTATACCACACATCTACATCGCAGGAAGCTCATAATACAAGCCAGAAAAAAAGAAAACAACAAGAATGGCGGGAGTTGATCTGGGCAGTTCATTCATTCAACAGATCTTTACTGAAGCCCATGTCTAGGCCAGGTACTAGGAATTTAGTAGTGAACACAATATACATTATGGAGTTACGGAGAAGTTAATCTGTATTAGTAATTAATGTATGCTATAATATGAAGAATTTGGGGGCCTCTGGGTGGCTCGGTGGTTAAGCCTCCAACTTCAGCTCAGGTCACGGTCTCATGGTTCATGAGTTTGAGCCCCACATCGGGCTCTCTGCTGTCAGCACAGAACCTGCTTCAGATCCTCTGTCCTCTACTCGCTCTCTGCCTTTCCCCTGCTCACACACTCTTTTACTCCCAAAAATAAAAATAGAAGCATTTCTTTAAAAAAAAAAAAAGAACTTGGGGTATTTAAGCATATTCACATTCATCAAGTAGAGAGGCCCTCTGCATTTAATTTCTTTGCCTGTGCTCCTCAAAGTTCTTGTCCACAAGGAGGGCCATGAGCCTGACCTGAATGGAAGTCAGTACACTGCTGCCTTCATCAAAAAAGTCTTACTAGGAAAAAAAATAGCTGAAATTAACAGTGTGCCTAGTGGTGTAGGTAATTTACACTCTGGCATAAGTTGCTTGATTCCTTATGCACATTCTACCAAGGTCCTCGTGTTGCTGCAGACTAGTAAGAAACAACTCACAGATGGGCAGTCTTCTAATCTCACTTTGGATTGCACTGCTCTAGACTATGTTCCTGCTTTGTTGAGTTATCAACTGTAGACTCAGTTCCTAAAGGCTGTAATTTGAGTGCAGGTTTAAAGAGAGACTAAATCTTAGTGTTAAAAACTCTGAAGAATTCCAATTCAGAAGTAGACTCTGGGGGGTAGCACAGACACAAACGAGAATGTAGAACAGAGCAATGTTCCTGTCCTTCAATTACAGTTCTTTAATTGCTTTGTTTAAGGTTCTACCATCACTTCCTTTGTGAGAAGGAACAAGGGTATGATCAATACTTACTATGTACTCATTATACTAGTTTCTCAAACGTAATGTGCATACAAATCTCTTGGGAACCTTGTAAAGAATACTATTCCTATTTAATAAGTCTGGAGCAGGCGTTAGTTTCTACATTTTTAACAAGCTTCCAAACAATTCCAATGCTGTTGGACAGTGGGTCACATTGAGTAGTGAGGCTTGGTGTTTGCAATATTTATAGTTCATTGCATAACCATTGCAGAAAACTGGGCTTAATCATTCTCAATATATTCTTTTGCTGTTTTCATTCATATAGGAATTAAAGATCCTCTATCTTTCTGTCATATTCAAGTGTTATTAAAAATTTGTGAGTAATATGCATAGAATTCACTCATTTCTTTCTTGATATCCATAACTGCACGGGTTTTTAATTAATTCATTTTTTAACCTATACTTGATACCTTTGCACATAGTTGGGCTGTATAGGAATAAAGGATCTGACCATTTCCAGAATGTTGTTTACACAGTTCACAAAACATGGGAGTCTAAAGTCCTGTGGCTCTCAGGAAGGTACAAATAGGGCTTGGGCAAATAATAATAAGAGAATTTTTCAACTACATCCAATCTGTATAAGTTCCCATATAGACAGGAAATTCATATAAAATTTGTATCCCAGCCATTTTTCCACTTCTCTTCATATGGTGTATTGATTTTCTATTACCATTGGTTTCTGGCCAAACACTGACACAAGGTCAAATTCATAAAGGTAATGAAGAGAAAGCCAGGGAACTCGAGTGTTGTTATTTACAACTCGGAGGAAAATCTGCACAACTCCACGTGGTCATGGAAAAGAGTATTTCGGTTGCCAAGAAAAAAGGAAGTGTTAAAACCCCTGCCAGGATATAAAAAACTCACTAATTTCCTAACAAGAGGGCTGTCAATGAGGATCTGGGAAATTGGATTAACAGAGAAGAGCCAAGATTTAGCTTGACCATTAATCATGGCAGGTGGGAAATGTTAAGTAAGCTTGAGACTCCTGACTCAACCATTCATTCAATGTTGCAAACACACGGCATTGGAAAAGGTTCTAAAATCCTAAGACTGTGCCTTTTAGTACTTCTCCACAAGACGTGTTCAATGAATGTGAACCAGATACTACTATACTAAGTACAGGAGATACAAAGATGAATAAGATATAGTCCCTGGCTCCAAATGGTCCATTGAAATGAGACTCACAGACAAATAAATTATAGATTAAAATACATAAGTGCTATTTGTCCCAAGTCTGTTATACGACCCCTGAACTTAAATAAAGAGACTTTACTGGTATTCTGATTTTAATAAAGCTCTTTCTCATGTGATTATTAACTGTTGATATAAATTTTGTGCTCTATAGCAAAAAGGAAACTTTTGCTCTCCAGCCTTTTAATATTTGAGGCTGATTCTCATAATTATATTTAGATATGTCTTCAAATTAAACACCTATTTCCTATTCAAAGAATGACAGGAAGAAAAAAAAAGGAATAGAAAGACATAAGGTTAATTCTCAGCACATTATTTTATTTATATAATCAAAGAATGTATAATAAATTGATTTCATCTAACAAAAACACTGACTTATACAAGAAAAAGCAGAGAGAAAGAAGGAAAAGCTGGGAACAATATGGAACATCAAGTTTTGTTTACCTTTTCTTGAGCAAACCTCTGAGTAGCTGGGAGATTGCAAAGAAGCCATTTAGGGTATTTTGTCCATGGGTAGTTGGGTGGGTCAGCAAGGGAAACAATTTAGGTTATTTGTGGATTTTCCAAAATTTGAGTATTCTATGAAGTGTACATGGCAGCTGCTTCTGTATTCTGTCTCCGTGTTCTTTCTCGGCCCGTCCACCTTAGCTATGCCAGCTCATCCCACTTTCTCTTAGTAGAACTCCTCATGCATGAAATCCTTCTATATTCCACACCATCTTGGTGGAGTTAGCTTTTGAGATTATTCTTGAAGAAATTAATGGGCAGTGTTGGCCTTGTACTCTCCAATGTAACATTGTAGGATTAAAAGATGATCGAGTAGATATACACCAAATTTGCATACAAACTCAAGTACAGATTTGGAAATGGTATTTTTCTAAATGGCTATATTAGACAACTACATTTCCATTTTCAAAAAAAAAATCTCAGCCATTTCCTTTTTTTTTTTTTTTGGTGCTTTTAAAAATAAAATATCAGTCAACACTTTCTTATTGCTTTTACAGGTGTTCATATAATTGAGTTTCTGGCCAGGGTAACTGTGAGAAAGAGAAGCCATCCTAAAAGATAACTTATGATTGTAATTGAGGCAGGTGAGTAAATAAAAATTGGAAATAAATACTGTCAAAAGTATGAACCAGACCTTTATGACTCTTCGAAGGATGCTCAACAGAAAGGGCACACCCCCAATAGAACAAACGTAAGTGCTCGATTTACCAGAGAAAAATAAAATAGCTTCTAGGCAGAGGACTGAGTTAGGGAAAGAAAGAATAAAGGAGGAAAGAAAAGGAAATATCTTATGCCAATACACCTAGCTAGCTTCTGATGGAGAAATAAACATTTATTAGGGACCTGCCAGATGAGGGACCCTGTGCTAAGCTTTGCATGCTTCTAGAATGCTTTGTGTGTGGTCTGCTGAACGATAGCAACAGTATTATTTGGGAGTCTGTGATAAATGAATCTAAATCTATACAAAGGCAGATGAACAGAAGGACCAATTGTTTCCCTTCTAACTACTTTGCAATTTATGTTTTGTACTTTTTAGATAAATGGAAATATTGATTTAGCATATTGACACTTATATTTTAATTTTCGAGGTTACTTGATCCCAAGTTGGTAGTTTTAAATCTTGCTTTTTTTCAGTGGTGGAAACTTTTGCTCAAATGTAATATTTTTCCCACTTAACAAAATCTTTCAATCATTTAAAAACTGAAAAAATTTTTTTTCTAATCTCAAAAAGAGTATGATTTTAAAATCAATCAGTGCATTCTTATTCAAAGCATACAGTCACCCATGCTAAAAACCACACCCCGCCATTAATTATATCAAGGACATCTATTCACTGGCTTGTATTTTTCCTTTTTCTGTAAATAAAAAAAGGTGAGTTTGTGTGTGTCTTTTTTGTTTTCGTTTTAGTTTTTTGTTTGTGTGTGTGTGTGTGTGTGTGTGTGTGTGTGTTTGTGTGTGTGTGTTTTGTTTTGTTTTGTTTAAAACAGCACACATTTATTATCTTTATAATTCTGGAGGTCAGAATTTGAAATGAGTTTCACTGGGCCAACATTAAGATGTCCCCAGGGTCATGCTCCTTCTGGAGGCTCCAGGACACAATCTGTTTCTTTGCCTTTTCCAGCTTCTAGAGCTTGATTAGGTGCATTCCTTGGCTCTGGGTCCCTCCCTCTCTTTGAAGGCCCCCCCCCCCCAAAGCCGGTGGCATGGCATCTAGCCTCAGTTGTCATAGTGTCTTCCTCCTTGGCTCTGTAGTCAAATCTCAGTCTTTTTCTCATAAGGACACTAGATCACTAGTTTACTATAAAAGGATATAACTCAGGAAGAGATGCACAGGCCAAGATATGGAGAAGGGGCTTGGAGCTTCATGCCTTTTCCAAGAGTGATGCTCTTCCCAAATCTCCATGCGTGTATCAGCCAAGAAACTCCAAGTAAGGTGTTTTATAAAATGTAATACTGTTTCCAGTAATTAATGGCTAGTACTTGGTCGTGTCAATCTTTCAAGAGAATGTAAAGATTCACCAAATACTAATTTATAAGAAGATACAAAATGCAACACCATCCATGACAATTAGAGTTGCTTATCAGTTGTTTATTACTTTCATATAATGACTCAACTAGTTATAAGCTGAAGTTCAAAAAACAAAACAAAACAAAACAAAACCAAAAAACAGAAGTTACAGGAGTGTTAATTAAGGGTTTTCTTCCTTCCAAAAGCAGCAGCAGCTAAACTCATGTCATAACAAACAGAAAAAAGAAACATTTTTGGTGACTTATCCAATGAAGCAATGATAGCCTCTCTCACAGTGAAACATTTGATTTTACAGCATTTTAACAGCCAGAGGATAGAACTGTTAATAAAAAAAATCTTACTTCCCTTGAAATGTATATAAAATGTTGCAGCTGACAGTGTACATTGATTTAAGGCTATACAAAATATTGGAAAAAATCTGATGTCTAAGAATTAGTTTTCAAAAGGAGCAGTATCCCTTAGGGCAGGAAATAATAACACTGTGTGTTTTAAAATATTGTAAGACATTTTTCCAATGCTATTCTCGCCAGAAAATCTGGCATTTCCAGGTAAAGGATTTGTAGTTTCAACCATGTGTCAGTGACCCCAAAGACATTTTGCAATTTTGCTGACGTGTGAATCTGAGCCCAGCAAGTGAAAACAATAAACATGGTAATGATCTTGGCAGAATTTGCAACATGTCTCTCTCAAGGAGACGGGCTCTCTTTTTCCTTATTCTGTGATAATTATTCCGATTGTGTTTAGCCTGCTTGAAGCATGTTGCTTAACCAAGATAATTTATACCACAAATAGTAACAGGTCTAGGTTAAATAAAGCAAAATGACCCCAAATAATGCTCTGAGTCTTTGTGGTAAATCACAGACTATTTGAGGATTAAGCTTGTTTTTTAAAAAATGGAATAGCATGAAATCACTTTCCAGGTGGACTGTACTCTGATTGCCTAAGTCAAGAATCATGGAGGAATTAAGTATTGCCTTTAGACTCTCCATCTTAAATATCGTTATGTGTCCACCAAGCTCTTAGGTCAAGGTTGAATGTGCCCAAGTATCCTGCTCAGACTTTAGAATGCTTGTGAGTTGCACTGGAATATTCTGTTTTGAATACACAGCCACTGTTGATTACCTTCAGATCCTGAAGTCCCACTACTTTGCTTTTAGCTTCCCCATAGACAGTGTCACCTTTCCTGTTCCTTATCCAAGGGTGACAAGCAAAGTAGATTATTTATAAAGAAGTAAAAAAAAAAAACAAAAACAAAACACTCTTAGCTGTAGAGAACAAACAGATTACCAGAGGGGAGGTGGGTGGGGCGATAGGTGAAATAGGGGAAGGGGATTAGGAGCACACTTATCATGATGAGCACTGAGTAATGGGTAGATATTTGAATCACTATATTGTACACCTGCAACTAATATAACACTGTATGTTAATTACACTTGAATTTTAAAAAAGTAAAAATAATTTAAAAATAAAGAAGGTAAAAATAGAACTGCTTCCTCTGACTGACTGCTTCAGTCACCAGGAAAAAGACTTGAACATAACTCTTTATTCCATTTTCACATGCATGAAGTAATAGCCCATATTTTGTGTGTGGACAATAGAAGCAAATATCCAGAAAAGTTTAGACAAATAATTAACTTGAACCATCTACTGTTCTCTGAATATAACAAATTAGGAGATAAGGGGATTAGAAATCTAAATAATTGCTTTCATTGACTCCATGGGTAAAGTACATTCTGAATTAACAAACATCCTTCTTACTTTTAAATTAAGTAATTTTAAAATTTACTGAATGACTTAAAGGGTATCCATTATCTTTAAGATACAGTTCAAGTGTCATTTTTTTATAATAATCAACTTTTCTCACAGCAGTTTGCTTCTTCAGACTTTAATTCAGTAAGCTAACATTTCCTCATTACCAAAAATATTGCATAATTGTCCCTGTAATTTCTTTAGGGAGATAATTCCATAGCATCCCGATCTCAGCTTGGAAAACTAGCTGTCAGAGACACATAATTTCTATGTGCCAAGATTTTAACCACTATCCTTCTAATGTTATTGTCTTTTTATGATGAACTCTATTAGATGTAGGAGTCAATAATAGATCACTCCTTCAAAAATGAACTTGTTGTGTCCTCACCATAAATGATTCTACACTTCAATCCCACCTATAGTATTCTCTATCACACTACTTACATTTCTATTAGGACACAATAATATTAAAAAAATTTTTGTTAATGTTTATTTTTGAGAGAGAGAGACAGAGCACAAACAGGGGAGGGGCAGAGAGAGAAGGAGACACAGAATCTGAAGGAGGCTCCAGGCTCCAGGTTCCAACCTGTCAGCACAGAACCCAAAGTGGGGCCGAACTCACAAACCGCGAGATCATGACCTGTGCCGAAGTCGGATGCTCAACTGACTGAGCCATCAAGGTGCCCCCCTCAATTTTTTTTTAATGTTTATTTTTGAGAGAGAGAGAGAGGGAGGCGGAGCGTGAGTGGGGGAGGAGCAGAGAAAGAGGTAGACACAGAATCCAAAGCAGGCTCCAGGCTCCGAACCGTCACCACAGACCCTAAGCGGGGCTCAAACCCACAAACTGCAAGATCATGACCTGAGCCACCCAGGCGCCCCGGGACACAATAATATTTTTACTACTGACAAGACTTTAAACTAACTGATGATGACAAGCAGATTTGAATCTCATGTACAAACTACAATTATTTATGTGAACAAATTAATCTTCACAATTATACTTGGAAATTATTAATAAAATCCATTTTCATCAGAAGTATAGGTGACTTAATTTTATAAAATATATAGGGTCATTTTTAAACATTCATTTATTTTGAGAGAGGGAGGGAAAGCATGAGTTGGGGAGAGGCAGAGAGAGGCAGAGAGAGAATTCCAAGCAAGCTCCACACTGTCAGTGTGGACCCCCACGTGGGTCTCAAACTCACAAACTGTGAGATCATGACCTGAGCTGAAATCAAGAGTTGGAGGCTTAACCTACTAAGCCACCAGGTACCCCTAGATAGGATTGTATTTAACTTCCACTTAGTTTCTAGCATGTTTTTTGCTTCTTTCATTCTAAGTCTTTTTCTGATCCTTTTTTAAAAAATTTTTTTAATGTTTTTATTTATTTATTTATTTAAAAAAAGTTTTTTTAACGTTTATTTATTTTTGAGACAGAGAAAGACAGAGCATGAATGAGGGAGAGTCAGAGAGAGGGAGACACAGAATCTGAAGCAGGCTCCAGGCTCTGAGCTGTCAGCACAGATCCCGATGCAGGGCTCAAACTCACGGACTGTGAAACCATGACCTGAGCTGAAGCTGGATGCTTAAATGACTGAGCCACCCAGGCGGCCCTGTTTTTATTTATTTTTGAAGGAGAGAGAGAGACAGAGCATGAGCGGGGGAGGAGCAGAGAGAGAGGGAGACAGAGAATTCGAAGTCGACTCCAGGCTCTAAGCTGTCAGCACAGAGTCCGATGCGGGGCTCGAACCCACAAACTGTGAGATCATGACCTGAGCCGAAGCCAGATGCTCAACCAACTGAGCCACCCAGGTGCCCCTCGAAATAAAACTAAGTAAGAAGGATTACCATAAGGAATCTTTAATAATGCAGTTTTATTTATGAACCCCCCACCCCTTGTTAACTATTTCAAAAACATTACCATCCACCCTGCCCCATCCCCTGCCCTGCCCAACACCTATCATGGTTGCTTGTTCAAAGAAAGTCTTCAGGTACTATATTTTGTTTCTAATGCAGATCATTGCTATTTTTTCCCTATAATTTAGATGTATAATTAAATTTTTTCCTAACTCACTCTTCTTGGGATCCCCAAGCCTTTGTTCTTTGAGGACTCTACACATGCCCCAAGCTGGAAGACAAAAACAAACAGGTCTGGACCTAGGGTTCAGGGGTGCCCCACCTCTCCTGGCTTTACCCTTGAAGGAAGCCAGTCCTTACATTTCAGATGCTGTCAGATTCCCAGGAAAGGAGAGGTTACAAATACCCAGGTTTTCAGTGCTGTCCTTGTTTGGTGTAAAATGTCCTCCAGAAGAGGATGGTCCTCTGGTCCCTGAGATATCCAGCTTAATCTCACTGGCTGCCAGTCCCACCCCTTTGCCCCAAAGGCCTGCCCTAACCACACACAAAGTGCCATCCACCTGGCCTCAGCCCACGATGGACCCCAGTAATCTCTTGCCCTGCTCCAGAATTCTCCCATCAGCAAGGTCTTCCACTTGCTATACCCAGTTTGGGGCCTTCTTGCTTCCTCCCTTTCATTCTTTGACGTTCTCTCAGAGTCGGCCCCCTTTATAGCACTTCCAGCTCTGGAGTTGTTCCTCAAAGCACCAGCCAGGCTCACAACCCCATCAGATATTATTTGCCACCTCTCAAATAATAATCAAATACTAAATAACCAAAATGCTAAATTTGGTTATCACGTAAGTCCAAAACTTCTATACCAATACAAGACATCATACTGAATGCCAAACACTGTACATTTCCTGAGAAATATTCTCAGCCATCAGTAAGATAAATAAATAAAAATCTCCATTAGATTAGGATACTGAGGCTCCCTAATTTGCCTATGGCTGAAAATGAACAGGAGAAACTGCTTTTTATTTGCATGCTGTTTTCTTTTCATTTGCCACACTGATTTTCAATGGCAATTTATTCAACAAAATCTTATTGTTATAATTATGCGCCAGTAAGGAAAACTATGGTCATGGAGTTTAACTACCTTTTGCCAAATCTGATTAACATCAAAAAAGACCAAAGATCATGTTGCATTTAGGGAATTATTTTTCTCATGTGTTTTACCAGTTGTGTATGTTGATTCCATACTTCTGGTGTCCTTTAAACACACAAACTTTTATTGCTTTTCCTTACATTGGCAACTCTTCTCCCTTCTTACTATGTCTGTCTGTCTGTCTCTTCTGCCCCACTATCCTGTAGCTACTAACTCTTTGTTATACCTTAATCAGGCAGCATCATTACTGTGAGGTTCTCTCTTCTAGTACATTAAGCTTGCTGAATGCATGGGCCCTACTCTGCCGGTAAAAAGGACAGGTACAGATACTTAGAAGCTGAGGAAAAGATACTCTCTGTGCGCGGTGTCACTACAATAAACATTACTTTTACACTCTTGTCTACTGCTTCTAAGAAGTGTTGATGTTGCTTTAACAAATGAAAGCAAATACTCTCTTGGCTTGTGCTCATTGTAACTCTCAGTGCCAGGGAAAAACTCCGTAAGCCCATATTCTCTGCAGAGGCAACCAACACATCATGGGTCTATGAAATTGGCAATACCTCCGAGCCCTTTGTTGTCAGGCCTCTCAAATTTGGCACATCTTGGGGAAAGTAAATTGGCACAGTGAGAGACAAGGGCAGGTTTTGAAATCAGCTACAGTGTTTTGACACAGTGGCGATGTTCATTGGCTGACTTCCATGAGATCCTTTTTTTCTTCTAGAGTCTGGTAAGAGGTTGACTTAGATTATCTAAGTTAGTTATCACTATAAAATATTATTTAAAAGGGAAAAACTCTAGGAGGTTAATATAGAAATCCCATTCATTCGAGAAGGCACAGAAGTGGAAATAAAATTGAATTATTCCCAACTTTTATTGAGCGTCTACTACACATAAGGCACTCTGATAAATAGGTCCTAGAGATACACAGTGGTGTTGTCATTCCTTATATCTTAGGGTTTACAATCTAGCTGGGGAGATTGGACAAACATATAAAAAAGACAAATGTAGGGTACCTGGGTGGCTCAGTTGGTTAACCATCTGACTTCAGCCCAGGTCATGATCTCACGGTTTGTGGGTTCGAGCCCTGCATTGGGCTTTGTGCTGACAGCACAGAGCTTGCTTGGGATTCTCTCCATCCTCTCTCTCTTCCCCTTCCCTGCACGCTCTCTCTCTCTGTCTCTCAAAATAAATAAATAAACTTAAAAAAAAAACCACAAACATAAGTACAAAGTAGCATATGTCAAAAGACAAAATATAGGGAAATGTTTAGAGTAGGTAATAATCACAAAAGTTTGAATTTTCAGGTAAGATTTTCTAAAGGGAACTAGAACTTGAATTCAACTCTGAAGAAAATGGGACTAAATATTGATATTCACAGTAAGTACATTTATTGGACCCTTTTGTGCCAAACTTGGTGCTTTATAAGAATCTAATATTCTTGGGGTGCCTGGGTGGCTCAGTCGGTTGAACATCAGACTTCAGCTCAGATCATGATCTCACGGTTCGTGAGTTCAAGCCCTGTTGGGCTCTCTGCTGTCAGTGTAGGGGCCACTTCAGATGATCTGTCCCCCTCTCTCTCTACCCCTCCCCTACTTGTGGTGTCTCTCAAAAAAAATAATAATCAAAAAATAATTAAAAACAAGAATAAAATGGAAAATAAGGTGTGTGTTTTTTTATTTTCACACCTCAAAGATAATGTATGTGAAAAAAACCTAACATGGAAAGTCTGACTACCATCAAAGTTAAAAACATTTTTTTTTCAAATGACATAAATTAAAAATGGAACCTCTCATGGCAGATGTATTCTCTAATACTATGGTGATTTTGTCAAACATAGGCTGTCATTGATTTTATCTGAAGAGAGATACTTGATGACACAGCCTTCTATAGAGTTAAAGTTGGTCATTATAAAGTTAAAATGACCAAATGTATGTGTTTTTTTCTAATGTGAGATAATGAAAAAAAAAAAGAATAGTGATGATTCTAACACAGACCAATAATTACAAGCATCGTTGAAAATCCACCCCCTTGATCCCACATAGGGAAGCTTCCAGGCACACCCAAAGGAGTGGAATGTTCAAATGGTTACTATAAAATCTGTATTTTTTTCCTGGAACAATAGAATCTCAATCCTAGAGACCAAAATTAAATGATGATAAAAGAGGATACTTAAGAAAATAATCTTGAGCTAGAGTCTGGGATTTTAAGGAAATCAAGTCAGTTCTCTCCATCAAATCCCCCGTCCCGGCAGTACCTGCTCTCTCTCGGCATTTAATTTCCTCATCTTGTAGGAGCAGTCAACTTTGAAATTGCTAGGAAGGCAGGAGAATGAGCCAGATAAATAAATAGATTGTTTCAAGCCTCTTACACAAAGATCAAAGAAAAACTGAAAGATTGGTCATCTATACGCTTATTCTTTTTAGTTTTCATTTTCCTCTCATTTTTTTTAAACCCCCTAGGATCTAGTTTTTCATATCTGGTGAACATAATCAAAATAAAAAGGGAGGATAAAGTCAAAATGTTTTGGATTATTGCCAGAAAAAAGTTAGAAATCCCAGTTGTAATTGCAGGTTGGAAGGTCGTCACTGGTTACAGTAAGAAGTATAGTTATAAGCTATACAATGCACGCGTAGCTTGTGTTCTTTAACTGTTCTTCTTTGGCACTTTACGTAAACAGTAAGCTACTTGAAGGGAAGAAATGCATCTTTCTGTTTCTTTAATTGCTCAAAGACTGATATTTTGAAGCGCTTTTTGGAGTAGACACTAACTAAGTTCTAGGGATTTAATCAATGCTCTCAGATTTAGTGATCAACTGAATTAGGAAAAGAAACCAGTAATTTTGTGATGAACAAAATGAGTTTCCATGAGGCTTTAAACAGATTAGGACTAGAGGCCATACAAGGGTTTAGACCAACATTTGTTCTTAGATTTTTCTAAATAATGCTGAGTCAAAACCAAACCAAAACAAAACAAAACAAAACAAAACAAAACAAAACAAAAACACCAGCGTGGAGGTCAGAATATACTTAAGCATTAACTAAGAGATGAACCTTATCTTTAAATTTTTTTAATTTTTAAAAAAAATTTTTTATTTTTATTTTGAGACAGAGACAGAGCATGAGCAGGGGAGGGGCAGAGAGAGAGGGAGACACAGAATCCGAAGCAGGCTCCAGGCTCTGAGCTGTCAGCACAGAGCCCGACACGGGGCTCGAACCCACAAACCGTGAGATCATGACCTGAGCCGAAGTTGGACGCTTAACCGACAGAGTCACCCAGGCGCCCGGAGATGAAGCTTATCTTAAGGTAAATGATGAGGGGACCAGAAGCCTGTGGTAGGTACATGAACTGTGGCATTCTTATTCCTATAATCCAAACTCAGGAAAATCACTCAGACTCTGACGGAATTAAATGGTAGAAATAACAAATGGCTGCAAAATACTTTATGCACCAAAAACACTATTTCTACATTTTAGTTTTAGTTTCTATTTCTAATCAGGATAGTCTATTTACTATTTACTATACACTATTTAATGTTTAACTCCATACCATCTTGGTGACTAGAAAAAAAAACAGGGAAAGCAAAATATTGTGCTGTTTCACCTTATATTGGTGCAAAACTGTTCTCCTACCATGATATTTTTTAAGTTCTTATTATATCAATGTAGCTAAGAGGACGTTAACAAAATATTGCATAATCCTTTCTGAGCCTCATCATATATGTGGCATTTTGTGTGCTCTCTATAAACACAATTAAATCAGGATACTTTGAATTAATCTACTTATTTTTTACTGTGGCTTGATTTCAAGCCCTTGAGAAGACATTCAGAACTAAACTTAATCTAAGACCATGTCATTATTACTTTTGTTTAACCAAGTAGGTTCACTGGAGGAAAACTGCATATAAAATAGCCTAATCAGAAAGACAGCAAACAAAAGGGCTATAATACCAAAAGAAGAAGATTAAAAATCAGTATCTAAATCACTTTCAAAAATGACAGTACTTCAGGGTGGACATTGTATATAAGACTACAAGAAAAATTGATGTTGATTAAAACATGTTCTTGGACTGAAGTTTCAGGGTTCATGATTGATTTAGCTGTTCTGGAAACAAGAATTTCATTTGAAGTGTCACGGCTCTTTATAACTTTGCTGGACTTACAGAGATCATTTTCCCTGCTTGTATCCCTACATGTGTCATGCAATGTATTTTAATAGTATCCACGTATGATGCCTGCACGCACAGTGGCCAGCAGAAGATGGCTTGTGGATGCCATTGTGGTTTGTGATAATTACAAGTGAAATCATCATCTGAGTTAGTGAGTTATGAGGGGCGCCTGGGTGGCTCGTTGGTTAAGCGTCTGACTTCGGCTCCGGTCATGATCTCACAGCTGTGGGTTCGACCCCTGCATCGGGCTCTGTGCTGAGAGCTCAGAGCCTGGAGCCTGCTTCAGATTCTGTGCCTCCCTCTCTTTCTGCCCCTCCCCCGCTCATACTCTGTCTTACACTCTCAAAAATAAATAAAACATTACAAAAATTTTTAAAAAGAAATAGTGAGTTATGGCTACAAGAATATTTTAGCAGACTCAGGTGACCCCTGAATTCAGGTCCCAACACTGCCACTAACTTCTTTTTAATTTTTTTAAATATTTATTTTTTTATTTTTCCATACTTTTTTATTTATTCCATATAAAATAAATATTTTCTGTTTATTCCATACTTGAACATATTTACATCCTTTTCTACTTTTTCTGTTTTCACCGTACCTCTCATGTCTTGCTTCTTTCATTCTGCTCCATATGGTAAGACTGTGTAGACTTCCATCAGTTTTAACAAAATGGAACGATTTATAATTAACTGATCTTCTGGTAAGAAAAGAACTTGTCATTCAGGATATATTATTTAAAATAGTAAGGAAGCCTAGGTGGCTCAGTCGGCTAAGCATCTGACTTTGGCTCAGGTCACCATCTCACAGCTCCTGAGTTTGAGCCCTGCATCAGGCTCAGGGCTGACACCTCAGAGCCTGGAGCCTGCTTCGCATCCTGTGTCCCCTCTCTTTCTGCCTCTCCCCCGTTCATGCTGTTTCTCTGTCTCTCAAAAATAAATAAACATTAAAAAAAAATTACAAAAAAATAAAATAGTAATAATTAATTGTCTTCCAGTAAATTAAAAATGAGAAAGTTACTTTAGAATCCTTCCTCTTAAAGTGCAGTACTTCTGGGGGCACCTGGGTGGCTCAGTCAGTTGAGTGTCCACTTTTGATTTCGGCTGATGTCATGATCCCACGGTCGTGAGTTCAAGCCCCGCAGAGCCTGCTTGGGATTCTCTCTCCCTCTCTCTCTCTCTGCCCCTCCCCCGCTCATGTGCACATGTGCTTTCTCTTTCTCTCTCAAAATAAATAAGCTTAAAAAAAGTGCAATATGTGTACAGTCAAATGAAAATAAAGATATTCTTGGATAATGGCTTACAAACTTTTTCACCGAAAAGAATACAACTAATTTTCTTCTCTCTTTGTAGATTCTATATTATTAAACATTTTTGCCTACCCACTAGCTAATTAGGAACTAATACATTTTCCCATTTGTATTAGTCAGACATACAGGACTATCAATTAGAGTTCCTAATTAATATGAGATACCACAGTTAGGTGACAAAAAAAAGTTGGCCCGAAGCTTAGAAACATAACATTTCAGTTGGCCCACACAGTCTTAATGCAGTCAAATGAGCAATTTCCATTAGAAACACCAAGACAGTTTTTGTAAAATTTAGAATCCTGGGAACCTTAGATCTTTTGCTAGATGACATTCATGATATATTCATGTGAATGTGACAACAAAGCAATCAGACTTATTTCTTCCCTCAAACAGATGCACAGAAATATAGCTTTTGCTAAATATCTGCTGCCGAGCATTGAGACATATTGACTCTGTGCAGAAGTCAGCTTCATGTAGAGTAGAAAAAACATGAATTTTGAATTAGATACATTTTTTTTTCTTCCAAGTTGTGATTTAAATTCCATTAGTTAACACAGTGTAATATTAGTTTCAGGTGTATAATTTAGTGATTCAACACTTCCATACAACACGTGGTGCTCATCACAAATGTCCTCCTTAATCTCCATCAACTATTTAACCCGTCCCCCCACGCACCTCCCCTCTGGTAACCACCAGTTTGTTCTGTATAGTTAAGAGTTGGTTTCTTGGTTTACCTCTCTTCCCCCGCCCCCCCCGCCCCGTTTGTTTATTTTGTTTTTTAAATTCCACATATAAGTGAAACCGTATGCTATAGATCTTATTAAACATGAGTCATTTGTAATTTTTTTCTTAATCTCATATTATTAACCTATAGAATATGACTAACATCTACTTGAAAAACACTGACAACTTTCATGTCATAAAGAGAAACTTTAGGTACAAAAAAATCATAAAATAATGAGAACCGCATTTTTGTAATATGCAAAATGGTTAAGAGATCAATGTCTTGATTACATAAATAACACAAATACATTGAAATCTTCCTCAAAAGAAAAGTGGGCAAAATATATGAATTTCACTAACAAAGTATACATATGGCCAATAAGCATATAAAAATGTCCAATGCCATGAGTAACCAGAAGGAAACTAAAACAATAACATGCCGTTTTTGCTGATAAAATTAGCAAAGATTTTTAGAAAGATAGTACTGGAGACTAAGGAGGAATGAATTTTGTAATTTAGTCAAATACTATTTATTGTATGTACCAAGCACTCTTTTAAGACATCGGGATACAATGAAGAATAAGATGAGATCACTGTACTTAATGGACCTTACATTCTGGAGTGTGTGTGTACATGTGTGTGTTTGGTGTTTAGGGCAGCCAAGCAATAATCAGATAAATAAAGTTATAAATTGAGCTCACTACAATGAAGGAAATGAATAGGGGACTGCGATAGAAAGTAATGGTGGAGGAGATAGAGAGGTCAGGGAAGGCTCCTGCAAAAAGGGTATATTAAGCTAAGATTGGAGAGATTAGAACAAACTAGCTTTATTATGAGCCTAAAAAAGTATGCAGGCAGAGAAAAACACTGTGTGTATACGTGATGAATTAAGGGAGGGCTGAGTGTGCTTTAAGGACTGTCAGAAATGCCAGTGGAGTTAGAGCACAGTGGTCAAGAGTAACATGGCCAAGCGTGGCGTGGTCCAAACATAATATAGCAAGATGGGAAGGGGCTGGGTGGGAAGAAGTCAGCTCTTTCAGGGCCTTACAGGTCATGGTAAAGGGTTTGATTTTTATTCTTAGTTGTAAAGCTTGTCTAAGGGCTAACAGTCTAAACAGATATGAACTTCAAATGACTAAGAAACTAAATGTTTACTGTGAACTCACCAATCACCCAGAAATAAAAGTACAAAACTTGTAAGTTTAAAATTGTCAACATTGATTTAATGCGGCAGATGATCTCTGCCGACCTCACGTTGGCGTTCGACGCATGTATTTAGTACCAAGTGTGACACTGTAGGTTCTGTTTAGTGACATGTACTTATATTAACACCAATCTTCTTATTTTAGTTTTTTTGAAACTATCCTTCACTTTGCTTATCATGTTTTACTTGGCTTGACTCCACTATCTTCTTATCTCTAACTATTTTCTTTCATTCCATATATCAGTGCTTAGAATAACTAAACCAGTAATGCTCGGTGTCAATCAAGTAACAGACATCAAGATCTCTAGGAGAGATTAACACTCCTGTGTTCACTGAAGCACTATTCCCGTTAGCTAAGATGTGGAAACCACCTAAATGTCCACTGACAGATGAACCGATGAAGAAAATGTGGTCCAGATGCACACAATAGAATACTATTCAGCCTTTGAAAAGAAAGGAAATTCTGCAATGTGTGACAACATGAATGGACTTTGAGGACATTATGCTAAGTGAAATAAACCAGACCCAGAAAGGCAAGCAATGCCTAATCCCACTTTTATGAGGCACCTAAAATGTCAGATTCATAAAATCAAAGACAGAAAAGGTGGTTATCAGGACCTGGGGAGAGGGTGAAATGAGCCATTATTAATCAAGGCATAAAGTTTCAGTTCAGTAAGGTGAATAAACTCTAGCAGTGTACCGTAAAGCACTGTACCTACAGACAATAATAATGTATAGTAAACAGATGGATCTCACGCTGTGTTCTACCGCAATAAAATTAAAAGATAAATAAATAAAAGTCAGACAGAAAAGCAATGTCAGCATGTACCATTCTTATTTTCTAAAGCATATATATATATGTATACATATATATATATATGTATACATATATATATATATATATGCATTGAATTGTTATCAAATAGGGACATAACATTTAACAATTTACATAGCAAACTCTAAGTTTTCCAAAAGTATGTCCAAAGACTCCAGGTAGGAACTACTGCTCTGAAACATAGTATTGTGGACCCTCCTTTCAGACAGGGGCTCATAATCCTCAGAATTTAGTAGGTGAAAATCCCACGAAGTAAACAAATTTCACAAAAATCTTGTATCTCAAGAAAGAATTCCTATTGGATTTTCTTATTGCTCTGGCTAATCTTTCTAATTTAAGTTCCCAAAGCTCCTTTCTTTCTCTAACTTAAAGACAGAATTCAGTCAAACAAATACCAAATCCCCATCTGGGCATCAAAATAATCCTGACAATTCTTCCACTTCATACTGAAATAAAATGCTAGACCATTTCCGTGTTTAAGAGGCATGACCCATGGTTAGAATTCAATGAAATTATGAGATACAATTTATACTCTGATGAATTTTAATTAATTTTTAATTAAATATAGAAAATTGAATGTTCAGGCAAAATACAAAATTAGAGTTGGCAAGGAGAACAAAACGTGAAATTGATCTTGCTTTTCAGTCACCCCTGCAGAATGTGTCTAAGTCTGATTTGCAAAAGAGCACAAAGAGAACAGCCAAGTGAACCAGTCCAATGAAATCCGACCTATGAAATATTTTATAGTTCACTGGAAGAATCAATTTTTATTAGATAGTGACTTCTCCATTATTTGCCTGTAGGATGCTTATTTTATACTTTGCACATAGCAATTTCGTCATTCCTTGTTGACTTTAATCAAGGTATAAGATGATGTGGGAGGAAGCAATGCAAACTCATTTATTTTATCATTAGCCTAATCTCTACATACTGCACACATCTTATGAATACATGTATTTCAGAGAGAAATTCACACATGGCTTTTATCTGTATCATAACTACTCTCCATTGCCATTAAGTCATCTTTTCCTCAAGTATTTATTAAATTCTCTCTGTGATAGTCAGTAGTGACATCTGCCGAATAATTGTGGTTGTTCCCTTTGGCCCTTTGTAGTTAGATACGGCCAGGTGACTACTTTTGGACACTGAGTTGTAGTGGAAGCGTCTTGTGCACTTCCAGGCTAGAGTATTTAACTCTTGGTTCAAACCGTGGGGAGTCATTTAACTGCTGGTTAGAACTCCGGAGAGTTTTCTCTCTCTCTCTGGTATAATGACTGGCAATATTTAAGATGATGACTGTTCTACTGAACTGTCCCTGAATGACTGTGCTGGTAAGTGATAAGAGACCCCAGTCATACAGAATGATCAAAAACCTGTGTTGCTTTAAGCCACTAAAATCTTAGGGTGGGTTTTTTCCATGCCATTATTGGGCTATTCTAATACAAGCTGCGTGCAACACATTGTGCCTCATGAGGGGGATACATCAGTAAACAAGACAGAAATAGTCACTGACCACATGCCACTTGGATTTTACTGAAGAAACTTAGAACAGAATGGAAACTACAGGAGGGCAGGGGTTTTTATATATTTTGTTCATGGCTGTTTTTTTTTTAGGGCTAGAAAAGTACCCAGTGCAAAGCAGATGTTCATCTACACATATATGATAAACAACGGAAGAAGTTTAATGATCTAATTAAAATATTGATACTTTTCACAAGGGAAATACACAAAGTGTGATGACAGTCTGTAATGATGCAAGATGCCCAGTCCACCAAGGGGGAGTAGAGCTCCCCAAGCTCATCAGCGTGGCTTTTGAGAAGCAGGAATTAATGGGGTAAGGGATGGCAGAGGGGGAAAGGAGAAACCATTCCAGGCAAATGGGATGGCATATGCAGAGCCACTGACACGAAGGAGAAACAAAGGCAATTTAGATTGAGGGTAGAGAACAATAGGCACAGGGGGTACAAGGTGTGGTGAGACCACTGGGAGGGGGATGGGGGAGCAGATTACACAGGCCATGTAGGTCTTGTTAGAGACTGTAGGCTTTGGGTTGCGTGGGTCTTGGGTGGCTCAGTCAATTAAGTGTCTGACTCTTGGTTTCTACTCAGGTCATGATCTCTCTGTTCACGGGATAGAGCCCCGCAGGTGACTCTAAACTGACAGCACAGAGCCTGCTTGGGGTTCTCTCTCTCTTCTCTGCCCCTCCCCCTGCTCACACACGTGTTCTCTCTCTCAACATAAATAAATAAACATTAAAAAAAAAGATTGTCGGCTTAGCTTAAAAAAAACAGGGGACAATGTTTGAAGGGATTCAAAGGGACACCCAGGTGGCTGTGAGGGAAATAGACTGGGAAGAGTGTATGGGGTGTATTGTTTCAACTTATTGCTATCTTTAACTCAGAGCTAAATACAATGATTTGGAGTTTAGCAACTTACCTTAAGCTTCTGACCAGAACTAAGCACCAACTCCTTACAGAGGGAGAACCTGCTGTCCGCACAGCTTCCTCCTTAGTAACCAGGCTCTGCGAGATGCCTTGGTCTCAGATGCCTTGGTTAAGAGGCAGTATGGAAAGAATACACACAGAATGTTCTGGATGACGTTGTTCATTTCCTTACCAGGGTCTCTTTTTGAAGATTTTTGGAAGAGATTTCTTCCTGGCTTAATACTGAGAATAGATTTGCTCCTCCTTAGAAATACTCTTTTTGTACTCTTAAAGACAGGTACAATTTTAAATGGATCAATTTCCTTTTTCCCTGTGCCTGTGGAAAAGCTTAGGACCAATGTGTGATCCGCTTGAAGTAACTGTATAGAATAGTATGTGTATTTATATTACCCTATCCATGGTATGTTTCTGCCCTAGGTTTTGCTTTTTGATTTTACTGACTTCTAATTTAGGTCATCCTATCCTGTTTTATATATTCATGTTATGTCATCTTAAAGGGCTTCTGGTACTAAGTATAGTACAAACAAGCATTTCTCGACCACTTATCTATAATCAGATAAATAATAATTTGGGTATAAAAGCTAAGCAGCACACTTTTCTATGGTATGCCTTTTAAAAGACATGAAAAATGGGAGTTGGATTGATCTTTATATATTAAAAAAATCATCGGGGCACCTGGGTGGCTCAGTTGGTTGAGGATTGGACTCTTGATTTCTGCTCAGGTCATGATACCAGGGTCATGGGATTAAGCCCTGTGTCTGGTTCCATGCTGAGCATGAAGCCTGCATAGGATTCTCTCTCTCTCTCTCTCTCTCTCTCTCTCTCTCCCTCTGCCCCTCTCTTCCTCTCTCTTTCTCTCTAAAATTAAAAAAAAAATTAAAAATAAAAAAATCATTTATTTTTTACCTATTATGTGTCAGATACTGTAGGTTTAAGGATGAGTACCAACATATATGGTCCGTGACTTCATGGAGCTTCTGGGTTAGTGGGACAAACTCTGGATCTGTGAGAAACAAGATTGTCTTGTGTGTGGCCCTTACACCACGTACCCTTAGGATTTAGGGATGGACTGCCTGGGTTTCAGTTCCAGCTCTGTCACTCATTAACTTCACCTTGGGCAAGTTATTTAACTTTTCAATGCCTTCGTTTCCTCATGTGTAAAACAGTGATAGTAATACTCACCCACCCACCCACTCACCACATAGGATGGCTATAAGGATTAAATGAGCTAATGTGTGTAAAGAACTCAGAATAGTGCCTGGCAGGGGTATATTACTGTTAGATGTTTTTATTACCTATAAAGAGAATTTGGGATGAAATAATGCTTAAAGTGTCCCTGTGAATAATGTAATAGGAAATCAAAAGTTCCTTTTCCTTACTTGTTTCTAAATAAAGCATTATATATTGTTTAGAATTATGAGATCATTGAGAAAAAGAGACTTTGGGAATCATCTTGGATAATTTCCAACTAATTTAGAAATCCCGGCCACTTTCCTGACAGATGCCCATTTAGTCCCTTTGTTAGCATTTGTGGAAATGTAGCACTTATCCCCGAATAACCCAATCCATTTTATTGTGGGTCAGCTCTAATGGTTAGAAAGCATTTCTAGGATTGAGCCAAACTCTTAAGAAAAAAAGAAGACTGTTTTTCCATCCTCAATTAATACACTAATTTGATACGCTTACTAATAATTTGCAAAAATTTTATGCACTAATTTGATATGCCTAATACATGATAACTACTTGTACATAGTGACATTCAGTGTTATACTGAAAATATCTGAAATACAAAATGTGAACATTCAATCCACAAGTATTTACTGAGACTCCACTTTGAATAAGGCAGATGATTAAAAACAGTTTTTCTGCAAAGGATTACATATTCTAGGATTTAACTAAATTTACTAAATGCCTACTTTGGGGACAATTTAAATGTTATTTAATTCTCAAAACCCTCTATGGTAGGTGTTATTGTTTTTACAGTAAAGATGAAGTAAATGAGAAACCAAGATTCAGAGAGTTATTTTTTTATGAAGAAATATAGCTATAGCTACTCTATAAATAGCATACCTGGAACTGGAACACATTTCTGTCCATTTTTTTCCACTGTACCCAGAGGATCAAAGACCAAAAGTAATAAGAGAAAGCAAAAATGCACATGGAAAAAAGATGTTATTTCAGGGTACCAAAGAACCATTATTTTAAAACAGCAGGCCGGGATGCCTGGGTGGTTCAATCAGTTGAGCATTTGATTCTTGATTTTGGCTCAGGTCATGATCTCACGGTTCTTGGGTTTGAGCCTCGTGTTGGGCTCCCCACTGGGCATAGAGTCTGCATAAGACTCTCTGTCTCTCTCTCTGCCCTTCCCTCCCTCTCTCTCTCTCTCTCTCTCTCTCTCTCTCTCTCGAAACAAAACACCACCCCCCCCCCCACAAAAAACAGTAGGCCTAAAAGGGGGAAAGGTATTATATTAAGAGCTTTCTAAATATTTGAACCATGCCATGCTTCTAAGAACTACTCATTTCACCAATTCAATAAGCAATGCATCTCTGTGTTGTGAACAGTGTTAGTATTTAAAGGGCTTTTCATTCACCTCCATCAGTCACATCCTGACCACGTTAGATTTCTCTGATTCTCCTCGTATTTCTCTTCACAGTTAAAGATGGGTGGGAAACTGTTGGGAGCATCAGTTAACCCTTGCCTTGCCCCCCCGCCCGGCCCCCAGCTGCCTGTTTGGTGGATACTGGTTTTATTTGGGGTTTATTCCTTTTACCCTTAATTTTTCAGGGTAATAAAAACAGGTCATGGGGTCAGGGTGGTAGTCCATTGCCATAATAATGCATATTCCCACATTCCACAAGGTCTACCTTGGAAGAATTTAAGTTGTCAAATAGTTACGTTTTTTGGTTATATTGGTCAATTAGTATTCAGAGTTTTCTTGGATATTAATCTGAATCCTCTGCCACCATCCTCCCCACCCCACCCCCACCCCACAGAATGCAACAGAATGTAAGATCCTTGAAGGCCAGAAATTTTTGTTTTGTTTCCAGTTCCTAAAGTAGTAGATTGCACATAGGTGTTCAGTAAAGGTTGGTTGACAGATGAATAAACTAAAAACAAAGCCACAGATCTTATCTCTCCTGGGGCACTCAGCCTTCCCAAGGGACTGCCCTAAAGGTTATATATGTTTGTGCTCTCACTCAGAGGTGACTTGAGTTTATGAAATCCAAGTTCAGAAGTATGGCTGTTTGAACACTGGGCAACTGAGGACAATTCAAAGCAATCTAATTGAAGGAAGTCCTCATTCTCTCTGTCAGACTGAGGTAGGGGCTTTTTAATCAGGAAGATCTGGCTTGTATTGTCTGTTAAATGGAGATAATGATATTAATCTCTTAGGGTTATTACAAGGAGTAAACAACACATGGGAAGGCATATTTCACAGTCATTGGCATATTGTTGTTGCTTAATGAAAGCTTATTTCTGTTCCTCCTTTGGATAAATAAAACACAGTTGTTAGAAATATAAATATTATCAGTTGCTTAGATCTTGGTGGCTAAGGAAAGCAAATCTAATTAGAAAGAAATGTAATCTTTGAGTTACAAAGTTTGATGGTAGGCCAGTCACTAAAATATTGTTATTTCAGTATATCACCGTGCCTCTCTATTGAGGACAAATATTGTATGGTCTTAGAATTTAGTGATGCATTATAAGCAAAGAAAAATATCCAGTAACTCATGTGAATGCCAAGCTCCTGGACGTCCCAAAATGGTGAAACTCCCAGAGACTGCCTTAGTCCCATCATGTAACTCAGCCTCTTCCTGGGGGAGTACTTTCTAAAAATACTTGGTCTTACACTGTGTGTGATCCTTCTACAATCCCATTTTCTTGTGTTAGACTTCCCATGGGAAGGCAAAGGATTAAATCTGCTTTATTGTAAATGTTTGAAGGGAAAGACTGTGTTAAGGGGAGTAAATGACCTAATAAAAATGCTTCCTTGACTTCCATTTTATTTTCTTCCTCAACAGAACCATAAAAGTCTCTACAATGTTATAGAATGAGCCTGTGTCAGATGAAAAACTTAGCGGCGTGTGTGCCTGTAGATACTTGACCAGCCCTATGAATTTCTGTTTCTGGATTCTTTGTTCAACAGAGAGTTTCCTTTCGGTTTGTTCCCCCCTAGTTAGACATTATTATCACATCACATTAAGAACAATTTTTTGGATCCAGAATTTTGCAGTTAGTTCTTGAATATAAAAATAGTGCTAACTCAAAGCAATCTTTCCAGTAACTTCAATTAAAAAATATAGTAATTCAGTAATATTTAAGGCAACAGTATTATTTAGGATATATACGTTTTTCTCAAAATTAACCATAAATGCTTAACTGAATTGTTTTACCACATTTTAAAGTCACAACTGAAGACACAAGTGTGATTCAAATGAGTCCAGCCCCTATGGTTAAGCCTTAATTGCACATGCAAACATACAAATATATACACCCAAATACATACATTTCCATCTATGAATCTGTATCTTTATGTGCAAATTCACACATCTCCAACATCACATATATTCAGATACATTTCTATGGGAACACACCAAAAGACGCACCCTACTTATAAGAAGAAATTAAATAAATCAACTTTTACAGACTATAGGAGCTTCCAGAAATGGTGTATTATACATACACATCTCTGATCTGTGTTCTCAATGGTAAAAGGACTCATGAGGAATTAGACACCTGCTTCTGTTTATAACCTTAAGTAGTCCCAAAGGCCTGATTACTCTGAAACAACCATACACTTGTCTTGGTTCATTGCTTAATCAATCTTTTCAGGCACACCAGAATATCCCATTTTCCAATACAAGGGCTTTCATCATCAGCATGTGTGATCTTTAATTCTGCAGTGCTGTCATATATTAAGAGACAATAAAATGAAATAGGCTGTTATCTCTTAAAAAGCACTAGTAATTCAAATTTGGACAGCTTCAATTTGGGCATAGGTTGTTATCTCTTAAAAAGCACTAGTAATTTAAATTTGGACAGCTTCAATTTGGGCAAGGTAATTGTGGAAATATTCCCTGCCTTCTCTATGCTGCAGTCTAACATTTAATGGTTTTGCAAATCTGACTGTACTAAGCTACAAGCAATAAGGAAATAAAATTAAGATGTTAGTCATAAAATTAGCCAATATAAGAGACTAAAGATTCTATTCCAAGATGGGCCAAGCTATGAGATTTGTTATTATCCATGGGATTGAAAGAATGGAGGCTTTTTAGGCAAAGAAGAGTCTTTTTTTTCACTTTCTTGTATCTTTGCTTTCTCTCTGTCATCTGACTAAAACTTGTTCACACTGTCCCAGTCCTAAACGACAGCAACAACAGCCACCAGCTAATTCTGCATCTTCCTTCTCTCCAAGCCATCCTATTTCCGCTTTTCTCTTCTCAAGGGCCAACATATTAAAGTAGTTTAAACTCGTTGCCTCAACTTCCTCAGTTTCCTTATACTTCTCAGTTCCCAGCAATCTGACATCTGACTCTGTGTTTCTGCCTAAATTGCTCAAGCAAAGGCAAATAGTGTCCTGTTTTCTACACCTACTGGCCCTATTGCAGCCCTAATTCCTTTGTGACACCCAGCAATATTTCACATTGATGACCACTTCTTGAATATTGCTGTCACTTTATTCTCCTCTCTGACCCCCATCTCTATCTTATTTACTTCATGTTTTTCCTCTGCCTTCCAATTAAATTTTAGTGTTACTATAATTCTCTTCTGTTATGTGTGATTTCTTCCACTCCTGTGGTGTTTTCTCCAGGTGACAGACAGCAATCAGATACCAGACTTCATGCCAAAAAGAATGTCAGATGTTAACACCACCATTAAAAACTTCAGTTGCAATAGTGGAGGTTCGCCTGATAATGCCATTTAATTGATTTGGCTGGCCTTTGAATAAACCAGAAGGATCAGAGCATATGGCAATAAACTATCAAAAATTAACCAAGTCGTAGTCCTAATTACCACATGTTGAAGGTGATACCTTTTCAGTACCAGAGTAACTTAACTCAGTCTCTTGTATTTGGTATTTGGCTATAACTGATTTGTTGACTGTAATTCAATTCCCCATGGTAAGAGAAATCAAAACCAGATCACTTTTACATGGGAAGGGTGACAATATACACTCATTGCCTTCCCTCAGAGCTACATTAAATCTCTTGCTCTCTGTCACTGTATAGTCTATAGGGACCTTGATCATTTTTACATTCCACAACACATCATGTTGGTTTGTTATATCGGTGACATAAATGGTAATTTAACATGATTAGTAGAAAGTGGCCGGCATTCTAGGCATCCTAAGCTGCCTATGTGTCAAAGGGCAAACCTCAGTAGAAGACTCACAACAAAAACTCCTAGGGTATTAGAGCAAGACCATTCCTTCTGCAGCAAAGAATTATGTAATTTTGGAAAAAAAAAATTCCTGCCATGATACTAGATCCTTAGAACTGTATATTGTCTAATCCATTGAGTCATAAGTTTGGGCAGGAAGAGTAGTGATTTGTTATGAATGCACCATTCAGAATTGGGCTGGAGAAGTTCCAGAAGACACAAGTAAATTACAATAAACAGGTGACCAAACACCTAAACCATTTGTAAGGTATTAGGTTCTCTGTCACAACTTATAGCTATGGCATCTTGGGTTTCCCTATGACTAAATGGCAAAGGAAATAACTGAGGCCCAATTCACAGGTAAGTTGGTGCAATTTCTTCATGTTAGCTTTACTGGATAATTATTACACTTGAGGCTTACATAGGTCTGGCTCTAAAGGACATGAGAGTGCACTAGACCTTCAAAGATAACACTGGGAAGTTTATTTTCCATGGAGTTTTGGGCTCCTGGGCAGAGTGGTTTGGCTAGTTAGTCAGAACTCAGAAAAAAAAGACGGTAAGTGGGTAAGAGACAATGAAATCTTAGGAAAATCCATGCACTGGGTCTATGGAAGTGGGCACAGCATGTGCACTTGTCTTTCTCATACTCATGACCACTAGGGACCATTTATCTCAGAAGAGGAACTCAATAACCAAGGAGGAAACTTGTCCTGTGGATGGCAACAAGCATCTTTCTTTGGCAACCCTGGTGCTAGCAGAATGGGACCATAAACAGAGTGACCATTGTGGCAGGGATACAGCTACGCAGCCTCAGTAGCAGGGTCCTTTTTCTGTAAATTTTATCTGACTCCTGGTGACGAGTCAGGAGCAGAAAACAAAATTAAGCCCTCATTATGAAGTCATTCTTCAAGAAAACCAGTCTACCACTTGGTGGTAGGTTGATTACATCAAACTGAACCCCAGTAGAAGGAGCAAAAATTCATCCTTTCATGAATTGACACCTTCTCTGGATATGAATTTGCATTCCCTGGTTCAAGGATCACCACTGACGTCATCACCCTAAGGATTATACAACATATGACATATATTTTCATGGTTTCTCACAGTTATCTCTTTTACCATACAGGAATGGGCACTTAAACACACAATCCACTTGTCCTACCATATATCCCCTCACCTAGGAACTGAATAATGGAATGGTCAGTTAGAGGCTTAAGGAAGACATACACTTAGGTACAGTCTGGTTGGGGTGCTGTCCTCTAGGATGTGGTGAATGCACTAAATCAATGGCTGATAAATGGTACTCTCTCCAGTAGCTAAAATGCATGGGTCCCAGAACTAATGAGTGAGAGTGGGGTTAGTTCATCTCACCATTCTTCCCAGTGACCCAGTGAAGTTGTGATCTTCATCTCCACAAATGGAGTTCTACAGGATTAGTGACCTTGGTTTGTGCAAAGGGATTGTTTCCCCCAGAAGACAGAGTGGAACTCTTAATAAATTCCACTTTAACTTGAAACTATAGCTACTACTTGGTCATGTTGAATTGCCCATGCCATTGAAGCAACCAAGGTGAAGAATTACTATTCTCATAGAGGTGATTGAATCTAATTTCTATGAAGTTCTGGGATTTGTGGTATATAATGGGAATAGGAAGGAGTACATGCAGAATCACAACATACAAGAGGAGTGCATATTTGTGTTTCTCTGCCAAGAGATAATGTGTATGGACAATTATAGTAAATACAGTCCAAAGAAGGAAAGGCAACGAAGGGCACAGATCTCTCACATATGAAAATCAAGGTCATTCCAGCAGACAAGAAAACTAGGCCAGCCAGAGTGTTGGCTTAGCATGAGGAAAATAAACAGAATGAGTAGTAAAGAAGGAGATGATAAATATCAGTTATGACCTTGGCACTGCCTGCAATAGTGAGAGTGTAATTCATTCCAATAACCCCTGGAATTAAGCCTTTTCAGAGATTACAACTTATCACTACCCTGAAGGGGACTCAGTGACAGGTTTTACCTAATAGGGCATATGGGTGGATCTGAGTGGTGCAAGGGATAGGCTGTACTGGCCATTTCATACCCTCTTAGTTCATGTCTTATCCCAACCACTGCTTTGCTGGCAAGTTCCATTAAATGCTTCACCATCTTCACCTTGGTTCAGACTTATAACATCTCATTGTGGGCTGAGACCATGGAACTCTTCCTGCTATGGGACTACTTGGCACAACTGTGTGGGATACCTGTGGCACCTTACTTGGCCCTTATGCATGCACAACCAGAGATTACTTTAGGTTACACCTTAGGTAATAGGGATAGGGATCAAGGAATGAATTGCCTCCCCTATTGCCCCAGGCTATTAGTTCTCAAACATGTTTCACAAGGCTCCTTAGAAGTTCCTATGAGACTGAAGGATGGCAGCTCACAAAAGCACATTTTTCAAATTGGTTTTTCCCTGTTCAAAACTACTGCCCTCATGCTTGTCCTCTAAGATTATATTCCCAAATAAAATGAATGACCTTTGGGGCCACCTGGGTGGCTCAGTCGGTTGGGTGTCCGACTTCAGCTCAAGTCACCATCTCATGGTTCCTGAGTTAGAGCTCCACGTCGGGCTCTTTGCTCACAGCTCAGAGCCTGGAGCCTGCTTCAGATTCTGTGTCTCCATCTCTCTGCCCCTTCCCTGCTGGCGCTGACTCTCTCTCTCTCTCTAACTCTCTCTCAAAAATAAATAAACATTAAAAAAAATTTTTTTAATGACCTTTACACAAGCTTTGGTCTATGGTTTAGCTTTTGGGGAAAACCTAGATTAAAACAGAACTTGAAAAACATTTTGAAGGAAACTTTTATTTCAAGTGAAAGGACTGCTAGGTCTTGTCAATGCCTCGAGCCTGAATAACCAGCTGCGAGTGTCAAGGGAAAACAAGCAACCCTGGGAGGAGAGCTACTTTTGGGGATGGGGAGACGATAAATTTAATCTTAGACTGTGGAATTGAATATGGAATTCACCCATAAAGAGTCTGGCATTGAAATATGAGTCTAGGGGCACCTGAGTGGCTCAGTCGGTTAAGCCTCCGACTTCAGCTCAGGTCACGATCTCACGGTCAGTGAGTTCGAGCCCCTCATCAGGCTCTGGGCTGATGGCTCAGAGCCTGGAGCCTGCTTCCAATTCTGTGTCTCCCTCTCTCTCTGCCCCTCCCCCGTTCATGCTCTGTCTCTCTCTATCTCAAAAATAAATAAACGTTAAAAAAATTAAAAAAAAAAAGAAATATGAGTCTAAGGTGAATAGATGGAATTGGATGGTAGATAAAGCTGTGAGAAAGGACGAGTATCCTAATAAAATAGATACGGCAAATTTACTCAATGTTGACAGCAATATTTGAGGGAACATGGTATCTTCACTACTAAAACAGAGCTCTTTGTGAAAGTTGAGAAAAAGTTGTCCCACATGTCATTTTTTGCTTTCACATTCCCTGTACCTTTTACTCTGAGAATTCTTCTTACCTGGCTATTTAAAGATTCCCTGGAGGGAAGGAAAAAAAAAGACACTGTCAAAATAGAGCTTTCTTTAAGAAGACAGAAAAAAAAAAATAGGCTTTTTTTTTCTTTGATCAGTCAGTGAGAGCAAGGAATGAGGTCAGTAAGAGTAGATGTTTTTCTAGGATGGAGAAAAGAGCGAGCACCTCATTTGGATTTCATTTTTTATAACATGTTGTTTTTGAGCACGAAAACCTCCCAGCCAGCCACGGCAACAATTTCAGAGAATACAATTATGTAAGGAGTTTTAGTATTAATATTTTACGGATGTGCTCACTGATCAAGATTTTTTTTTTACTCCTCTGAAACTTTTCAGACAGAACGTTTTAGAGAAACACGCTGATATTGTCACTAAATTTACATTAAAATTGGACATGTTATCTACCCTACTTAAAAAAGCACACGGTGTATCTATTAATCACTGCTTAATGTTGAATACTAATACATGAACTTTTTCTAATTAAAGGGCTATTCAGCTCCAACACCAGTACCTTATCATTTTAGGTGTTTTATTATGCTCTTGGCATTTGTTAATGGCAGGACTTGCTCGCTATTACCAAAAGCCTTTCAAATCTTATAATTTTTGAACAGTTTTAAAAATGGGAAGAAAGAGTTCAATGTGTTTTTAATTAAAAACTAGATTTTCATTATAAAACTGGGATGTGGGCAGGTAGATATCTCTTCTATATTATCTAAAGGAAGTGTAAAAAATTTATATGTAATATTTATTCCTGTAGTGTTTATATATTTTTTTCTTGAATTTGTTTTAAAATATAAAACTTTCTTGGGTAATCCACATATTATATTCTCACATTATGGAAATTAATCACACTTCCACTAAGAAAACAAACATACACATTGGTTTTTTTTATATTTAAAAAATAATTTGTGCTAGGGCACCTGGGTGGCTCAGTCAGTTAAATGTCTGACTTCAGCTCACAATTGGTGGGTTCCAGGCCCGCGTCGGGCTCTGTGCTGACAGCTCAGAGCCTAGAGCCTGCTTTGGATTCCGTGTCGCTCTCTCTCTCTCTGTTCCTCCCCGTTCACTCTCTCTCTCTCTCTCTCTCTCTCTCAAAAATTAATAAAATATTAAAAAAAACATTTAAAAAAATCATTTGTGCTGGGGGCACCTAGGTGGCTCAGTTGGTTAAGACTCCAACACAATGAAGAAGCCAGAAGCAGGCCTGGGCTTATATAGAGTCTTAGTATTAGACAAAATTAAATCAGTGAAGAAAGAATAGTCTCTGCAATTAAAAAAAAATTGGTTAAATTAATGATTCTACATCTATACTTTCAGATAGTATGTGGTCATTTAAAAAATAGAATATTTTGGGGGTGCCTGGGTGGCTCAGTCTGTTGAGCATCCAACTTCAGCTCAGGTCATGATCTCGTAGTCTGTGGGCTTGAGCCCCGCGTAGAGTTCTGTGCTGACAGCTCAGAGCCTGGAGCCTGCTTCGTATTGTGTGTCCCTCTCTCTCTGCTGTCTCTCTGTCTCTGTCCCTCTCTCAAAAATAAATAAACATTAAAAAAAATGAAAACACAATTTGTGCTTGAAAGGAAAAAAATCTCCTTTAGTGTTCCCTGAGGCTTTGTGCATTGGCCTAGCTGGAGGTTGGTTTCTAATGAGCACTGTTCACAGTGAAGTGGATCTCCTTTGGCTTTCCTTACGGAGTGCATGATGCACATAAATCAAACTGTGAGATCAGGGGACTAATCAGTCCTGTAGATGTACAACTATAGTCTCTGGAAGAACCAGAAGAAGCTTTCCAACTGGCATAATAGCAGCACAGAAACTGTTCTCCTAGGACTGTGTTATCACTGTTTAAGATTTTTTGGGTTAGACAGTAAAGTATTAGCGGTCGAGCATTACTTCTCTTAACTACCTTGCATTATTGGCCTTTCATTCCTTTGCTGGTTCATTCATTCAGCAGAAAGACACAGCACCAGGTTATGTGGCAGACACCGATATACTCAGATAGCATGACACCCGCCAAAAGTGAATTTGTAGTCTAAGGGGATAGGCAGGCAGAGATAGGAATAAAGTACTAAGAAAGCATAAAGCAAAAACATCAAACTCTGCTGAAGATGTCAGGGAGGGCTTCACTGAGGAGTTGACAGTTGAAGAGGACCAGGCTTCACCAGGTGGGTGAGAACAGCTTATAGGTAAAGGCACAGCATGACGAAAGACATGGGGCTCTACAGCAAGTAATTTCTACAGAAATTAAGAGTTCTGTGGGGTAAGGACAGTCCCCTCCCCCTACTTCTTGTTAATAACACGTTAAGGACTTTGGGCTTTTTTTTTTTCCTGGGGTAGTAATATTTTTTACTGGAGTAGGCTAAAGATCCAACTTATTTTTGGAGGTGATAACTGATAGCCATGTGCTAGATGCTTAGGTTACTGGGGTGTAAGATTGAAATGGGGGCTGGAAGCAGGTTTCGGAAGAATCTGCACACTGAATAAGAGATCTAGAATGTACCATGTAAGCAATGAAGGCCTTTGACAGTGTTTGAGATGGCATGATGAAAGCAGGGTTTTTCTTGATATCTATGTATACGTGGAATAATTTTCCTCTAGATTGTTCATGTTCTTTTAGTTCTGAGATAGATCTGGCTTACAAGCGTTTTCATGGGCTGGGCGCCTGGATGGCTCAGGAGGTTAAGTACCTGATTTCAGCTCAGGTCATGATCTCGTGGTTCGTGAGTTCGAGCCCCCACCTTTGGGCTCTGTGCCGACAGCTCAGATCCTGGAGCCTGCTTTAGATTCTGTGTCTCCCTCTCTTTCTGCCCTTCCCCCACTTGTGCGCGCGCACTCTCTCTCTCTCTCTCTCAAAAATAAGTAAACAACAACAACAAAAAAGAGTTTTCAGAGGCTATGTAATTTGAAAGGTATTGGGGAAGGAAGTTTTAGAGGTGTGCTTCCTTCCTTTCTTATTTTAAGGTTACATAGGCTGCCTCTTCAAATGTATGATATGGAGGAGGACATCCATGCCGCCATTTGAGGTGGGTTGTGGTTAGTTTAGTTCTACTATTGCTACTTCTCGTTTGGAAGTGAAGGTTTCTCAGACTATAAAAATTATTCATATTACTACTGTTAGAGAAATGAAAGAGCCTATAGAGGAAATTGTGTTTCAAGTTGTATTGCATTTGGATAGTCAAAGTAATGTCCAGGTATTCAGGATAATCCGAGAAAGTGCTGAGGAAAGAATGTTGTGTTAACACCTACAAATATAATTGTGAAATGGATTTTTGCTCAGGTGTTACCGAGAGTATTTCCTGAAAATAAGGGGAATCAATGAGTGAGCCCTCCTATAATAGCGAATACTGCTCCTGTTGATAATACATAGTGGAAGTGAGCTACTACATAGCATGTGTCACAAAGAACGATATGTAACGAGGAGCTTGCTAGTACAATGCCTGTTAAGCCCCCTACAGTAAATAGGAAAATAAAGCCTAGGGCTCATAGCGTAGCAGGGAATCATTTAATGTGGCCTCCATGAAGGGTGGCAAGTCAGCTATATACTTTTACCCCTGTGGAGATAGCAATGATTCTGGTGGCTGATGTGAAGTATACTCGTGTGTCAACGTCTATTCCCATGGTGAACATGTGGTGAGCGCATACAGTGAAACCTAGGAAGCCAATAGATATTAATGCTCAGACTATTCCTATATAACCAAAGGGCTCTTTTTTGCCTGAGTAATAGGTGACGATGTGTGAAATTATTCTGAAACCTGGCAAGATTAGGATGCAGACTTCGGGTGCCCCAAAAATCAGAACAAGTGCTGACATGGGATAGGACCCCTCCAGCGGGATCAAAGAAGGTGGTGTTTAAGTTTCGGTCTGTTAGTAGTACGGTAATGCCGGCCACTAATACTGGTAGTGGTAGGAGTAGCAAGACGGCAGTAATTAGGTCAGATCAGAAAAATAAAGGTGTCTGATATTGAGATACAGCAGGGGGTTTTGTATTGATAATTGTAGTAATGAAATTAATAGCACCTAAGATTGAAGAAACACCTGCAAGGTAGAAGGAAAAGAGGGTTAGATCCACAGATGCTTCAGCGTGGGCTAGGCTACCAGCTAGAGGGGATATACAGTTCATCCAGTGCCTGCACCCGCTTCTACTACCAATGATGCCAGTAGTAGTAGGAAGGATGGGAGAAGAATAATCTAATGGATTATTTCAAGCCAGTCTCCAATCTTCATCTTAAATGAATCTAATATCAGGTGTTACTAACACTTGGCAGCCAAATAAATGGCAAGGAAATCATAGCTATTTCTCTAAGAAGATTTTGGAGGAATAAAAGATCTAGAAATTTTCCTGTTAGGGAGGAAGATGGGAACATAAAGATGAGTGTCTGACAAAGCCAATTAAGTACTATGCATCACTATCATGAGGAGAGCTAATCTTTGTAACCCCATGTGGGAGTTACAATCCTGAAGAAATGTTACTATCATACAGGCTACCGGATGTGAGATAGAACTCGGAGAATCCTTAGAGAAAAATATATTTTTGCCCTTATGCAGAAAGGCTACTGTAAAGTATAATGCATCCTCAATCCAATATGTATATATAGGCTTAAGCATATAAAATTGCCTCTATGTGACTCTTTGACGCTCCAAATGGCAATTTCACATGGTTCAAAATAATAAACGTGCACACATACACACATAAGATTATATTTATCAACTTATACGTGCATATCAGGTTTATGACCAGATATCTATCTATCTAATCTTTATATAGACAGACAGAGACAGACAGGCAATAGAGGCGGAAAAAGAGAGAAGAAAAGCACTAAAAAATTGGCTTGAGTGTTTACTGTGAAAATATTTTACAAATCAAATGTGTTTTATAATAATAAATTCAGATATAATAATTATTAGATATCTTTTAAATCCTAACAAAATGATTTTTTTTTAAAGTAGGCTTCATGCCCAGCACAGAGCCCAAGACAGGGCTTAAACTCACGACCCTGAGATCATGCCCTGAGCTGAGATCAAGAGTCAGTTGTTTAACCAGCTGAGCTACCCAGGTCCTCCCCTGTCCCCAGAAAATGATTCTTGTATTTGGGCGCCCAGGTGGTTCAATTGGTTAAGCGCCCAACTTTGGCTCAAGTCATGATCTCGCAGTCCATGAGTTTGAGTCCTGCACAGGCTCTGTGCTGACAGCTCAGAGCCTGGAGCCTGCTTTGGATTCTGTGTTTCCCTCTCTCTCCACCCCTCCCCTGCTCATGCTCTGCCTGTCTGTCTCTCTCTCTCAAAAATAAACATTAAAAAAATTAGAAAAAATCATTCTTATATTTTAAGAATAGTAGAGCAAAATTATGTTTTTATAATGACAAATATTCTTTCAAAATTGACTCCTTATGTGAATTTAATTAGACATAATATTGAACTGTCTCCCTGTGGCCTTTCATGTTTCCATGTATCTGTGTTCTTTGTGCTACATTCTTTGTAATTTTTTAAATCTTTATTTATTTTTGAGAGAGAGAGAGAGAGAGAGAGACAGAGCATGAGCAGGGGAGGAACAGAGAGAGGAGACACAGAATCCGAAGCAGGCTCCAGGCTCTGAGCTGTCAGCACAGAGCCTGACGTGGGGCTCGAACCCACAAACTGTGAGATCATGACCTGAGCCGAAGTCAGACGCTCAACCGACTGAGCCACCCAGGCGCCCCACATTCTTTGTAATTTGTTCAGATCTATTCTATAATCTTTTATGTCAGTTGAATGTATTCTGCTAGTTAAGTCCTCTGTTTAATTTTTAATATTATTCATTAAATTTTCTCATATGTAGAAATTATTTTAGTTCTTTTTCAAAAATGAGTGACCACTTTTAATAATCTCTTGCTCTTTATTTTTTTTATTCCTGCTTTAATTTATTTAAACATTTCATCTATTCTTACTGTAAATTCTGAGAAGGCAGCTGCCTATAAGCTGGGAAGAGAGTGCTCACCAGGAACCAGGAATTGGCAAGAAGATTAACCTTGGGCTTTCCAGCCTCCAGAACTGTGACAAACTAAACTTTTGTTGTTTAAACCCCCCAGTCTATGGTATTTTATTTCGTCAGTATGAGGTGACTACTACAGTGAGCTGATTAACAAGAATTGCAGTACATACAAAGGTTTATAGTGAAAGGCAAAAGTTGTGCTTAGTTGAAATGTCCTAAAAAAATTTTTTTTTAATTTTTATGGTCCTTTTGACATGGTTGTAATCAAGCCTTTGTACACTTTTCCCCAAGAACAGAACAATAACATAAGCGCTCCAATCTGTCACTTAAACATGAACTTAAACGTGCTGCATTTCTATCCACAGGCTTTGGTTTGAAGGATGGCAAATCAACACCTTCTATGTCTCATCTCATTCCCTGTCAGCATCACCTGCCTCTGAGGCCCCTGCTGCTGCGGCCACCAGCACTGCACGGGCTCTGATGGGCTTCAGGTTGGCCTGTTTTCTCTCTACAGTCTGTGCTGTGCAATTCTTGCCTCCTGCCCTTGAGCTCTCCGGTTGGCGCTGGGGAATAGGATAGAAGGGTGTTCTTGCAGCCCCAGTGCTTTTGCTTGGACGTGTGGGGGACTTACATCTTTGAGTTTTGGGAGATAAATTCTTCTGTGCCTCTTCCCAAACCAGTTGTCCTGAGAGATTCAGTGATTTATCCAGTCTCCTGAAATATCGTCAAAAATCTGTGCAGTTTGCTTGATACCAAGCGGTGACAGCCTTTGACAGCCTTTGTAATCACACATACGTTGTTTTCACTTCTACGCTACCTCCCTTTTTCTTTCCTCCTTCTTTCCTGAGACTGCGCTCTCTAATAATATAATCGCGCATAGGCTTTTGTCACAAGCTCTGTTTGAAAATCTGTTTGCTTGAAAATCTCTGTTTGCTCAGAAAGATGGTTGTAGAAATGATAAGACATATTTTTAGATGTTTCTAATTTGTTTTTCTCAGCTTATCTTCCACAAAGAGCTATTATTAGCTATTTTAGAGATGAGGGAATTTATTTGTTTATTTTCATGTTTTTATTTATTTTTGAGAGAGAGAGGGAGAGAGAGAGGCAGAGCACGAGTTGGGGAGGGGCAGAGAGAGAGGGAGACACAGAATCCGCAGGCTCCAGGCTCTGAGCTGTCAGCACAGAACCCGACGTGGGGCTCCAACTCGTGAACCATGAGATCATGACCTGAGCCGAAGTTGGACGCTTAACGACTGAGCCACCCAGGCACCCCTAGATGAGGGAATTTTAAATTCACCATTTAAAAAGAATCTAAAGTAAGAAAGCCATGAAACTTTCATTAATTGCAGACAAATATTTTTCCAACTTAGAGTTTGAAGCTTAAATGTAAACACTACCTGAGAGATCTTTTCCATTTAGGGAAAGGAAAGGTAGAAGGGAGTTAAACATATTAAGTATATTTTGCCATTAACAAAGGCAAGTATGTCTCTTGTCACATGTTCCGTGGGAATTCAGACAAAGAGGAAATATGTTCTAAACAACACAGGGAAAAAATGTTACAATAAATATGACCTTTTTCTTTTCTTTTTAAGTTTATTTATTTATTTTGAGACACAGTGTGCAAGATGAGGGTGGGGGGGAGGAGCAGAAAGAGAGAGAGAGAGAAAGAGAATCTTAAGCAGGCTCCGTGCCATCAGCACAGAGCCTGACACAGGGCTTGATGCCGCTAACTGTGAGATCATGATCTTAGATGAAATCAAGAGTCAGATGCTTAACGAACTCAGCCACCCAGGTGCCCCAATGTGACCATTTTCCATCATGAAGTAGCAGCAAGGTGTCATGAGAGGCTTTTGTTGCCTTTTCCCCTTCTTGGTTATTTGTAAAGTAACAATTGAGGTTTGGAACTGTCAAGGGAGTAATGGTGAGAACAAACTAATACACAACCTTAGAAAGGTCATTTGACCACCGCTGGGTGAAAATATACAACATGATGAACATTAATGACTTTATACTATTGTGTTAGGGATATAGAAAACAGCCACCAAAGACAGGTTTCTGGTAGGGATGCTACTTAAATTGATCTGAGTATGACATTCAGAGAACAGGGCATTGAAAGAAAACCTTTATTAAGTTTGAACATCAATGCTAAAATGCAAGATTTTTTCTTAAGTATCCCACCTTTCCCATAATGCAAATGAAATCGCAAAAATAATATTCCATTGTATGCATATACCAAATTATGTTTCTGCATTTGTCGTGATAAAAATTTTGGTTGGTTCCACTTTTTTACCATTTTGAGTAATATGCCATGAACATTCTATATAAGTTTTTGGTGGACATGTATTTAGATTTCTCTTGGACATATATTTATGAATGAAATTTAACATGGTAAGATACTGTCAAATTATTTTCCAAAATTGCCATATTATTTTACATTCCCACCAGCAATGTATGAGGGTTCCAGATTCGCCACATTATTGCCAACACTTGTTATTATCAGTCTGTTTTTTAATTTTTATCTTTTATTGTCTGTCTCTTTTTAATTTTTATTTTTTATTGTCTGTTTTTTGATCATAGCCATCCTAGTGGGTGTGAATTGTTATCTCATTGTGGCTTTGACTGGTATTTCCTTAATGACAAATGCATTTGAGCATCTATTTATGGACTTTTTAATAACTTCTTTATTTTCTTCAGAGAAATGTTTATTCAAATCCTTTGTCCGTTTTTAATTGGGTTACTTAACTTTTTATCACTGAGTTGTTATGTACTCTTTACATATTTGGGATACAAGTCCTTTCTCAGATATATGACTTGCAAATATTTTCTCCCTTTCTGTAGTCTCTTTTGTGATGTCTTTGTCTGCTTTGGGTATCATGGTAACACAGGCCTCACACTGAGTTAGGAAGTGTTCCCTCCTCTTCAATTTTTTTGAACGTGCGTAGAATTGATACTATTTCTTCTTTAAATGTTTGGTAAAATTAATCATGAAGTCATGTGAGCTTGGGACTTTTTAATTACTGGAAATTCCTAAATTACAAATTCAATCTCTTTACTTACTATAGGTCTGTTCCAATTTTGTATTTCTTTTTGAATCACTTTTGGTATTTTGTGTTTTTGTTGGAATTTGTCAGTTTCATCTATGTTTTCTAATTTGTTAGCATGTAGTTGTTCATAGTATTCTCCTATAATCCTTTTTCTCCTTACTGCTGTTAAGTTCAACGGTAGTGTCCCCTTTATTATTCCTGATTTCAGTAATCTGAGGATCCTGTCTTGATTTCTTGGTCAGTCTAGCTAAGTTTTGTTCATTTTGTTGATCTTTTCAAAGAACCAAGCTCGGTTTTAGGTTTTCTCTGTTGCTTTTCTAATTTCTATTACATTTATTTATGCTCTGACTTTTTTTAGGTTTATTTATTTATTTTGAGAGAGAGAGAGGGCACTCATGAGCAGGGGAGGGGCAGAGAGAGAGGGAGAGAGAGAGAATCCAAAGCAGGCTCTGAGCTGTCAACAAGGAGCCCGACGTGGGGCTCAATCTCATGAACAGTGAAATCATGACCTCAGCTGAAATCAAGAGTGGAATGCTTAACCAACTGAGCCACCCAGGCACCCCTATGCTCTAACTTTTAAGTTTATTTTCTTCTTTTTGCTTGCTTTACATTTAGTTTGCTCTTTTTTCACCCAGTTTTTTAAGGTAGAAGATGAGGCCACTGATTAAAAAATCTTTTTTCTTTTTCAATATAGACAGATGTTCACAGCCATAAATTTCCCTCTAAGCACTGTTTTAGCTGCATTCCATAAGTTTTAGGATGTTGTGTTTTACTTTTCATTCATTTCAAAGAATTTTAAAGCTTTACTTGCTATTTATTCATTGACCCATTGGTTATTTCGAAGTGTGCTGTTTAATTTCCACATTTTTGTCAATTTCTCAAATTTCCCTCTATTACTGATTTCAAATTTAATTCTATTGTGCTTAAAGAGCATACTTTGTGTGATTTCATTTTCCTAAGCATACTGAGGCTCGTTTAATAACCTAATATATTGTCTCTCTTGTAGAATATTGTATGTGCAATGAAGAAAAATGTGTATTCTGCTGCTGTTGGATGGAGTGTTCTATAGGTGTTTTTTGGGTCTAACTCGTTCAGAGTATTGTTCAAGTCTTCTGCTTCCTAATTAATCTTCTACTTAGGTGTCCTATCCATTTTTTTTTTTTATTTTTTTTTCAACGTTTATTTATTTTTGGGACAGAGAGAGACAGAGCATGAACGGGGGAGGGGCAAAGAGAAAGGGAGACACAGAATCGGAAACAGTCTCCAGGCTCCGAGCCATCAGCCCAGAGCCTGACGCAGGGCTCGAACTCACGGACCGTGAGATCGTGACCGGGCTGAAGTCAGACGCTTAACCGACTGCGCCACCCAGGCGCCCCTGTCCTATCCATTTTTGAAGGTGAGAGATTAAATTCTCCAACTATGATTTTGAATTGTCTGTTTCTCTTTTCAGTTTTCGCTTACTGTTTATATGGGGGTTTTTTGCCCCTCATCTTTTTAGCTTTCAAACTATTTTTGTTAATGTTTATTTAGTTTTGAGAGATAGAGACAGAGTGCAAGTGGGGCAGAGAGAGAGGGAGACAGAATCCGAGCTGTCAGCACAGAGCCTGAAGTGGGGCTCAAACTCACAAGTTGTGAGATCATGACCTGAGCCGAAGTCGGATGCTTAACCGACTGAGCCACCCAGGCATCTCTCTTCCAGCGTTTTGAATGTTCATCTCATTGTCTTTTGCCTCCCTGGTTTCTAATGAGAAGTCAGCTGTTAGCTTTATTAAGAATCTCTTATACACGGTGAACCATTTTTCTCTTGCTGATTTTAAGATTCTTTCTTTGTCTTTTGACAGACTGAATAAATGTGGATCTCCTGGACTTTCCCTTACTTAAAATTTAAGATTCTTAGATGTATAGGTTGATGCTTTTCATCACATTTGGGAAGTTTGTGTCTATGATTTATGCCAATATTGTTTCTGCCCCTCCCTCTCTCTCCTCTGCTCTGGGATTCCCATTTTGCCTATGTTGGTATGCTTGATGGTGTCCCACAGCTCCTTGAGATCTTGTTCATTCGTCTTCAGACATTTTTCTTTCTGTTCCTTAAACTGGGTAATCTCAATCGAGCTACCTTTAAATTTTCCAATTCTTTCTTCTGCAAGCTCAAATCTGTTGTAAACCCCTCTGGTAAATTTTTCATTTCAGTCATTGTACCTTCAATTCTAGAATTTCTATTTGGTTCTTAAAAACATTTTTTAAATTCCTTTATTGATATTCTTTATTTTGTGAAGCATCAATGTCATACTTTCCTTTAATTCTTCAGACATGATTTTCTTCAGTTTTGAATATATTAATAATAGCTAATTTAAAATTTTTGTCTAGTACCTCTAAAATCTGGGTCCCATTAGGGTCAGTTTCTATTTATAACTTTTTTCCTGTGTTTGAACCATAATTTTGCTCTTGGAAAGTGTATATTTGAGAACATATAACATGGCAAAACTGGAATTCAGGTCCCTTCCCCATGATGTGTTGTTGTTAGTTTTTATTGTTATTGCTGCTGGATTTATTTCTTTATTGGGGTGGGGGTTGTTTAGTGACTTTCCGGGACTAATTCTGAAAAGTCTGTATTCCCTGTGGTGGTCAGCCACTGAAGTCTATTATTAACTAAGTGGTCAAGAAATGATTGGTCAGATACTTTCCTAAATGCCTTGAGCCAGTAGGTCTTCTATCCTTTCTCAAGGAACTTTATTTGTGTTCTGGAACTCCAGTAATGCTCAGGCAATGTATAATTCTGCCTCTGCCTTTACTTCCTGCTTGTACAGGGCCTCAAGACCAACCAGAGATGAGAGATTGGGGCACTTTTGGGTTTTTCCTCACATGCGCACAGCCCTGCTAATATATGTGGACTTCCAAATCCCTGGTAATATATCAGATCTTTTCAAAGACCCCAATGAACATCTCCTTTTATTTTTCTGTCCAGGCTCTTGTGTGCCCCAACTGATGCTGTAAGTGTCTGTGATACCAAATAATCTTTGTTGGTTGTTTTCCACATACACCCTGGAGGTAGGGCTTTTGAGCTCTGATCACGTCAAATAATGACAATGCCTTTTGAATAAAGATTTTCCAAGCAGCTTTGAGACAGATCAAATAGTGATAATGCTCTGGGGATGGAACCACTTGAGGAATTCTGAATTTGGCCAGCCTGCCCTCATGCTTCATGGCTCTGAGGCTATTGTTTTACAAGGCCACTGTAGAACTCGGGAGAAGGGCATGGGGTAGGTCAAGTTTAAGAGCCATAAATCTTGTTCTTACTGAGGTTCAGCAATTTCTTTTTTTGGAATAAACACTCCTCAAGATTGTCACAAGTCTTTGGTTAATTTTTAGAATTCTGAAAGAGTTGATTTGTATGATGTTTTTCTCCGATGTTTTCATTGCTTTTATGAAGGAGTGGACTGACTCTAATATCCCAGACATTCCAAGTCCCTTCATTAGCTCTTATTTTTACCTATTCCCTTCCCAATATTTTAATGACCCAGTTTCTATTTGGGAAAAGAAAGTCTTCCCAATGGATATTAGTCTTGTCTTGGAATTGTTCTGTGCCATTCCAAAAGCAGGAAATAAATATACAATCTTTTAAAATATTTTCCAGACATTATTAACAAATGTCTGTATCAATCAACATGTTCTCTAGCTTATTTGGTATCCTCATTCTCTTCCTTCAACCAATTGTTCTTTGCATTTTTGTAGTGATTGAGTCTTTGAAAAAGAATGATGAATAGTATTGATTCTCACTTTCTATAAAATATATACACATGTGAGTACAAAAATATACACTGTTCCCAATATATTCATTGGCCTGAATCCTTAAGATCTTTCTGGAACACAGATAGAAAAAATTCTTCTCCTAGAATTTCATACTACATTTGTTTATAATTATTGTTTCTATATTTTTTAACATCTTTGTATCTGAGAGAATTTATCCTTAGTAGTAAACAAGAAAGATGAAATTTACTGAGTGCTAATTAAATGTCAGTTACTATGATACATAAAATGATTTGTGCATAATAAGTGTTTAATAATTACACTTTGAATAAATACTACTTCACCTATTTTTATTTTAACCTCTTTAACTGTACCCTTAATTTTTGACAGATACACATTGCCCTCAACAAGGAACTAGAAGAATTTGAAAATATGTTACACTCATAAAATAGTAGAGTGGGTGGGAAAAAAAAGATGGAAAAGTACTGCTGAAATTAAGAATAGGTTCAAAATAGACTCTGGGAAACTTTGGATATCTCTCAATTTCTACCACTCCTACTCTCTGCCTCTCCAAAACATCCTTTTGTATGAAATGATATAAAACAACTGGTAAAGATTTGCTCTTGTGGGCCCCCCACTGTGATGCCAATCTCAGCACCCAAATTACATTCTTCTTCTGTCCTATTGTGTATTTGTCACAAGACAATTTGTCATCACCATGCTAGTATTCACAGTCCAAGGCAGCAAAGCCCATGCTCAACGTCATGCTCCATAATTATGTTTGTTTCTATGAAGCCCCTCTGTGCCCACTTAGCATTTTAGATATGGATCCGAATGTGGTAGCAGTTTCTCATAGGTACTGTGATTGCTTCTGTTTTGATTTTGTCCGTGTGTTTTAACTAGATTTCATGTAAAACATCTGGAGACACTAATTACTGCCTGTCCTATAAACTTACACTCCTACTTGCCCTGGTGACAGTCATGTCATTAACTGACTCAAAACCAACTCTAATTAATCAACTGACAAATAAAGATGGTCCACCTGCCTGTACCAGTCTTAGTCTGAACCCAGCACAAAATAATATCCTTTGCAGCACTGCCTGTGAAAATCCTGGGCACTGATAAGACAGTCTACTTATTTCTTAGGCTAAATTACCAAGGAACACGGAGTACAGTAAAACCTTGGATTGCAAGTAACTTGTTCTGAGAGTGTTCCACAAGATGAACAAGCATTTCTAATAAATTTTAACTTGATAAGCAAGCAACATCTTGCACTACGAGTAGTATGTGATGCTGAACATCACATGATCACAACTGAGACCATGGTTCTTGAAATTCACTCTCATATACAAGTGCTTTGGATGACAAGCATGTTTCCAGAACGAATTATGCTGGCAAACCAAAGTTTTACTGTAGTTTTATATTTAAAAATCTATATCTAGGTTATCTTCAGGGGTAGATTCAATTCACAGGCCACTCGGGAAAGTCCTGGGTACGTGTCTTGTGCCCATCCCCCACACCGAACAGCTTATTAAGGAAGCTGAGTCCTCGCACGGTATTTCACTTGCAAGCAGTTAGCGTTACTGTTTGGCTGCATTTCAATCTGTGTAATTATCCTATCCTCCCTGTTAAAGAAAAATAAAATCCCACCAAATCATAGTGGTTTTAATTAGGGAAGTTATTCATTACTTCCTCCTTTAAAACAGACAAGGAGCTATCAAATTGTGTTTCACTGCTATATAGCAGTTGTGGTCAAACCAGAGGGGTTGGGTTTAACGATAGTAAGGAGTTTCCTAATTAGTTCCATAATGGACGTTAGAGACCGTCCCATAAAAAGCATTATGGAAGTAGAATGGGGTATTTCTGTACAAATGGGTCCTGCTATACAGAGAGAGAAAAAAGTGAAGTTCTATCTACCTTGTTCTGCTTAGGCCCCAAGATTCATGTTAATCAGAGATCTCAATTTTTGTTATTTTATTTTTTAAAAACATTTATTTATTTATTTTGAAAGAGAGAGAGAGAGAGAGAGTGAGAGCACACAAGCAGGGGAGGGGCAGAGAGAGAATCCTAAGCAGGCTCCACACTTAGCACGGAGCCTGATGGGGTTCCATCTCATGACCTCTCACGATCATGAGATCATGACCTGAGCTGAAGGCAAGTCAGATGCTCAACTGGCTGAGCCACCCAGGAGCCCTGGATATCTCACACTTTAAATTGCATCCCAACATGCTAAGAAGGCAGAAACCATTCTCAGCACACGTGATTGAGTGGTTCATTAGGAATATATATCAACATTAATACATCATAAGTATTTGACACACAGAATTTTTAAGGAATGTTTAGTGAACAGAATGTATTTTAAAGGAGCTCATAATTTAAAGAATTTTGCAAAGTGGACATCCCTTAAAATACTATTTAAATTTATTATAAATTAATAAATGTATTATAATTTATTCACAATTAAATTATTAATTACCAATATTAATTAATAATATAGTCTGTTAATATTAACTGACAATATTTGTTATTAGTTATTAAACTAAGAGCTAATTTGTTATTAATTATTAAATAAATTATTGTATATGTTTATCATATATTAATTATTATAAAACCACAAACACATACGTATAATATATGGCAGGCTTAGTGAATGCCTGAGGATTATTATTCTCCTATAATCAGGTGTTTAAAACATGTAAGCTCGAGGTTTTTCTATTTATTTTACATTAAGAAATTACTTGCTGGTTGTAAAGCGTTAAAACTTTTACAAGATATCATTTCTTTCTAATTATAAATACAATACTCATTGCATAAAACTTCGAAAATCATTATATCACCAACTTGAAAAAGCTAATATGAGCAGTTTGGTGAAGATCTATCCATATTATAATCTGCATCACAATCAACATCTCATTTATTTTTTATTTCACAACATATCATCAACATTTTACAGGCTGGATGGTATCTTATGCAGCATTATTGTCTTTGCTTGCCAAGTATGAATATGTCACAATTTACAATCTCTGGTTGTTGGAAATGTAGGCTTTTTCAGTTTTTTAATATTCCAAGTAGTGCTTCAACGACCATTTTTCATACGTATCATTGCACTTATCTTTGACAAAGGCTTTGTGTCATCTTTGATTAATTCCATACATATAGACTCCTAAATGGAATTACTGGATGCAACGTATGCCTGTTTTTGTGTGTTTTGGTTTTTAATGCCACTTGCTCTTAAGAAGTTTATAGAAATCTTGCCTGCGTTACTGCCAACAAAGAGAATTATGATTTATTTTTATCTTTTTGTGACCCTGAAAGGCAAAACAGTGGATTTTTTCACATGTGCCGCCCCCCAAAATTTTTTTAATGTTTATTTATTTTTGAGAGAGAGAGAAAGAGACAGGACATGAGCAGGGGAGGGGCAGAGAGGGAGACACAGAATCTGAAGCAGGCTCCAGACTCTGAGCTGTCAGCACAGAACCTGACAGGGGGCTCTAACTCATGAACCATGAGATCATGACCTGAGCTGAAGTTGAACGGTTAACTGACTGAGCCACCCAGGCACCCCTGTGCCTGATTTTTTTTAATTAAGTTTTTATTTTAATTCCAGTACAGTTCACATACAGTTCACATATTAGTCTCAGATGTACAATATAGTGAGTCAACAATTCTATACATTATTCAGTGCTCATCATGGCAAGTGTAGTCTTAATCCCCTTCACCTATTTCGCCCAACCTCCAACCAACCTCCCATCTAATATGTTTTATTTTATTTTTTTTTAATTTTTTTTAACGTTTATTTATTTTTGAGACAGAGAGAGACAGAGCATGAACGGGGGAGGGGCAGAGAGAGAGGGAGACACAGAATCGGAAGCAGGCTCCAGGCTCTGAGCCGTCAGCCCAGAGCCCGACGCGGGGCTCGAACTCACGGACCGCGAGATGGTGACCTGAGCTAAAGTCAGAGGCTTAACCGACTGAGCCACCCAGGCGCCCCTAAGATGCTTTATTTTAAATGAGTACCTTTAGTTAAAGTTATTTTTTCCCACAAGAACATTTTTTACGTGAAGCATACTTCAGAATACAAGGTTCTAAAAGATATATATATAAAACATCCTATCCAAGGAAAATAGAATACACATTTTCTTATGAAGAAATTCCGAAGTTTCTTCATGAATTTCGGTAATATTCACTAAGGCTTTTTGTGCTTTTGTCCAATTTGTACTTTTTTTGGAATCGCCAATTAATTCTTTTGCTTCTTTTTCTATCAAAGTATTCCTCTTCTGAATTGATTTGCAAAAATCTTTATGTATTACAAAAATCAAGAATATACAAAATTAAGACTACTGTCAGTCATGTATAGCTTAGCTTTTAAATCTATAATAAAATCAAGCATACTGAAAGTTAAAAAAAATTATGTTTTGAGAAGTTCTCTACATGATATAATTAAACTAATATTCAATATTATTTTTAAAAATCATTTTACACTTTTAATTTGCATTTAAGACTTCAACCACTTTGGGATTTATTTTGGTATTACAGATTTTTTCCCACTGAATGCATTATGACAGAGTTGAAGTTGCTATTCATAGAGTTGTTTGCTGCTTATTATCATTTTTTAATCACTGATGAATTGAAACATAAAGGAGGTTGGAACTTTAGGAATGCAAAACAACAGGGTGGGAAACATTCCAATTTTTCTTTAAAATATATGAAATGCTTATACTAATTTTTGTGAAGATCTCAATTTATACAAAGGCTTTGTCCACAAGTCTTTTTCTCAAAGAACTGCTAAAACATGTGTCACGTAACTAAAATAACATATATACCTAACTTAATCTTTGAGGAAGAAACAGATTTAAATTTTTATTATTGATGGGTAACCCTCAGTTTTCACTTGTCAGAGTTTTCCAGATTCTGTGTTGTCAATATAATATGTAAGGAAACTTTAGAGGCTGGAAATCACTTCTCATTGCATAAGCAGTTTTGTTGCACCCAGTGAACTAATGAGGAAAGAGACATGAGCTACAGTCTATATTAGGTTATCAAATTTATAATCCAGGAATTCCAGTAGAATATTTTAACTAACCTAATCCATCATGTTTTTTTCCAATTTAGGAAGTCTTTCAAAGGAGACAAAATTGGATGAATTGTTTAAATAGGCCATGAGGCTATACAGAGATTTCACATCTTACCTGGTAGGTTTACACTAAGCTCTCTCTGTACCTTCAGTTATTGGCATATCGATAAGAGCAGGTAAATGAGAAAGAGTTCAAGTTGAAGACTTTCCGGTCAAGGAAAAAAAATTGACTATTTTCTTCCCTGTCACACCTTTTCAGTTGTGAGTTGTTTTTAATTGTGGGGTGTGTCTCATTAATAGACGCAAACTCAAAGAAATCTTCCTTCTTCTTGCAGATTACGTGTTCACTGAACCCTTCCAATTTCCAACCTTTCCAAAATTCTCCTCTTAATTTTTGTTTTATAGAAACTGTCTTGACTGAAAACCCAATTAAAACTCCTTTTAAAATGTACAGCAGTCCCCTTCACACCCACAGGGTGGTTAGAGAATTAATGAAGCACTAAATTGGCAAACTAAGTTTCATCCATCTGGCAGGCTTCTTTAGTGAGACAGAATTTGCCATCTCAGTGCTGCCCTTCCCCAGGATTTCACAGCCCCCAAGGGGGTTGCCCATAGAGGAGAATGTGAGTTTGTTATCTGTGTCCTCTTCCCTCCCACACACCCCAACCCCCCACAGCAGATATGCTTTATTTTCAAACAAGGGACAACCCTCTTTGTCATCTCAGAAATACACCAGGTTACTAAACTACTTCTACAAACTAAAGGTGGAACAATAGGCAAGAATCACACGACTTCTAACACTCTCAGTGCTTAATCTTAGGAGACATGTTTTCAGAGAAATGAATATGATGGAGATCTAAACCTAGAGCATAAATCCAGGCTCATTAACAGACTTCATATGTATCTATACTTCCTGACAGTTATTCACTCATTTCCAACCACATATTCATTCAGCAGTATTTGTTTGAGTTCTGCTCTGGGCTATGTACTACTCTAGGTGCTGAGGATGCAGCAGTTTTTAAAGCAGACAAACATGCCTGCTTACATTGTAGAAATAGACAGTCAACAAATAAGGCCAATAGATAAGCTGTATAGCGCTTTAATGGCAGAAGTGCTAAGGAGGAAAGTAAAGCAAGGAAAGGTGCGGGAAGGAAAGCAATGAGGGCATATTAAACTAAATCCTTATATAAAGTGGCCAGGAGAGTCTCACTGAGAAGGTAACATTTGAATAAGCAGCCAAATATGGCAAGATCACTGCGGAGCAGAGAGGAGGTGCAAGGGGACTTTCGAGGTAGGGAGAAGAGCTGGGGCAAAGCTTCTACCTGGCACACTGGAAGAACAGCCAAAGACCGGGACTGGAACGGAAGAGCCACATGTAGAGCAGGGCACTACTCTAGGGTCCAAAAGGTAAGAGGTGTCCAGATCATGATGGGCCTCGTAGCTGGTTGGAAGCACTTTGCCTCTGATTGAGAAATGAAGCCATCGATGTGTTTTCCTAGGATATGTTCAGATGATTGATTCATTGATTGATGGACTACCTGAGTCAAGGAAGCAGTCTTTATTGCCTCTTCCATCACCCCTAGACCCAAAAAAGGGAGGAAGGACAGGTGTTGTTGCCTGGGGCAGAGTGAGTTTCGCTCCATCCACTGCAGGCTTGGTTTAGAGCGCTTGGTTATAACCACAGCCGTCCACCAAGAGAAAGAACATTCTGCCTGTTTCACCTCATTCAATGTAGGACTGGGCACTGTGGGGTTTGAGAGCATGGAAGGAGTCAAGGATGATCCAAAATGTGAGACCTGGGCCAAGGGGGAGGATTCAATTGCCACCAACTGAGATGGGAAAATTGTAAGAGAGCAGGTTTGGCAGGAGAATGTGAGAAGCCCAGTTTCGGGCACATTAGTCTGAGGACATGCATCTGTGAGCAACCTAGTCAGGTTGAAGAGGATGTTCTTTTTTTTTTTTTTTTTTTTTTAAATTTTTTTTTTTTTAACGTTTATTTATTTTTTTGGGACAGAGAGAGACAGAGCATGAACGGGGGAGGGGCAGAGAGAGAGGGAGACACAGAATCAGAAACAGGCTCCAGGCTCTGAGCCATCAGCCCAGAGCCCGACGCGGGGCTCGAACTCACGGACCGCGAGATCGTGACCTGGCTGAAGTCGGACGCTTAACCGACTGCGCCACCCAGGCGCCCCAAAGAGGATGTTCTTTGTCGATGGAATGGAGAAAAAGGAACTTCTCGGGTTTTTTTTTTATTCTTAATAGAATATTTCAGATAAGTAAAAAGATGTTTTATACCTCCAAAGAATACTCCACAGTAAGGTTTCTATAGCCACGGAAAAATTCAGAGCACAGAAACTGGGTCTAAATGAGACAAGTATTTCAACATCTTCTGTATTGCAGGTTTAAATAATGTTAGTTTATTGGCAGTCTCACATACCCTGTAATAAGGGAAGTCAGAAAAAAATGAATACACTGAACTAATTTTGTTCTGCAACACTGTGAACTCTAGTTCAGACTACTACCTTTAGATTTCTCTGGAGGCAGTGTAGCTTAATGGTCTGCTCCACCACTTATTAGCCTTGTGACCTTATCTCGCTGTTCCTCAACTTCTTCCTCTGTTAAGATGAGGATCATAATAAAGGTCAAATTTGGGAGTTAAAAGGTAGAGTTAATAAAACACAAGAGACAGTAAAGAAGGTGTGAGAAGGAATAGGTAGTCAAATTATTATAAGCAGCCCAGAGATCAAAGACAGGTAGAGATAGGAAAGGCAACAAAAATCTAATTCCCCTGAAATCTTACCCTGAGGACCCTGTTTCTTTTCCTTTCCTTCTCTCGACTTTGTCTCAGACTCTGTGCGGAAATCTTTCCGTGCTTTTTACTGAAAGGGCAAAATTAGCAGTCACCGCATGACATACCCAAAAGTCAAAATTTTGGCACTTGCCATTTTCCATGGAGAGGGAAACTTTCTGGAGTAGCCACGGCAGCTTGAGAGAGTGGGGGGTACCAGTCAGCTAGTGGAGCTTGTGGGGTTTTGCCGCTATCTGGTGGAACCTGGGCTCGGTGAGAACGAGCATGAAGTGAATCTCACCACCTAGGGATCTGCTCAGCTACTTGAAGCTATTTGGGGTTGTATCGTGCTTAATACATTTTCCTTAAATAGTCTTTTTCTTGAATGTAAATGTATTATTTAGATACAACACAACTTCCATCTGTCCCATTTACCTATGGTAAAGTCTTTTTTAGAAGATCTATACTGAAATGGCTTTTCATTACTTTAAAGCCATAGTCTCTCATCAAGCAAAGGGAAAACCATGTGGCAAGGAGCATAGTTTTGAATTCCAAAGGATCTGAACACATTTCAGACAGGAGTATTCAGAAGTCTGAATGGTGTTTACTTTTTGAAAATAAAGTTTTCTCAACTTTTATTTCATACTCACATAAATTAAATGATCATGTGAATTGGCCAAATTTGGACAATTGGAGGGGTGAGTGGGTGGAAGAAGGGTAAGAGACAAGGGCATCCAGGATCAGGGTTCTTCAAGACCACCACTGGGGCTAAGGGGGTGTAGTCAGTGTAGAAAAAAACAGTATAATCAAAATTAGATTCAAAATTCTTGGCAAAGATAGAAGCACATGGTCAAAGCTGGGGAAGTGAGGCAGAGCAGGGACAAAGCTTAACTGTGCAAAGGAAAAATAAGTCAAGTCCAGAAAGGGATAACTATAAAGGATAAAGATAAAGAATAGGTCCAAATGCAGAAGTCAAGAGATTTAGTAACCAACCCATTGAAAATGTTACTGTCTCGGGAGCCCAGGCCAGACATCTCTAACTACAGTGAACTGGTATTAGAATAGCAAAATTTGGTATATCAGTCTCTTCAAAGAGCATGTTTATATTATTCAATTAATGGGACCAGTGATTCTAGGATTCAAGAGTACGGCTGAGCAATATACTACGTGCCACTGTTGCAGAACAAAATCATTCAGTCTTTTCTTATTCAGCCAAATGTGTACAGACTTCAAAAATTCAGAGAAAGTTTTCATGCAGGTATTCAGCAGGGCTGCTAAAACTTAATGAATCCTACAAATCAGCTGCCTCCTTCCTCATCAGACAAGGATAACTCCCCCGTAAGTTTAATTACAGTCAAGAGCCTGGATTGCTAGGCTGGTGTGTGGGAATGTGCTCCCCTCCTTCCAACATGAGAGCTCCTGTGTCAGCACTGCCTTGATCTGGCAGCATATAGTAATAGAAAATTCTGCAATTACAATGAAATAGACAGAAAGTTGATAAATGAGGTTTTGGACTAAAGCATTTAGAAACCCACAGAAATCAATTATGGTAAATATTTCCAGAATACCCACCTGACATTCCTTTGAGAGCTTTTACTGTAGTGATTTATTTGTAGAGAGAGAAGCCAAGAAAACACTTTTTTTTTTTCCACCGGGGAAATGCACCAGTTCTGTAATAATGAATATTCACGTAGATACTGATAACCTCGCTCTTTTTACATATGCTTAGAGGTTTATTTTATCTCCTGGCACTTGCATCATGGTGCACTCTTTATGATCTGGAGTGAATCCTCAAAAATGTCTCGTATGTCTTTTTGTGATTTTGGGGGAGATCATACTTTTCCTTCTGTATTGTGCAATGTTCAGTTTCAGAGTTTTCCAGAATTCTGAAAGTAAAGTAGATTTAATAAGTGCCATTAGCGAAATGGATGGTTCTCTGTTGTCATCTCATTTTAGCTGCTGCCAGTTTCACTAACTGATGTGTGTTGTATATGCAAATATTTTTATATACATAATAGTCCGGTGTCACCAAGTGCCCACAAGTTTGTGAATTCTGTCATAAGGGGAGCTCTTCAAGTTTCAGTAAAACTAGTAAAATGAACATGATGTCAATGCAGACCTTTGGGTCTTGGTTTGAAGAAACTTTAAATGAGCAGTAATCACATTTGTTTGCAAAGGGCCTTAATCCATCACAATTATTTTTTGTTTATCAACCCTAAACTATGAATCCTTTTACTTATGTAGTATGAGTCACATTAAATTTTTTGCTAATCAGATCAAACCACTATCTCATATTTAGCTTTTCGTCAAATAAAGCTTCTAAATGTTGTGTTTTCTAATCCACTCTGCTATTGTGTTGCTATTAAGCCGTATCTTCTGCACCCTGAGTCTGCTCACTGGTTTCCTGGACCCAAGTATAAGATCTTACACTTATCTTTGACTTTCATCTTATTTTCAGCCTATAGCTCCAGCCTATGAAAATCTTTTGGAATTCAGATGCTGTCACCCAACATATTCATTATCTTTTAAATCTAGGCAAGTTGAAGGAGGTGTGTTTAATTTGTAGCCTGGCCAGGGTTGCACAGCTGCTCTTCGAAAAATAGAGCATGATTAAACACCATGTGGAGGAGAGGTAATTACTTTCTTTTGTCCCTGGAGAAGATAGTTTCAAAGTCTTGCAAAACTAAGACATTGAGGAAGCTCAAGGAATTAATCTTCTAAATATTTACTTTCATGCCACATTCATTTCAAACTCCATTCCATACAGAAACTAAACTCCGGTTTATTTTGTTAAGAGAATTCCAATTTTCCTCCTAGACGTACTCAAGGTCAGCATCGAAATTAAATTTCCACCATCTTGAATTTATAGCTATTCCTTCCTGAAAGATTCATTCCGATCATATTTTGCAAGGTGTTCCAAGATTAGTTTAAATAATTAACACTGAAAAGCTCAAGTAATAATAGAAATATATATGTAAAGTTTTAAAATAATTTAATTGAAAATATTTTGGTAAATAAGGTAAGCTTTCCCAGTTTGGAATTAGAAAGCTGTGTGTATTAGTTTATAATAATGGGAATACTTAACTCAGATTATAAAAAGATTTCATGTAATTTATTAATACCTGTTGAACACGCATGTCATAATTTCATTTTTTGGAACTAGAATTTATATTATAGTTGAAGCTACTTCTAGATTAAGAGGTCATTACTTTTGTTGTATTGGTTCCTAATTTACTAGGCCTCACTCCTAGTTCCCAATTTATTTTCTAATGAACTCTTAAAATTTTACCAACTGTATCGCAGAAAAAGGGCACGTGATAACAAGATACATTAATCTGAGAAAATACTTTGTAAATATCAGGAATTTCCTATTTGCTGTTTTTTCTCTAAAGGCCTGATATATTCAGAGTAAATCTAACATAAATACTTAGATAAAATATATTTAGAAGCATTTAAGAATAGTTGGGCTTTTAATAGTGGAATGGCATTGCATTTGTAAAATAAAATAAAAATAAATGCGACACTGCTGTACAAAACCTGACATTTAGCTTTGATGCGTGACCAAGGATGATGCATATGGCCTCAGCACCCAATTCCCTATTTATTGTCCAACCAGGGTTACACTTCATTTTGCATTGTTTTCTCAATAGCTGCTGGTATCTTTCACAGTTCCTGGTGAATCCAGAGACCTCAGTGAGCTTCAGGGATGCTTCAGAACCTTGGAGAATGGGATGCAGTGGTAGTGTGGCAGTATTCCAGTAACAGCAACACACACAGACACGGAAATGTCCCCATAAATGAGGTCCCTGGGATAGTTTGTGCTTTTAAATTATGCCGTTCCCGAGGAGCTTGGTATGAGAGGAGGGATAAGGAAGGGGGAGTTATTCTCCACATATAAGTTTGATATACAGTTGAACATTAGGGGCAATACTGTATATCAGAACACAGCACAGCGTCCACACGGTGACAAAACTTCAAGAATTTTTTTCTTTTACATTTGCCAAATATCCACATAACTTTCTTTTTTTTTTAACTCATTCACTCATTTGTGCTCTTTGACAAAACCAGCTACTGACAGTTGACCCATTTATTTGACACATCGGAATAACTTTTTTCTTTCCTATGGCAGATTTAAGGTTCATTAATAGAACCCTCTGTTAATGAAGCTTGACCAAAAAGTCCCATTCTTCACTGTTCTGAGTTTCTGAAGCAAGTGATTGCCAAACTATTGGATATTTTTCATAAGTTCTTTTGTATTGGTTTATGCTTTTAACCTATATGTTATAGGTTAAAATATACATATATGACTAACAAGATGACAAATTGTTTAAATCCTAGTGGCCAATAACATTATGATTTTTTTGTTGTTGTTCCTGCATACTACCTTCAACAGTACTGGGAAGAGAAAATTTTGCCATTTTTCTTTGTCATGAATATTCATTATGATTTTATATTATTTGTGTCCTTTGACAATGGATATAAAGTATATTATTATATGCTTGGAAATGTATCTTCTATGCTATAACCCAGAATCTTCTATCATTAACCTCAGATCTCTCTTTATTCTTATATGTTCTGAGTAGCTACTGTTTGTCAGACAGGCACTATTCTAGCTGCAGAGAAGACAAGAGTGAGCCACACTGATAAGTTCCTTCCCTGCTGAAACTCATATTTTGATGTAAATACATAAGTAAATAAAGTATTTCCAGCTTGTGATTCATTTTACAAAGAATATAAACATGATGCTGGTGATTTTAGAAAAGGGATGAAGGAGAGCCCACTTCCGATGGTGGAGTCAGAAACAGCCTCTTTGGATATGTTGATTTTTAAATGGAGTCTTGAAAGATAAAGGAAAATGAGCTGATCACTTGAAGAGCCGAAGAACATTCGAAGGCACAGGAAACAGAAAGAACAAAGGCTCTGAATAAGGAAAATGCTTGAGGAGTTCTAGGAACTATTTAAGGTCAGTGTGGTTAAAGCAATGGTGGGGGAGGGGCATGGTACAAGATGAGGTTAGAAAATGGAAAGACAAACTGAGCTAATAAGAGAGTTCTGCAGTGATGCTGGACACAGGATCAACATAAAAATCAACTCTGTTCCAATAAATCAACGAAAACAAAGGACAAAAACATGATCAACAGCAACCAAAATATTTTAATACCTGAGAATAAATCAAAGGCATTGAAAATTAATAAAACAATCATGAAGGGCCTGAAAGAATGCCTAAATCAATGCAAAATATATCTAAGTTCATCCATGGATGAGAATCAGTATTATAATTTGTTAATTACCCCCTCCCCTTTCTATTAAAAATACAATTTGCCTCTAGTAAATATACTAGGGGTAATATATTCTTTCTTTCAGAAATAGCAGGTTGGATCTTCTGGATAATACATGTTGTTCTTGTACCTCAGTTATAGCAAACTTGCTCTGGAGGACAGCCCAGTTTCAACTGAGGTTTTATATTACAGAATTTGAGCAAATTCCGGATGCACCTAAAATTCAACTTTGAGTGTGTAAGTCCATGCAAGGTACATGATCATTTTAATCTCCTTCCATAAAGATGTATCAGGAAGGAGTAAATGAAAGTGATGCAAAATACCAAGGGTCTTTTAGAAGATGCATGTCAACTGAGCATAAAATCCCAAGCAGATGTAACTAAAACTGAACAGAAGTTCTGGCAGAGATAAACTTTCCATGTTGGCCTGGGATTTGTACCTTCATCAACAACGTCTGTTCACATTTTATCAGCAACATCAGTGACATGAACTAACCGGTAAAAGATGCAATGAAGTGAGGCAGAAAGTATATGAGGTCAACAGATGGGAAACCTGGATTTTTCTTCTGTCTCTGCTTTGGCTACCCTGAGAACTTGTATAATTCATTTAGCGTGGAGCTCCTTCCATTGATGGTCCTTGGAAACTGGATTAGAGATTGTCTAAGACCTTGAAGCCTAACCGAGTAGAGTTGACTGCTTGCAGCAGGAAGGAAGCCAGGTCATGGTTTCAGGCCTGGTCTGAAATGTGTGGAGACTTGGGGGAGCAGATAGGGGAAGGACGGAGTTGAATAACTGTCCTCACCAACATCAGGTAAGGTGAACTCAAGAATGAACAGACTGTCTTCATTCTATGACTGTTCCGTTTTCCCTTAAACAGAGTCAATCCACAGCAAACATCTGCTGGTCTGAAAATATTTTCTTAATGTTCATTTTTATTTCATTCAAGCCATCCGGCATATTGAAATGAGCCAGTCAAGTAGCTGTGCACGCTACGGAAGGCAGAGTGAGTAGAAGAACCCCCTTGGGCGCAGTCTAAAACAATCACCCACAGCCATCAGTTGTTGACAGTAGCAGTCAGAATATGTTGGCACGCAGTAATTAGAGATGGAGAGGCACAATTTCAACGAACATGTTCTATTATTAGTGTATTTCAGCAGCAGAGCAGCTAAGAGAACAAAGGCAATCGCTTATCTGCTTATAGTGAATTACTTGAGACAGCAGAACCTGTTTATACTCTGCACCAGGCCGGTGTTCACACCACATGTGCTGCACAAAACTGCTGTCACCAAGGTGACAGCCACCCCCACAGTGAATGAGTAGAGGGATAAACAGTGGAATGAAGACAACACGAAAGCTTAAAAACAGCACTCATGCACAGCCTTGACCATGACTCCTGAACCCTCTCTAACCCAAACTGCACCCCCTCTCTGCCTAACATTATACAGAAAAGAGAAAAGGCATGTAAAGGAAAGCATGATTTAAAAAAATAATCAGAGGAAAGAAATTTTTTAAAATAACATTGCGAGCAACTACTGTATTTAAGATTTAAACATGAATTATCCCATCTCACCCTCATAGAAGAATGAACAGATATTCAGAGAGATTTTAAGTGTTTGTTTAGGGTTACGAGGATGATACAACATGTTTGATGTAAAGCCTAGTGAACATTCCGCTCGCTGTACCATTCAGCTATGAAAGGCAGATAAGGAGAGCAATGTCATAAGGAGGAAAGTGCTGCTTCGTTTCTAGTCAGTACTATCTCATAGACCTAAACATTTAGAGGAAAATGAACTCCAGGGCCCAGGGATAGACATCTTTCCTTTTACGGGCATTGCCACATACTGTCGAAAACAAAAAAAGCATCAAATAGAAAACATTTTTTTCTTCATTGCAAATAGAGCACCTAGGATAAACATTTAAATTGAGAGTAACTTCCTTGTATAGTATGGAGAGGAAAATTGGGGAAAAAATGATTTAATTCTTAAAGGTATCTTTAGAAAATTTACAGATGTGGAACATTTCTTTCTCCAAGATAGAGTCCCATGCATGAGATATTATTTGGCATAAAGTTGGGTACTGTGTGCCATGATTTCTCTATACACGTTACTCGGATTGTATTTAAATTTCTTTTGGCTGATTAAAATTCTGAATTTTTGTTTTGTTTTAGTTGCCGTTAACATCTATAAAATTTTGATACCAAAAAAACAAAAGGTTACTTATTAATTCAATGAGTCTCTGAGCAACATTTTCGCCTATAACAGTATCAGGCAAGGCTCCAGTCACAACTTACGCCTGTCATTTTCTGTAATTAAAAGTACACAGTCATATTTATGCATTCTGCCTCCTAGCAGCTGCAGTTAGATTAACTGTGAACAAAGAAAACATTTTGACACAGTTAATTATATGGTAGTTCTCCTTTTCTAGCAAATACCAGCTACCTCCTCAAATGAATAAAAGCACTTTTTTGTTATTTTTTTATATAATAACATAAATAACCATGGAAAACTTCAGTTTATACTTATAAGGAGTTTGTTTTTTTTTACTTGAGAGAGAGAGAGAGAGAGAGAGAGAGAGAGTACATATGCACAGGCAGGGGAGGGGCAGACAGAAGAAGAGACCTAATCCCAAGCAGACTCTGCACTGTCAGCACAGAAGCCTGATGTGGGACTCAAACTCATGAACCATGAGATCATGACCTGAGCCGAGACCAAGAGTCAGAGACTTAACCGACTGCCCCACCCAGGCACCCCTATGTATAAGGACTTTTAATCTTTATTTCCAACATTTCAGTCTAACAAACATTAAACTATCTGGTAACTTTTAATGAACATACATGATTATCAGATTAAACAGATCTGACTCAAATGTTCTTTTGTGGGGCAAGATTTCAAGAATTTTTTTCAAGCATTTAAAAAAAATCTTCACATGAGGAGAAAGATGTGAACGGGATGTCTTCACCTTTGCAATGCATTAGACATCACAAAGGAACAGCTACATCCCTTGTCCTGTACACGAGGGCCATGCTGCTTCTCAGGAATTCTCATCAGGCAATACATGTCCTTACTGGAAGTGTTTTCTTAATAGTGGGAACTAAAATTGCCCAGTAAGAAATGGGCTGTTCCTGGGCAGCGAAAGGAGGTCTGCAGCTGAGTCATCTGCTTATAATGGTGTGGTAAACATGGAGATCAGTGGGAGAAGGAGGGCATAGTCACAGTTTATTATATGAAACCCAAACCGACCTGTCAGTAAGGATGAGAGAGCTTGTTTCTGTTCACTGCCTTCAGTCCTTTGTAGGAAAAGAGTGCTGGGTTAGGTTGAGACTGCAACCTAACCTAACAAGAGGTCCTAACCTGCAACCTACAACCTAACCTGCAAGAGGTCCATCTCAGATGGCAGCACTGGAAGGAGACAGGGAAGTGTCACTCAACATGAGTCACAGTTGCCTTGATTTCTAAATTCATTGTAATCTGTGTGCTTCTCTCTTCCTTCCTCTTCCCCTTCAACCTCCCTCTCCTACAGACCTTTACTGTTAAGAATTTCAAAAATAATACAGTTGGGTAGGTCAGTATGGACTCAAGGGAAATGTATTGAGGAAAAATACGCAGAATGGTAGGGGATGGTTGTGCTTGTAACTACACGCATAGAGGGTTTTGGCCTTTAGAGATCCTTTTACATAAAGCTCCATTAAAATAGACATCAATGTAACTGAAATTTACTTAGCGTATATGAGAATGGGCTTTGGAGTCCATCCTACTTGCTTGGTGATTTCCTATCACTGAGGATTGTTTTTCCTGTTTGCAAAATAGGGGTCACTTTCTGTGTGCCATGCTGTTTGAGTATTCAGTAAGACAATGTATTCAAGGTGCTTGTTATAGCACATAGCAAGCCCTCTTTAAATGGTCCTTCTTGGGGCGCCTGGGTGGCGCATTCGGTTAAGCGTCCGACTTCAG
>NW_024412407.1:32812187-32853462 GCF_014898765.1 Herpailurus yagouaroundi
CCGACTGCGCCACCCAGGCGCAGTCGGTTAAGCGTCCGACTTCAGCCAGGTCACGATCTCGCGGTCCGTGAGTTCGAGCCCCGCGTCGGGCTCTGGGCTGATGGCTCAGAGCCTGGAGCCTGTTTCCGATTCTGTGTCTCCCTCTCTCTCTGACCCTCCCCCGTTCATGCTCTGTCTCTCTCTGTCCCAAAAATAAATAAACGTTGAAAAAAAAAAATGGTCCTTCTTATTACTCAGTAATAAATGCGCACTTTAAAATAGAAGAGAAACATAATGCAAATACGATTTAATTACAGCAAATGACAGGCATAAGTGGCGACTGGAGCCTTGCCTGATATCGTTACCCCTACAGTTAAATGAATGTTTGAAATTCCCTTAGATGAGTGAAACTACTTAAACTTTAACATTTTTTAGCTTTCTGTTGTGTGTTTGTGTGTGTGTGGTGAAACAGACTTCTGTGTCTAATGGATACTGTAACCTGCATATGGATGGGAGTATTAAGATGAGTGTCTGGAAAATAAGTTATTATATGTGAGAAAACACACATTGATAATGATGCCAGAAATCAGACCATGCTGAAAGCAAACGATTTCTTCAATAATCAAACTCCTTCGGATGTAGATAACAGATATTTATTCCTAACACATATTTCTGGATGACTGATGAAAATCTACTGCACAGAGAAACTATTAAGGTTCTGTGTGGATTCATTGCTATGCTAAACGAAGGTAACTAAACCTGTTTATGTAAGCTGTTTTTCCGATTCGTGTATATCAAGGCTGAATCACATTTCCTCTGTGTCTCGGATGATTTGAGCAGTACAACTTCGCAAGGGCAGAAGACACCCCCTTCCCTCTGGGTTTTCACACTTCTGAAAATCCCATCCTCTATGCCTCCATCCTTGGTGTTCATTCCTCTGAAAATTGTGGCTTCGGTAGCTACCAACCACGAACAGTTCCTTTCTCTAAAAATGGCACTCAAATAATTTGGGGAGAACTGATTTAGTGATGGTAGCCGGTCAAGTGGAAGGAGCCCTGTAACACACTCTCCCTGTTGCCAGATCCAATACTGGGGCTACATGCTGGGCTCAGCCTCCATCAGGTGCTGCATTGGGCAAGAGCCAAGAGCCAAGAGCCAAGACCATGAGTTGCTTCCTCAAAGCATATCCACAAGGCTTCCTCTTCCCCAATAGAGAGGAGACATGGAAATGTGCTTTGCGTCATATTTAGTATGCAGAGCACCCATAGTAATTTGAAAATGACATATTTCCCCTGAGGTTATTTAGGAAAGTTTCAGTATGTGTAGACCTGTTGAAATATGAGTGTTTGAATGGGATGGATAAGGTACATTTGACAGCAGGTTTTTTTGTTTTTTTGTTTCGTTGAATCTTTATAGGATACGCGTTATGGAGACTGGACTCAAACCACTTTAAGAATAAAAGGGATTTATTTTCTTTCATATTGGGGAAATCCAGTCAGGCATAACGGGGTCCAGGTACTTAAATTATGTGATCAACAATTTTTTTTTCCTTAATATCTTTACTCTCCTCTCTGTTAGTTTCATTATTTATCATGTTTTCTCCAGGTGGTAGAATACTGTCCCCAAAGAGCTAAAACTTTTGTATGATTTCATTTCCTAATCTTAGGAGTCTCAATTTTTCTGTGCTTCTATAGACTTTGAAGTAGCATAACTGATTATCGTTCTTTGGTTCATATGCCTACCTCTGGACCAATGTTTCTGTCCAAGAGAATCAGATACCCTGACTCCCTAGTCTGACATGTAACCATATAATGGGGACAGGGGTCTGGCTGCTCCCCACCAGAATCTCTTGGACTAGAGAAGGAACAATTTCTATAAGAAAGAATGTAAGGGGCACATTAGTGGCAGATTTCAAGCATTTATTGGGACATGTCATTTGTAAATTAAATTTGGGACTTGAGCATTTTTTTATATGTTCAAAAACTGTTTCAAGACATCTTTTGCCTTTACTTCCAGGGTGACTGTGAAGCCAAACCTTTAGTCTTGTACCCTGTGAAGCCAAACCTTTAGTCTTGCACTTCTATGAAATGATCTTTGTCAAGTTTTTGAATCTAAAATTTAGAAGGTCTCAGTTTCTCCAAGTCCCTCAGGGTACTCTAGGCAAGCCACCAAGGTGGCCGGTAGTTTCCCGGTCTCCATTTTGTATTTCAAGGCTAAGATAATGAGGAAGAAAGAAAAAAGAAATCAAGAACTCTTCTCTGAGAGCTCATATGCTAAGAGATCCAGTTCTGAAGTTGTCATAGTGAGCAAAAGAATGCCAAGCCTTGCAGCTCAGTGGGCCAAGTTCTGTTCCCGCCACATGTCTGTAGCCTCCACGGATATCAATGGGAGTTGTGTGTGTGTGTGAACTGAGCACAGAAGCTGGCTGTGTATAAATAGCTCTGCAATGGTGAAAATCTCTTCTTGTGTGTCTGGTACAACAAAGGTAGTCTTTTGCAGTTAGTGCCTGCTTCCCCCTCTAATAAAGTAACCAGGCAGTTTCAAGAAATTCCATACCAGAGTATTTGATGGCAATTCTTTCATTTAAAAGATTTTGATCAGAAAACAGGGAACAGGATTTGTCTTAAATTCCTCTCCCTTTCCGTTAGCATATTCAAGCCGGATTTAATGATTCTTTGCAAAACTGGCCTCCACTATTCCTTTGGCTGAGCTGTCAATCTGCTAATTGACTGACACGCAGCTAACTGGGGGGAAGGGTGGAAGTCGCTATGTTCATTAGGAGATTAAAAAGTTATCTAAAGCAAAGTGCTTACTTTCACACTGGCTGCCAAGAAATACAGAGTCAGAGCTACATCGCATAGAGGGTCTTTCATGAGAGCAGGGCTCTGACCCCATCAAGCAGGACACATGGGTGGGATCCCTGGACCATTGGTCATCTGCCATTCTTCCATCAGCCTCAGTCTGACACTGATAACACTGATGTGAGGCTGAGCCATCTCCTGGCCTCACGTGAGAATTTCTTTCAGAAAAGAATTAGAGATAGACTTGTACTTTGTCCATTACAGTCTGGCTGGTTCAGTCAATAGAGTATACGGCTCTTGAAGAGTTAAAGATAGACTTGTACCTGTCCATTAGAAATAGGAGATTTCTCCAAGATTTTTATATGAAATGTTCTAGTCTATGAAAGTGACCTACCGGTAGATAATTTTCAAATGCCATCGTCAGTCCATGCCCTAGTTTTAAACTCCAAACTGGTTTCTGGCTGGCGTCTAGAAATCTCTGTTTGGATATCGTGTTCACACTTCTTAAATTCATCCAAAACTTAACTTTTATTTCACCCCACCCCTGTCCCAGAACATTTCTACTAGGTGTGGCCTCTACCTTAGTTAACAGTGATATCTTTAATAATTCAACTCAGAAAACTGGTAGTTGCCCTAACTTCTCTCTTCCTTGTCACTGCATCTAATCAAAGCTTAGTTGATCTTACCTATTAAATTTCTCCCTATCTTCTTATTTTAGTCCCCTGCTCCTTCCATGAAAAGTGAATTAGAGTGGACATTTTAGCTCCACTAATAACCAGTGTTTGAATCCCTTTTTTGTTACCTCTTTGGGGGGACACATCTTTTTGAAGGGAGCCTTGGTTTCTTCATATGTGAAATGGATATAACATCTACCTCACAGGGCTGATTAATAAGGATTCAATTAGATTATACACGTAAAGTGTTGGTATAGTTGCTGGCATACGAAATAAAGTTCTGGTGAATGGTTGCTATTATAAAGCAGACACTTCATCCTTTCTTGCTAAGAATATTGTAGCAGACTCCCTGCGTACAGTCTTGCCTCTTCTCTATTCTATATTTTCTAAAATGCAAATCCTTCCACATTATTTATCCAAAAAATATTTTGTATGATAACGAAGTCCCTGTGACACTTATCCATCTATTTACTCCCCTCAAACCGCACCATTCCTAGTCCAACATTTTTACCAACTGATGTGCCATCTTTTAGCCATCCATCCAAATGGAAAATCAGGATTCATCACTTAAAAACCCATCTTAAAATTGCCTCTTCTCTGAAAATTTCCCTGATCCCACTCCAAATAGAGTTGACTCCTTCCTTAATTCCACCTCTATTTTTGAAGCATAAAACTTGCATATTTCTATTATAGGTTTAATTACACTGTATTGGCATTATTTGTGCACATATCTGTTTTCCTGACCAAACTGTTGTGTGGTCTTCAAGAATGCTTTGAAGAAAGGACCATAATTAAGACCATATTGTTCTCCCCCAAGAGTTTAGTCCAGTGCTGTATTTCTTCTCTATTACTGCCCTAGCAAATTTTACAGATAAAGCAACATAAAACAACACAAATTTATGATGGTACAATTCTATAGGTAAGAAATCTGGTATGCATCTCACTGGGTTGAAATCAAGGTTGTTGGCAAGGCTTCCTTTCTGGAGGCTCTAAGAAAGAATCTTTTTGCTCCTTCAGGTTGTTGGCAGAATTCAGTTCTTTGCATCCATAGGACTGAGGTTTCATTTCCTTGTTGGCTGCCGGCTGAAGACTATTTGCAGATTCTAGAGACTGCCTGAATACCCGGGCTTGCCCTCCTTCCTTAAGCTTCAAAGCTAGTAATGGCTGAGTCTGGGTCCATCCTGATCTGTTCTTCTACTTTCTGCTATTTTTAAGGACTCATGGGTGAGATTAAGCCCAACTGTAAATTTCAGGATACTCTCAGTCTTGAAAGGTCTTTAATCTTAACCACATCTGCGAACTTCCTTTGTCCTACAAGGTAATCTATTTAAAAGTTCCATGGTTAGAGTGTAGACATCTCTGGGAGACCATTATTCTTCCTATCAAAAGGGCCTAGCATATTTTAAGTGATCAATAAATAGTGCTTGTTGAAAGACAAAATAAATATAGGCAGATGACAATAAGTATGTAGGTCTTTTGATTATATCCCTGATTTTTATAGGGCCATAGATAAATTAAAAATTTTATATTCTTACCTGATTTACTTGCCATAATTTTTTATAAGAATACTAGATAATTATGTTTTCTAGATCTTTGCCTTTCATGGGACCATGGACCATGGCAAATGAATTATACCCATCAGATCAAATGAATCTTTCTATAATCTCTGATTTATCATAAATCGTAAACATTATTACTAAAGGCTATTCAAGAGCCATCATGACTCTTGTCTTCCTTGAGACTACTTATAGAAAGATTTATCATTTATATGAATTTAATATGAATGCATACATTTATCCTAGAAATATCTGAGTATCGAGATTGCCAACCTTTGTGAAAGGTAAAGAATGGTGAACAAAACATGGCCCCTCCCTTACAAGGCTTACAAAGTAATTGGGAACCAGATAATTAAAAAGTAATTACATGTCTAGGATGAACAGGTAAGGAAAGAACATTTTGGGGATATAAAGGTAATAGAGACATGGTAACTACAGTGGAATTAAAATTTTAAAAAAGACATGCTCTAAGGCAATCTCTTTCCTCAAGAACTTGATATTATGGTCTGGTCAGGAATACAAATATATGGACAAATATTGCCACTATGGTGCAACTAAACCAATAATAGATATATCTTCATGTTACAGTGATGCATCAAGGAGGAAGGAGTCCACCACATTCGGAATATGGCTGGAATGATTTCAAAGAAGTGAAGATTTTAAGTTGTGTTTTGAGGAAAAAAACCAAAACTCTTCCAGATGGACATGGAGGGATGGAATGGAGTTCTAGGGAGATGGGAAAAACTTAGGTTCTTCTCCCAGTTTGAAGAAGAGAAAGTCAGGAATGGATTTGTGGTTAAAGGATCATCATTGCTAAGACCCAGAGGATGGGTATGTGCCTGTTGGGTTAGGGAGAGAGCGTAAGAGAAAGGAATTTTCCAGGCAGAAAGAAGGGCACATTCAAAGGACTAGAGGATGGTGAGAATGAGTGTCAAGTATGAAGAAATGAGAAAAGTTCAGAATGACCACAGCATAAAAAGTGAGGAATTAGAAATGATACTAGAATAGCCACAAACCAGATCAAAAAGGGACTTTAAGCCCATGAAAGAGTGTAGATTATAGCCAAAGAACCACGGAAAGCCATTTATGTATTTTAAACAGAAAAGTGAAATGACAGATTTTCATCTTGCCTAATTCCATTACTTCTGACTAACTGAATTAGTTGGTAGTTCTCCCACCCCATGCTGAAACTAATCTCTACCCTTTCTACCAAGAGATTCTTCTTTCATTGATTACCTCATTTCTTTTTTTCTCCGCAACCAATAGAACATGCAGGATTCCTGGGAAAGATGGGCTGATGTTCTTCTAGTCTACAAACTCACACATAAGGGTAGCATTAAACTCGCTTGGGATCAGTATCAAATTGGGTTGAGCAAAGGCTGTTCCCTCAAGCTATTCCTGTCCCTGGCAAGATGTGGACAATTTCCTATGGCTCTGCATCTGAGAAAAAGAGAAACAAACCTCCACAGATAAAAAGTATGGGAATATGCTGCTGTCATAGCCAAGCTGGGGATGGGAGACAAAATAACACATAAGATAGAATTTTGAAAACTTAAGTAAAAAGGAGATTTGAAATAAAGTTCCTGTAGGTGAATTTCTAATGTGATATGGTCTGTGCTTATAATGGTGCACATTCATGACAGTCAACTACTGCTAAATGAGAAGAAGAACCTGGCAGGCACTTGGGCTTACTCTTCAAAATGTGGACTTGGGGATATGGGCAGTTTCTATGTTTGTCAGGGAATACAGAGGCAGTAAAGACTAAAAGTCAAGAAAGAGAAAGACAGCAAAAAATTGGAAGCTAAAATGGAATATGTTAAAAGAAAGATGCTCAAGGCACCAGAAGACCTATCATATTTGTAAACATTTCTGATTCACACTTTTTTGTTAATACTAAATAGCTGGAAGAATTTATAAAACTTATGAGAGGGGTTCAGAGGAGAAAAGTAGGGGAGGGAATGGGGGAAGAAATTGAAGTCAGGTTTGAGCTCTAAGCTGGAAAAAAAAAAAGCCCTTTCCATGTCCTTGTCCTTCATGACTTCGCTAGTGCCTCCTTGACATTTATAAAGACAAAAGGAAAGAAGAAAGGCCTTGAGAGCTTAGTCACAGGCAGTAACTTCTAAACATAAAGTTATTCTACAAAATAACTGACACAGGCAATTAAATTTCTTGTTAACAAAATATAAACAGGCTGCACTCTAGACTCAGGAAGATATTATCCCACCCACAGAACCCAAAACTGTGTAGTTATTTTCTGATGCTTTAATGTGTATTTTCCAATGATTTGTATAAGGGACAAGGAGAGGAAGGAAGAAGAAGGCTCTCTCTATATAAAGTTTAAATAATAAAAGTGTAGACTAGTGAGTAGAGAGGGAAAGATGAGCTAGGAAGAGCAATTATAGAAAGATAGGATAATAGGAGGCTGGTGAGCGGCATCAGTTCTTCTGTGTCCTACAACACTTGAATACCGATGGAAATCATATCCAGTCTCAACCTTAGAACGAGGTGGGCAATGGTGAACTGGCACTTTATGTCATGAGCTGTGGAATTCTTCCTGAGCAGAAGCACTGTACCAAAGCATTCCCCGATTTATCATGGAGGTTGGTGCCACCGAAGTGAGAGGTTGGTATGCTAGGCCATCTGGTGAGATGCAACTTGTCAATCTCCCAGATGGTTTGTGAAAAGAGGGAGACTTGATATTGAACTGAGATCAGCATATGAAAAGAGCCATGAAATCACAAACTTAAAACCCATTTTTTTTTCACATAGTGTTCTGAAAGCTTCATTAGGGAAATCTTACATGGATTGTATCTGAAAGTTCATATATAGGAGTTTTAATTTATAACACAAAACCATTTCAATAATATTTACTACATTTGCTTTCACCTCTTTTAATAAGTGTTTTATTAATCTTAAGTTGCTGAGTTAAAAGGAAGAAGTTGACATTATTTTCATTGATTTATTCACACATATCCAAGTTTTATAAGACTTCCGTGGGAGGAGTTCTAGCAGAATTTGACTACATTGAATTACTCCTTTGGACAAACATGCTCTAAAAAATAAGTGTCATGTTTGTGAAATACTTGAAGATGATCTGCTTTTTTAATTTAAGTTTCCAGATAAATGTATTTTAGAACCACTTGGGTTATGCTCACTAATGATTCTTAAAATGATGTAATCAGCAAGCATTACACTTGCAGTATAACATATTCCCCATGCCCATAACTCTGGGATTTTTTAACATTAACAATAATTAAAAGTGGGAACTTTGAAATGGTGTAAATTTATTTATTTTTTTTTCCAAGAAATAAAGCTAGGTTTTCATATATTATTTATTTTATTCTACTTTAGTTAGAACATAATAATGTTTATATAGACTCACATACAATTCTCCTTCAGTTTAGATATGTTCATGTGTACAATAAAGCTTCTTTTTACATTTTAATTTTGAATTCATGTACAATGGCTACTTACTTGGGACATTTACTGTAAAATGTGAATATGTTTGAGACAAATAGATCTTTTAATAATTTGTAATATCTCAACCACTGAGGAATTAATAAATCAATACCTGGGGCACAGTACCAAATATAAATTAAGTATTGATCTTGTATCTATTTTCACATTCAATTAAGATGCCATTTTTTAAAATAAAGACCATAAAATAGAATGTATTTAACACAAGCTTTCTTCTTTCTTTGTAGTTAGGTTGTCTTCATGTTTATTTCTTTATCATTCTGCATGCTATGAAGCATTTGATTATTTCACTTTCCAGCAGTTTATTTGACTTGGCAAGAAAGTGGACAAAGTAAACGAAAGGCAGAACAAATAAATTAAGTAATTTTTGCTACTGTTAATGTTATAGGATGGGGGTGGCACAGATCTCAGCTGCTATCTAAGTGGAATTCACACATGCTTGAAGAATTAGTGGGACAAGACTTCCAGAAATCCATTGGCTCACAGCTGACAAGCTCTGGGGAGAAAAACAAAAGCCAAAACACAAGCTTGACCAGTAAGAAATCCTCAGTTATCAGGGCAACAGGAAATGCTGAGAGAGTCAGGGAAGGGGTTGGACTGCAGGAGTAGTACCTGGAAGAGTAGGGGAGATGTCTAATAGGGGAATGAAGGGGCTGGAAGGGCAGAGGTGGTACACAGAGGAACTGAGGTTCCATAATAAATGCCCCACTAGATAGTCAGAAATACCCAAATGGACACTTTAGAGGAAGAGGGCTATTGCCTCACGTGTACTGATGGAGCCAACTGGTTTATATTTGGAATTATCGTACATATGTACCAATTTCTAAGCACAGATGAGTGAAACCTGAAGAAATAGTGAATGATCTGCACAGTATATGGCATGTAATTATTGCTCAAAAAATGTTCATTAAAAGAATGAATGAATTATGGTTCAATATAACATATAAAAGATGAATAATAATCATATACATACTGAATGAATAGAATGCTTGACAGTATTACATGCACAAAGTTACGTAAAAAATCCTTTTTTAGAGCCTTGGTGGCTCAGTTGGTTAAGCGTCCCACTCTTGCTCTTGGTTTCAGCTCAGGTCATGATCCTGCAGTTTCTGAGATTGAGCCCCGTGTCAGGCTCTGTACCGAAAACACAAGGCCTGCTTGGGATTCTCTCTCTCTCTCTCTCTCTCTCTCTCTGTCTCTGCCACTCCCCCTCCCCTACTCATTCGCATACACTCTCTCTCTCAAAGTAAATAAATAAACTTAAAAAAATCATTTTTATTGGAATGATCTGATCAGTAGATCAGAGGCAAAGCTGTTATGAAAATATTTTGTTACTAGTCATAAATATTTAGTACATTTTATACATTAAATCATACCAGTCACATAATCAAGCTGTGATTATAGGTGACCCAAAATTAACTTGGGTAGGGCAAACTCTATTTTTTTAAAAAGAAAAAGAATATATTACAGTATTAAATACAGCCCTCCATGACACACACTATCCACATGGGCAGATACACATAAATGTGAAAAAAGAAAACATCTCTGTACCAGAGCAAATGAAACAGGAGATACAATCATTTTTTAATAAGATAATATTTTATTTATTTATTTATTTATTTATTTATTTATTTATTTTTATTTTTAGAGAGAGACAGGACAAGAGTGGGAGAGGAACAGAGGGAGAGAGAGAAAGAGAAAATCTTTTTTTTTTTTTCAATGTGTATTTATTTTTGAGAGACAGAGCATGAGCAGAGGAGGGGAGGGGCAGAAAGGGAGGGAGACACAGAATCTGAGGCAGACTCCAGGCTCTGAGCTGTCAGCACAAAGCCTGACATGGGGCTCAAACCCATGAACAGTGAGATCATGACCTGAGCCGAAGTTGGACACTCAACTGACTGAGCCACCCAGGCGCTCCGAGATAGAGAAAATCTTAAGCAGACTCCACACTCGGTGTAGAGCTCAATGCGGAACTTGATCCCATAACCCTGGGATTAGGACTTGAGCCAAAATCAAGAGTCGGACACTCAACTGACTGAGCCACCCAGGCGCCCAAATATCACATATTTAAATTGTGTCTTATAATTTACAAAGACCTTTCAGAGATTATCTCATTTAAATTGCACCATAATCCTGTGAGGTAGAAATTTTCATTTTTACAGATGGGTAAAGTGAATAAGTGATTGTGGGCAAATGATCTCTCCTCCATGCTGCCTTGTTTCATTATGATAACCCTAAAATACTTTTCCATCAGGTACTTGGCTTTCTCCAACTTGAGACACCTATTACATTTTATTAAAAATCTATTAAAAACTTGGAAAATATGCCCATTCAAAAATCCTCCCAGCCATCATTTTGCTTCAAAGTGATAGAAATCTATAAAGGCAGGACACCTTTAATAATAGTACAGCACATTTTGTCATGAGCAGTCTGTTCCTTCGAAAATTATCATAAAACAGATTGAGAGCTAAATATGAAATGCTGAGCTCTCCAGTTAAAGCACAGACCTCATTTCATTCAGATCAACTCAAACAGATGAGACAGAAGAAATGGCTGAACAATTATTCTGTTTTTTTCAGTCATGGTAGTACACTTCCCAGCTCAAGGTTGAGATAATTTATGGAGGGGATGGTAAGGCATAGTGTGCTTGGCTAATAATTTCTCAGCAAGACATATTCTAAAGCATTAACAGCCATATTCTGGGGCCTTCCTTCTATGCAAGCATCATCATTTTTACTAGTTTCATATACAGAGCTTAGTATCTCATAACCCAACAGAAAAATTTCAAAAAAGCAAAAATAACACACCCTTGGGCAAATGAAGTAAGCTCTTTAAAATTATGTTAACAGTTCATGTCGTTCTTCCACATCTTTTTTCAAGATACTCTAGTAAATTAAATAAAAAGAGGAGAAAAACAAACAAAACCTTATCTTCAGGTATGCTTTTTCTTTACAAAACCAATTTCACAGAACAGTCAGATGTGTAATAATGGGTGTCTTGGGGATGTAATTTTTTATGCAACTTGACATGCACGTCATGAGTAATTAATTATGTCTTCTATTTACACTTTGTCAGATAAGAGTATTAAACAGAAGAGCTGAGAGGAACACAGAGCACTACCATTAATCTGTTTAATTTGCAAATCAAATGCAATCAAAAGGAAGACATTAGTGTTAAAATTGTTTTTGTCCAGGTGGCATCTTTCATGGAGGAAAAGGCCTGTCTGAGGTGTAAATGCTGCACAAAGCCAGCAAGCTACAAAATCTCAAGTCGGCTTCCAAAGCCAGGACAAAAATCCTCCTGAGAATCATTGATTCTCAGTGCTCTACACAAAAACTGGAAGTCTGAGCTCTCTACCTTAACACAATGTATTATATTCGGCTCTGTGCAATTATCTAACAAAGGGCAGAAGCCCCCAATCCATTAAACCGAAGGCTGAACATGTGACCGACAGACTGATTGACAGAAAGGAGAAACTGCAAGAAAGAGTTTTGGATGAGCAGGAATCAACTGTCTCCAGGAGTAACCTGTGGCCCATTTCTTTCTGGATGGTAGTCCCCACCAATGACTCAAAAGCTGATTCAGTCTCCTGTGTCTCATAATATTTCTATCTTAAAATTTATTAAAAAAAATTTCTTAATGTTTTATTTATTTTTGAGGGACAGAGAGAGACAGAGCACCAGCAGTGGAGGGGCAGAGAGAGAGGGAGACACAGAATCCAAGCTATCAGCACAGAGCCTGACGTGGGACTGGAACCCATGAACCGTAAGATCATGACTTGAGCTGAAGTGGGACGCTCACCTGACTGACCACCCAGGTGCCAGAATACTTCTATCTTAAGAGGAAGAGGCAGAAGATGTAAGTTAGTGAAGAGGAAATAGAAGCCATGTGAGAGCTCTCACACCGAAGGGTATGATATAGTGTTCAGATTCTATGGTTTCATTCCTAACTCCTTCAATACCTGTCTGAAATTCAGTTTACTCATTATTAAAACGGTGATGATGATTGCAGGATTATATTAGGATGCAATGAGGTCATGTGTGCAAAGTCTCTGGGCCAGTCCCCAGTAAACAGCAGCCTCTCAATAAATGACAGCGATTGTCAGGATCACCACCATCATTTTCAGTAAGATGGCGGGCGTTGGAAGAACTTGTCTTTTCACTTCTGCCAGAGATACTTGTACTGGTTGTTTCCTTTTGGATATACCTTATAAACAAATGTGGCACTATTGGTAGGACCCTAATTGCTGAGTTGGTAGGATGTTTATGTGTATAACAGGTTCAGATTTTCTAGTTAGTTTTGTCTAGTAGAATGTCATTTTTACTTGTAGTTTTAAATAAAGGATAAAACTGTAGAAGAAATTCTACAAGCATGACAGGATATGTATGTGAATTATAATTTTTAAATAAGCATGGCAACTTTTAGCCACATGCAGAGCATCTAATTCTGAAAGTGTGAAACCACGGAAAGGAAAATCTCATTCAAAATGGAGGTCCTGGGGTGCCTGGGTGGCTCATTTGGGTAAGTGTCCGACTCTTGGTTTCGGCTCAGGTCATGATCTCACAGTTCATGGGTTTGAGCCCCACATTGGGCTGTGCACTGATAGCAGAGGCTGCTTCAGGTTCTCTCACTCCTTCTCTCTTTGCCTCTTCCCTACTCTCTCTCTCTCTCTCTCTGTCAAAATAAATTTAAAAATTTTTTTTTAAATTTTAAAATGGAGGTCCTGAAGGGGAATCACTGATGCATGTACCACTCTTTGAGGCTTACTCTATATATCTTGATTAGAAGAAGCTTACTTTACTACCCCAAGCAGGAGGAAGGAAGATTTTCTCCTTGCCCAACAACAACCCAGCCAATGAGAACTGCCACAATTCAGCCAGTAAGTCACCACAACCGCAAACTCTTACTCACCTCCTGTAGACTTTTGTTTCAAAAAGCCCTCCCCAAATTCTTTTCTCCTCTATAAAACAATACTTCTCTCCTTTGTTCTCCGGACTTGCCTATGGTTTGGCATAGTTTGCATGTCTCAAATTGCAATTTATCTGCTATTCCTGAATAAGCTCATTTTGTTGGTATACTAACTGGCTATTTTATTTTGAAGGTTGACAAAAGTATGCTGACAGTTACAACCTGTCTCTGAAAAATCCACTTATTTTCCATTTATCTCTAAGAGTGCACACAGATTAATGCATAAACAACACGATCCCGGGGAGTTTAAGTCTAGGGACTAATTTACTGAACTACCCAACCAACAGAGGATTATTTTATCTAATTAAGACAGAGCGCACGTATTTAGAATTAAGCATTTGCATTTACCAGCAAATTCAGAATTATAAAAGCAATTAAAGCTAAAATGAGGTATGATAATTTTTTTTTTGCCTGCACACCACTGCTGAGGTAAAGCTCATTTTAATGTTTGCCTTTGTAGCACTGTTGTACCGAAGGTTATGAATAAGAAGCTCCTGGCGGGGAAAAACCACCTTTTCCACCTTGCTTCCAGCCACTCAAACCCCTTAGGACCTGAATCCATCCACCCTGCTTTACTCAAGCCTCCTAAACAGAGTCTACATTTTCTCACATTCCTATTTGCTCCTATTTCTCCAACCTAGAAAGTTTTCCTTAACCTAGTCTATCTATCTGACTCTATCAGACCAGATTCAGATTAAAATCTATCTTCATTCATGAACCTAGTGCTCCTTCAAGCCGAAGGGCTCTCTTCCTTATCTGAAGGCAAGGGCACTTTGCTGCCTATAAGTTATCTGTTTCACTCATTTGCAAATAAATGTGTTACTACTTCAGAAATCTCTTACAGTGGTAAGTCATATATTGCCTTTTAACTTGCTATATATTTATATTATTTACCTTTATATTACAGACTTCCTGAGGGCATAACTTTGTCCTATACTCTTGGAGATGGTGAACACTGCACCTTTCTTACATGTCCAGATTAATATATGTTTGATGATTGACTTGTTGAAATAGTTAAATACCTGTTCATCTTCATATATCCTGCATTCATCTCCCCTGTTTTACTCAAGCCTCCTAAACTTGTCTTACACTTTTTATTTCATTCTAATTTATTTATATTATTTCCAGATATGTTACTTAATAACTCCCCCAAAAAGGAAGAATGATATCACTTGATTAATCAATAAAGTATTTTGTCCTCACTTCCCACAACGGTAATTTGTTACTCTATTTTCAACTATTTTCTGAAGAGTCATTAAGATGGAGATGTGTTGTTTCGAAGGGACATATACACTCCACTGTTTATAGCAGCACTATCAACAATAGCCAAAGTATGGAAAGAGCCCAAATGTCCATTGATGGATGAATGGATAAAGAAGATGTGGTGTATATATATACAATGGAGTATGACTCAGCAATCAAAAAGAATGAAATCTTGCCATTTGCAACTAGATGGATGGAACTAGAGGGTACTATGCTAAGCGAAATTAGTCAGAGGAAGACAAATATCATGACTTCACTCCTATGAGGACTTTAAGAGACAAAACAGATGAACATAAGAGAAGGGAAACAAAAGTAATATAAAAACAGGGAGGGGGAAAAACATAAGAGACTCTTAAATAAGGAGAACAAACAGAGGGTTGCTGGAGGGGTTGTGGGAGAGGGGATGGGCAAAATAGGTAAGGGGCATTAAGGAATCTACTCCTGAAATCATTGTTGCACTATATGCTAACTAATTTGGATGTAAATTTAAAAAAATAAAATTAAAAAATAATTTAAAAAAAAATTGTCTTTAACATTGATGTTATCGGAATTATGAAAGGACCGATAACTTTGGGTCCTTTCCAGAGCTCAGTAGATAAATCTTGTAAGAATGTAGTTCAACACCCAACCTTCTTCATAATGCACTTGAATTTGTGGTAAATGTGATGTATTGAGGCCCTTGTGTAATTTTCTAATATTTTGTTTTCACATTTGCTTAGATATCTTTACCTAGTATAATTATTTTCTTTCTGAGACAGTCCTCATAAGAAAGAGGCTCTGTCAACTAGTCAGCTAAAATACTTAACAGAGTGCCAGGCACAATAAAAATACACTTGATCTTAGCCAAAAGGCTGAGAAGCGATCACAATGAAAATAAATAAATAAATATATATGCTTACAAGGTTTTTTAACCTTTTCCTTTGAGACAATTACAGATTTAGAGAAGATTGTAAAGAAATGGACAGAAAGGTCTCGTGCACCCTTCACCCTGCCTCCTCCAGTGTTGACATCTTGCAAATCCAAATAAGAAAATATCCAAAACAAGAAAATATCCAAACTATGAAACTGACATTGGCACAATCCATAGAATTTATTCAGATTTCACCGGTAATTATGTGCTCATTTGTGTCTGAGTATATACGGACCTATACACTTCTATCACGTGTACAACTTCATGTAACTACCACCACGATCAAGACACACAACTCTTCCATTATCACAAGGCTCCCTCATGCTGCTTCTTTATAGCCATCTCTACCTCCTCCCTCCTCCCCTCCCCACCCAATCTTTAACCCTTGGCAACCACAAGTTTGTTCTCATTTCCATAATTTTGTTATCTCAAGGGTATATATAAATGGAATCTTAAAGTATGAAACCCTTTGAGATTGGCTTTTTTCACTCAGCATAATTTTCCTGAGGTTCATTCAATTTGCTGTGAGTAGTATTACCTGGTATGGGAATACCACAGTTCATTGAACCATTCATTGACTGAAAGCCATTTTGGTTATTTTCAGTGTTTGGCCAGTACAAACAAAGCTGCTGTAAACATTCCTGCACAGGCTTTAGGTTTTGATGAAGAAAATTACAGTTCCTCGTATATGGCTAATTCAACCTGTTTAAACCATAGGTTTTCAGACATGGGTGAGATGGGTGATGAGCTCGTGAGTACAATCTGTACCAAACATTTTTGTTAGTATTTTCAGGAAGGAATAACCATCTGTCCCGGTTCTCCCAGAACAGGCCGGTTTATGCCTGCTATCCTGGCATAATGATCCCTTCACTCTCAGAAATGCCCTGGTTAGTATGATAAATTATATAATCACTCTTATTCAGATTACTTAAAGATTCCAAGCATTGCTATTATGCCTGCTTGGCTATGATGGAATTGTATTGGAGTAGATTGCTGTTTTGTAATCTTTCTGAGTACCTCTGGAGTGACTCTCTGGAGTCTGAGAAATGAGACAGTCTTCTCGCAATGAATGATAGTCTTGCTGAAGTCCCTACTGTTCCTCCCTCCTCCTTTCCAGTTAGAAAATGTCCCTCATACGTGGAATTCAAGAAGTGAAACAAGCAAGCAAAGAGAAAAAAATAAGAGAGAAAGACAATGAGAGACAAAGCAAGAAACAGACTCTTTATAGAGAACTGATGGTTACCAGATGGGAGGGGAGATGGGGGCATGGGTGAAAGAGATGATGGGGATTAAGGAGAGCACTTGTCATGAGGTGCACTGGGTGATGTATGCAAGTGTTAAATCATTATATTGTACACCTGAAACTAATATTACACTGTATGTTAACTAACTAGAATTTAAATAAAAACTTAAAAAAAGAAAGTATTTTATATTTTAAAAAAAAGTATCTTCTTGTGAGTCAGTTTTATGGTTGGGAACAGCTTCTAATCTCATGTCTTACCTCTGTGTGTCTTAGCTCTTGTCAGAGCTCCACAACTGAGAGGGGAGGACTCTTCCCCACCATTGCCAGTTTGAAAATACTTGCAGGGAAAGATTCTGATAGGTTTGGCTTAGATCAATGCCAAGCTCAAAGACAACGGTCAGTGAGGTGTAGTCCCCAAATGGGCTTATCTTAGGGCAGGGGTTCACCCCTTTGACAGATCACTCTGTCCAGGGCATTGAGGCCAAGTAGGAGGGTAGCAACACCTTTCAGAACATATGGATCAGAAAGAAGGAAGTTCCGTCTACAGAGGGCAGGTAGTGGAGCAGATGGCCGACTTGGCCACAGAAGGAATGGTGATCTGGGCAGCCACTGTAATTTGTGTCTGCTGTGAAAGGGTCAGCAATACTACATCTTTTTGACTAGCAAGCCTATATTCTTAAATTTTTTATGCACTGTGTTTAGCTATGGAGAAATGGGCAATAAATGCTTGCAATATAGCTTCTGAAATCTTTCTAAGTGGTTAATTCTGAAGTAGCCTCATAAATGAGAGGCCCACATGTAGGTGATGATCCCCAACACTTTGTGATCATAATCAATCTTTATTATCATCCATGTCCTTTTTTTTTTAATGTTTATTTACTTTTGACAGAGAGAGAGACAGAGCATGAGCAGGGGAGGGGCAGAGAGAGAGGGAGACACAGAATCTGAAACGGGCTCCAGGCTCTGAGCTGTCAGCACAGAGTCCGACGTGGGGCTCAAACTCATAGACCGTGAGATCATGACCTGAGCCGAAGTCGGACGCTCAACCTACTGAGCCACCCAGGTGCCCCATTATCATCCATGTCCTTAACAAATGCAAATACAATTGGGAATTGAATACAGTCGACCCAAAGATCTATGACCTAATGTCCTAAATTGCAGAGCATTGAAAATGCTTGAAAAATTATTATAATACATTTAATTGAAAAGAGTAGGCTAAAATAGTAGGACAATTTGATTTTTTCTTTTTTACATACTCACTTAGATACACAGACTTTGGGAAAAATTTGGAATGCTATATCTCCAGATGGTGGTTATTTTGGAATAGAGTATGTAGGAATGACGGCTTTCTTCTTTTCCTTCCTGTTGTATCTGACAGAGTTTCCTCAGTGAACATGTATTAGTTTCTGAATTCTTAATCCATTATTATAAAATTCTTGTGTCTGGTGATGCACACCTGATTCAGAATTACAGATTTCAAATTAAGTACTTCCTTCTTTAGAACCTCCAGAAGCCATGTAGTAAAGGGCTAATTGAAGGCCTCGGCACAGCATCAAGAATTTCAATAGAAAGATTCTCATTATGTTCCCAATTAGCCTTCAACAAAAATAAATAAATAAGACAATGGTGCGTCAATCAGATGAAAAAAGACTTAAAGATACAGCTGTATTTTGTTAGTTGCAAATACGCAAAAAATGAATTCAAGGAAGCAACGTGGAGCACCTCTAAAGAATGGCTGATTTTTAGAAGATTTAACAGTTACAGCTAATTAAAAAGAAGCAACTGAAAAGCTGTTTTTAGGACTAAGTCCATAATACTTAATTCTGAGCCCATGAAATCATCTTGGCACAGTTTTGACAACAGAATCTCAATATTACAAATCCCAAGTACCTAACCATTTTGAGTGAGGCCTGTAGTCATTTCCGAGAGACTAATTAAAAAGTATAAATTAGTTAGGGGAAACCGTAGAGGAATTTCTCCATGATGATGAAAAAAATGAACTTGGCCATATCTCATCACTATATTTATATGTAAATAACTCTGTTATACACATACGTTTCATACATGTATAAAGGATTTTTCTATAATCCTTTAAGGAGGGCCACATGACTCACTGTTTAATAATACATTACAGACAACATATAATTCCCTTGGCTTTTTATTATTCACCTTATTAATCAACTTATTCAGAAACGTAAGCCAATTTTTCTTCGTAGATAAATTTTAAAAATTCCTTCGTAGGAATTTTAAGTACATCCAAGTAATAAGGCATTTCTTATGATAATGGTGTTGGCACTTATTGTAAATATGATGCTTTTACTTTGTGGTATTTGGCAAGAACACTCCAATTTTATGACTGCACTTTAGTTTTTAGCACAATGTCAAAGTAAATAGAAATGCTATAGCAATATTACTAGGGTGTCCTTTTTATGGAGCACCAACTTGACTTTAAGAGGAAATTCCTGGTTACCAAGAGAGAGGATGATGTAGTCTAATTAGTCTAATTACAACATAGCCACTCAGAGACAAAAAGGGACCCTGATAAATCTGTTTTTGAAGATTTCCAGAAACCTTGATTTGATATTAAAAAAAGATCATTAAACTTAAGGAAAATAATTTGTTAATCACAGAATTGTGGTTAATAGCCAGGCATGTGAGTATATCTATATTTGATCACAATTTTCTTCTCTTTTTGGTTCTAAGGGATATATTAATTTATCAACCAACAAAACAAAATTAAGGTAATAGAAAAAAATTACAACTAGCCCAAACTTTCACACTTTACCAGCACAGTAGTAGACCAGCACAGTGAATGGTAGACTATATATACTTAGATATAGATTGGTATATGACTGATGTAACACCTTTCGATTCTCTAGTGACACACTGATTTATAGAAGTAATAGTATTTGTTTTAATCATACTTCGGGTATTTTTGTCATTTGAAAATCTTGAAAATCCAGGGTCTTGGTGTGTATATACTAACATTTTAATGAACAAAGCACAAATTTACTCAATCAGCTCAACTAATTGTTCATATTGGGATAATGAAATACTTATTATCTAGTATTTCAACTGAATATGAAAATTACCATCTTTTTCTATATAAAATTACATGTGGGGACCTTATACAGGAAAGGACATCCATTTTCTAAAATCCATTTAAAATTTTTTCTGTGAAGTACTCCTATGCATTCAAAAATATCATTTTTAGGGGTACAAAATCATAAATTTTAAGTATTAAAGAAAAATAATAATTTGTCATCTAGCTTCAGTTAGTTACACGAGTTTCTGAAAATGAGTTTAGAGGTCTAGAGCCAATCTGAGTACATCAACATGCTTGGTGAGAGGAAAATGAGGAAAAATTATTTATAAAATTATTTTAATGTTGATATTTTCAAACTGTAAAGCCAAGAAAGAACACACTCTCCACACTGTTTTTCAGGAATACTGCTTGGCAATGAGAAAGAAGGAAATCATGCCATTTGCGGCAACGTGGATGGAACTGGAAGGTAGTACGCTGAGTGAAATACATCAGTCGAAGAAGGACAGATATCATATGTTTTCACTCATATGTGGATCTTGAGAAACTTACCAGAAGACCGTGGGGGAAGGGAAGGGGAAAAAAATAGTTACAGAGAGGGAGGGAGGCAAACCATAGAAGACTCTTAAATACAAAGAACAAGCTAAGGGTGGATGTGGGGGTGGAGGAGGGGGGGAAATGGGTGATGGGCACTGAGAAGGGCATTTGTTGGGATGAGCACCGGGTGTTGCATGTAAGCAACGAACCACAGGAATCTACCCAAAAACCAAGAGCACAGTTTACACACTGTATGTTAGCCAATTTAACAATAAATTATATTTTTAAAAAAAGAACACATTCTTAGATTTAAAGAGTTCAGAAATAACTTTGTTTTAGAAGTCAAAGTAAATTATACACAGTTAATGAATAAGATAGAGAATAAGTGATTAAAAAATCAGTTTTTACTTTACTACAAATGAGAACTGATCACACAAGAGAACCCATCTGTTGCTTGGCCACACATCATTTGTCCTTCCTTGGCAGTTTATTCTGACCCAAGAAAATAGCAAGAACAAAATAGGTGAGCAACCTCATCCTGATGCCTAAAAAAGTTCATTTTCACTTATAATAAGGTCTCTGCTTTCTTCACAAGATCAACAAAGCAGCATTTCCAGACCATCTCCTCATTCTGATTCCCCTCACGGTGCCAGGAACCACCCGCCTGACAGATTCTCCCTCCTAGTTCACGGGGTTGCGCAGCAGCCCCGTCCCTGCGCTGGCACGCCTGCATCCAGCTCATCCTCTTGAGTCTGTCCCAGCGCGGCTGCCTGACCTTTCTCACCCCATGTACTCACGCAACATTCATTCATTTATTCAACAAGTATTCACGGAGCACCTCCCATGGTCCAGGTGCTCTTCTAGCAGCTGGGGATACAACAGGGAACAAAGTGGATAAAGTCCTTGCTCTCATGGGACTTACAAGCATTCCAAAGGAGGATCAAGTAATAAAAAACTCACCACGTGGTGAGTGATACATTCTCTGAAGAAAATAAATCCGGGTAAAAGTGGTAAAATTTTAGAGTGACGGGGTGATTTTAGATTGGCTGTTCACAAAAGACATGTTGAGGAAATGCCCTTTGAACAGAGATTGGAATAAAATAAAATCTGCCTTTATAAAATGCTTATAATGTACCAAGTATTTTTCTCATGCTAACACTCTCAAACCGGTATCATGGTTCATCATGGGGCCCTACTGGGGAAGAACGAGAATTGCCTTCTACCCAACTAGCTGTCATGGCCACAAAAGAGAAGAACGGGCAACAGGCAGAAAATCTGGGCTAGTGTAAACTGTGAAAGTGGTATGATGGGTGGCTGAGGACAGGACAGAGAGATGACAAGCTTCTCACATGTTATCTTTATAACCTGTCAGGTCTGTTGACAAGCAGTTATTCAGAGCATGCAAGAAAGCGGGAACAGTCCCAACACAGTGCTCAACTCAAGTGAAATGGAGATAGTAGCAATGTGTGAAAGCTACCACCAGAAACAGCTCATCCCCAAACCAAGCTAACCAAACAACAAAACAGGTGCTGAGAAGGGGAGCAGCCACCTCTTGGCTGAGAGTGATTTCACCCTTTAAAACCAATGGTCACAGGGGTGCGAGGGTGGCTCAGTCGGCCGTACATCCAACTTCACTCAGGTCATGATCTCATGGTTCCAGCCCCATGTTGCGCTCTGTGCTGACAGCTCGGAGCCTGGAGCCTGTTTCGGATTCTCTCTCCCCCCACCCCCCTCTGCCCTGCCCCCACTTGCACTCTGTCTCTCTCTCTCTCAAAAATAAATAAACAGTAAAAAAAATTTTAACCAGTTGGCAGTAATCTTAGAGACAAATAATACTGAATAAAATATATTGTTCTCTCAAGTTATATAGCAAGATGATTATATTAGAAAATAGGGTCAAAACGATTTTTTTCATTTTTCAATAGCCAAAAGCCAAAGAACCTTTTTTGTATATACACAGTTACCAAAACTGGAGTTAGCACAATCCGTAAAATAAGGAGAATATGTACATTTGTTTTCTCCTAAGACAGTTTCTTGAACATCAGTCCTTGATAAGAAAGTTGGGAATGGTTACTTTCCTTCATGCAAAGTCTTCTGATTCTGCGATTTAAATTATAAAGGATCTTCCTGCTGTGTTTTTTTCTTATCATTAAAGTTAAATTTCTCATTTACAAAAAAGATAAAGGAATAAAAAGAAGTATCTAGTGTACAAGCACAGATTTTGTTTCTTAGAGTGTAATCACATGTATTCCCATGAAGTATTTTTACAAAATGGGTTCTACAATCAAACTTGGGAAATGCTACATGCTAGATCTCCCTTCTGGAAAGCACAATGCATATTAACATACTAAGTGTTCTGAGAAGTCCTGGTACAAAAAAAATAAGAGTAAATGAATAAATAGTAGTTGATTCATGTTACCACAGAAGTGTTTAGTTTTAATAACATCTTTGACATTGGAAGTCTCTCATGTTCCATGACGCATATTCTGGAAGATGTGGTTCTATGCACGTTTTTATTGTTCTACCTCTTTGATTTTGCTTTAACTACCTCTTGCCTTCCTATCCTATCTCTTGCCTTCTCTTTTTGTTTTTGTACAGAACACTTATTGAGTGCTTACTGTATTCTAAGGCACTTTTTAAAGTACGTTATAGCCATCTCACCTATTCCTGCCTGACAAGTATTCTCTGACATAAGTGCAACAGATTGCCAAAGGGGCACCACACAAGTGAAATAACTTTTCTCCACATCCAGCTTGTTGGTAAGTGGTATAGCCAAGGAAGCCAAAATCGAAATCAGGTCTCTCTGACCTGATGCCTATGCTCTTAACAAATAAGTGCCTGGTTCTCTATTCCTCAGCTCTTCCCAAGCTTCATGAAGACCAATGGCCTACCTATTTTCCAGTCCAAAGATATTTTCCAGATCTTAGCTTATGGGACCTTTCTGTTGTGTTTGATGTTGTTGGCCAATCCTTCCCCCTTGAAATTTCCTAGACTCCGAATTTCCTTGATTCGACATTCCTCTTACACCTCTCTGGATGTTTCTTCTTCATCTTCTTAAGTTCCTTATTAAATGTTAGTGCTCCTCAAGGCCCATCCTGGCCCACTGCTCTTCTCTACTTTTCTCTCTGCTGGGACATCCCCATTCACATCTCCAGGCTTGCCATCGCCCCTGGACATCAGACTCATATCTAATAATACTCTTGTGGTTTTTTGGCACTTCAAACTCAAGAGATCTTCCACTAAATTCGTCATGTCCTATATATCAGTCAAGGCCCCAGTAGGGCACTCAGGGGAAATCCTAGAGAGTTTAATTAAAGGACGATTAATAAAGGTGTGGAGCAGGAACAATGGTACTAAGCATGATAGGGAAGGGGGTAAACCGATGTGGAGGAGTACACATTCTTAAAACTGCAACATTTCAGGCAAAGGTGTCAGTTATCTGGAAGTTAGCATAAAATTACCCTCTCCCCAGTTCCCCACATCTAACCAGGCTTGTCAATTTAGCTACTTTTAACATTGCCTCCTTACTTTTAGTTTCTTTTCCCATCACCCTAGGGTCACCATTTGTCATCTCTTAATTGGACCATTATAATAACCTCCTAGTAGGTCAACTGCTTCCGGGCCCACTTCACCTTTGGGATAACCTTTCTTATAGCCAAAACTCTCTCTGAACTACAAATCTTACTCTACTAAGCCTGGCCCAACCCTTCAATGATCATCTTCACCTAGAAAATAAAGATCCTACTTTTTTAGCACAGCATATAGGAGTCTCCCTGATCTGGTATCTATCCCCTCCCTTCCTTTTATGCACGCTTGTATTTTCCTAAACTCTGCCATGCTTGCATTCTTTTTTCAACAGTGGGCCTTTGCTCATGCAGTTTTCTCTGTCTATATGTCCATATTTTTAAACCTAACTCAGGCTCAGCTCAGGTATCATCTTTTAAGAAATCATTTCCCAAACCACGAGATATAGTTTCTCCTGTAGCATATTAACATAGTTTTTTTTTAACTATGTTAACGTAGTTTTCTATTAACATAGTTTTCTCTATTAAACAAACAAAAACTTCACTAAATGTTAATGGCATTTTCTTTTATGTCTATTTTCCCACTATATCATTTGTGAAGATTCAACTGACTATTGTCCATTCCTGTACCTACAACATCTGGTACAATTCCTGGCACACAATAAATATTCAATCACTGTTTGATTAACTGAATGGAATTGGACAGCAAATCATTATCCTGGAATCAGAAAGACAGACTTAGTATTGAAGAAGAAAAGTAACTTCTTAATGTGACCATTCTGGCTTCGGGGAAAGACTGGTTAGCCAGAAGAGTTTATAGGATACTCTTTCAAGGAAACTACATGACAGGGAGAGATTAACCAGAAGTTAAGGCCAGGATCACAAGCCAGTAATGCTAGAGTTAATCAAAATAGAATCCTGATTCAGAAAGTAGGGTAGAAGAAGTTAGGAATCAGAACTCAGATCAGACCAAATATGGAAAGGGCACTGCAGATTCTGTGGAATTCTCTAACATCTGGTTTGTACATGCCAATCACAAGCTCCTATGAGAGGAACCAAGAGGGAATCAAAATCAAGTTCAGCACACAGGGCTATAGTTGGTCTCTGATATGGGTTAAGAGTAAAGGGAACAAGGGACAGAAATGTCTCTGTGCATCACTTGGTCAATAGAAGGCCATAAAGAAAGAAAAGGATTAAGGACCTGGTAGACCCATGATATTTTCTCACATACAAATAATCTATTATAGGGGCGCCTGGGTGGCTCAGTCGGTTGAGCGTCCGACTTTGGCTCAGGTCACGATCTCGCGGTCCGTGAGTTCGAGCCCCGCGTCGGGCTCTGGGCTGATAGCTCAGAGCCTGGAGCCTGTTTCCGATTCTGTGTCTCCCTCTCTCTCTGCCCCTCCCCCGTTCATGCTCTGTCTCTCTCTGTCTCAAAAATAAATAAATGTTAAAAAAAAATTTTTTTTAAACAAATAATCTATTATAAAAAAGTAGGTGTGGTAGAAAGAAAACAAACAAACACAAAGTTTCTGTTACCTGAAAAACAGTTAAATGAGGTGATACAGAAAAAAAGGGAAACATCTGTCATGTACATCACATACACATTAGTGTTATGGAATACAATTCTCATTTTGGACCCCTACATTGTAGATAAATCCTTTTTATTTGTTTAGTAAAGTTACAAAAATTAGCGGGTTCATTTGGTTTTAATTCACTTTATGATAAGACCAGTTTTTGTTAGAAAAATGAGCTGCACAGCATTCCTATTTAGGAAGAGTGGGAAACCAAATAAATGAAGAGTACTCAATAAGAAATTTATTTGCATATAAATAGAAGGATGGCAATACATTTGTTTTCATCAAACTTCCTTTGCATTTGATTTCCTAATTTCCCCTATATTAATTTCCTTACAAAAATCACCATGAATATTTATAATTTTTAATACAATTCTCGGGGCGCCTGGGTGGCTCAGTCGGTTGAGCGTCCGACTTCAACTCAGGTCATGATCTCGCGGTCCATGAGTTCGAGCCCCGCGTCAGGCTCTGGGCTGATGGCTCGGAGCCTGGAGCCTGCTTCCGATTCTGTGTCTCCCTCTTTCTCTGACCCTCCCCCGTTCATGCTCTGTCTCTCTCTGTCTCAAAAATAAATAAACGTTAAAAAAAATTTTTTTTTTAAAAAAATACAATTCTCAAACTCAGAGTCCTATTGTCAGTTCTGATTCTGTTTCTGAAGTATTTTCCCAAGCAACTATCATTGTTCTCTCTTTCATCTCAATTTCCTGACAAAAAAGGAAAGGAAAAATCTTCCTTACCAAGAAACCTCTACAACTTTGTTTCGAACATCCTCAGTTTGTTGGTTCTACTATATTCAGGAGTAAAAGGACTTGGCCTTTTAGGTAACTAGAATGTCTACGAAAGCAGACATCTTTCATTGGAGAATTAGATTTTAAATGAAAGAGTTGAGAACGGTTTTCTGACACAAGGATAAAATATGGTTGTACTTATAGAAATAAATTTGAAGGCACCATGTTCAGAGGAAAAAAAAAACAGCCTAAGGATCAGTGCTCTGGAGCCCAAGGGCAAGCTTGTGAAAGGACAAACTTAGTAATTAGGAATAATTAGTGACTCTAGATTACAAGAGAGTTGCTTAATGAGGTTATTTACATGTTGCCCTGATGAGCTGGTGGAAGCACTATGGCACCTGTTGGAGCCAATAGCACCAGGAGAGATGAGGATACGAGTCTTTGTATCTGCCTCTAGCTTCGTCCCAACCCGTTCACCCCCTGGCTCATCCCACTTGTGCCACGTCAGCCTTGTTTTGCTTCTTCAAATAAAGGACGCAGGTGCACAAAGAAGTCTCTCACATATTTATTTAAGCAGAAAGAGCTAATACCAATGGATCTTTGAGGCCATGACAGAAGAGTTCTTTAAGGCTTTGAGTCATGCTCTTGGATTAAACACCACCATAAATAGAACCAAGACTGGGGTGTAGGAAAGGCTTCATCTCTCTCAAGGGCAACGTTATGGCAAAAAGTAGAGTGGTTTCTATTAGAAGAATGCAGAAATCTTTGTCAGCTCTAGCTGGTAGTGGTCACAGAAGAATGATGATATGGAAGAGGAAGCAAGAATATGACTTGCAGAGCTGGCTGGATGTTGGCTGAAGCTGCAGGTCACATGTAAAGGTAACGAAAGCAATTTCTTCTATTATTTCAACTTTGCTTTTATATAGATGATAGCAAATGAAGTGGAGGTAACACTGGTGAATAAATGAGCAATCAACAGTGCTGCATTTTTGGAAAAAAAATAACACCTTGGTATTTTGATTCATAATCTTAAAGAGTTCTTGATATGAGGAACTGGTAACTTTTTATTATTTTTTACTGTAATGACTGCAACGTAATTATAATGATTTAATTCACAAAATGATAATTTTCTCATGTTTTCCTTAAAGATGTGTTCACAAATCAATATGATGGTATTTAACACTTTTCTGTCAGAAACTATATAATGCTGAAAATTGAAATTCTGTTTATGAAGCTTCTATCATTTGCCTAATTCCACATACTAAGCACAGTGGGAGACAAAAAATTGCAATATACTTTCCTTTATTTCAAAAATAAACGTAGGGGCGCCTGGGTGGCTGGGTCAGTTAAGCGTTGGCTTTGGCTCAGGTCATGATCTCACGGTTGGTGGGTTCAAACTCCATGTCAAGCTCTGTGCTGACAGCTCAGAGCCTGGATCCTGCTTCAGATTAGTGTCTCCCTCTCTTTCTGCCCCTCCCCCACTCACACTCTGTCTCTCTCTTTCTCTCTCTCTCTCTCTCAAAAATAAATAAACATTAAAAATTAAAAAGAAAACAAAAATAAATGTATTTGGAGTAATAAAATGAACATACTAGGTGCTTTCTAGTGAAGCTCATCATTGCAGTGGGGCTATGCTTCTGAAAATGCAGCACTGAAACTGTGTAGCTGAAGGCATTAAATTAGGAAGAAAATGAGAAATACCTATGGTAATTCCTGTTAAGCCTTCTCTTGTGCCACACTGCTGCCAATCACAATGGCTTAAATAGGTGCACCAACTGTATCCAACACCAAAGGTCCTTTGCAAACCCTCAAGACTCAAGTTGGAATTATATTCATAAAACTCAAGAGTCAATGTGCTTATAAGTTTAAATAACTTTAAGTTGGACATTTAGATGCTAGAAATAGTGCCACATTTAAAAATAAAGTGCAAGGGTGCCTGGATGTTGGTTAAGTATCCAACTTCCGCTCAGATCATGGGCCAAGCCCCGCATCAGTCTCTGTGCTGACAGCTCGGAGCCCAGAACCTCCCTCGGAATCTATGGTTCCCTCTCTCTCTGTCTCTCCCCTGCTCATGTTCCATCTTTCTTTCTCACAAAAATAAATAAAACATTAAGTTTTTTAAATAATAAAATTAAAAATAAATAAATAAAGTACAAAAAGGGGTGCCTAGGTGGCTCAGCAGGTTAAGTTTCTGGCTGTTGATTTCTGTTCAGGTCATGACCTCATGGTTTGCAAGATCGACCCCTGCACTGAGCTCTGCACTGACAGCACAGAGCCTCCTTGGGATTCTGTCTCTCTCTCTCTCTCTGCCCCTCCCCTGCTTGTGCTCTCTCTCACACACAAAATAAACAAATAAACATGAAAAAAAATTTTAAATAAAGTACAATTCTTACATTGTTTTTAATTACTTATGCCTACAGATGTGCATTTTCTTATGGGCCAAAATGAGGCAGGGGTATGGTGTGGATTTTTTATTCCTTAAGGTAACAATAATCTGTCACGCAACAAAGAACAAAGGCAAACATGTGGACAGTTGGAAGGATTACCCAATCCCCAGTAGAAGCCCTTCCCGGTGAACCTTCTCCAACTTACTGGCGATGTCATATGCGAAAGAGTTTCTCTAAAAGGTTGGCCACAACATTTATCAAAGGAGTCGATTGACAGAGGAGTTAATGACAGCAAACTTCATTGCGAGGAGGGTGGTTCAAGCTGCTCCAGAAAGATGAAAACATTATAGTTCATCTGCTAATGTTGTATAATATAGAATGTGAATGAAACCTCCATGAGGAAGTGAAAATTATTTCGTGTGTGTGTCTGTGTGCATGTGTGTGTGTGTGTGTGTGTGTGTGTGTGTAAGAGAGAGAGAGAGAGAGGGAGAGAGAGTCAAAGAAAGGGAAAGAGAGAGGGATGAGAAGAGGGAGAGAAAGAGAAAGAGGAAGAGAGAGAGAGAGAATGGTGGAGAAAGGCAGACAGACCTTGGAAAGTGGATATTTCTCCTAAATAGGAGTACTATGGCCAACATCATAACACTCATGTTTTATAGAATTAAACATAAACCTCCTTTCAGAAAATATAATTAAGTCCTCTTTCAAATTTAATGTTTTTTAATTACATATCAGGTAAGAGCAGACACAGAGAAAAATATAGAGAGGAGGTTAAGTAAAGAAAGAAGGATTCATGCCAAGCCTATGAGTTTAGGGAAACATTCCACTTGACTACTAATGAGCACCATTTCAGGGAAGGCAGAATTTAAATTCCTATGATGTCATATTCTACAATTTGCATTTTAGTTGACAAAATACTGATATCGAGTGAACTGATACAGGAAGCAATTTTCAAGAAGAGGTTTAGTAAAGATAGGATAGGTGAGAGAAATTATATTGCCTTCCCTGGGAATTATGGGAAGATGCACAAGAAGGAGACTCATCAGATAAATACTCCATTTACATTCATATGTGGGTAGAAGATTTCCAGACTGGTAGTTCCCAGTATACTTGATAATAGAGTTCTACTTTTTTTTCTATTGTTGTATACACCATCAATATTGATTATGAAATTTATTTTTTTAATTTCATAATTAACATTGTTTATGCAACACTAGTTGTGCAGATATTAGCCTTACTGCATACAGTGGATGATTTAGACAATCTGAGATGCCTGATTAAATGTTCCTATCACTTAGCTAGGGATAAGGAATGATGCACAAAGGCTTCCATGGCCAGGCTCATTTAGGCTACTTCAATGAAACTGGTTATAGCCAATCATACAGATTCAAATTTTTAATTTTTTTTAACGTTTATTTATTTTTGAGACAGAGAGAGACAAAGCATGAACAGGGGAGGGTCAGAGAGAGAGAGGGAGACACAGAATCTGAAACAGGCTCCAGGCTCTGAGCTGTCAGCACAGAGCCCAACGCGGGGCTTGAACTCACGAACCGCGAGATCACGACCTGAGCTGAAGTCGGATGTTTAACTGACTGAGCCACGCAGGCGCCCCGCAGATTCAAATTTTTAGACTTCCCATCACTTATACACAGTTGCTTGCTTCTGATTTGTGAAAAAGATAATACTATAAATCAAGCCTCATATTTTGGTTTCTCTAACTTTATTGCTTTTAAGAATTTTTATTCTTATATAGAAGACACTTCATGTGGAGTAGTGAAAGATTTGTTGACATAATGAGAGCTACAGAGATTTGGGTGAGGTTGGATAAATGTTTCTGACTCAGCACACAGAGCTTATCATTGGGATTCAATCAACAATCTGCTATTTAATAACGGAATTGTTTTCAGGACTACTTTACTGACACTTGTTCAAAACCTTGAGGGCAAATATATCTCCAAATTATAAAGAGATGATACGATATGCCCATTTTATCACGTAATATACTATTCCCAAATGTAAATGCATTATCCTTTGTGCCCAATTTAACACTGTGAACATCTCTTTGTCAACTGTAACAGATTAAGCCTAATGAAATAGCATATATGAAGTCCCTGGAAGACTGACTGGCACCTGATGGGTATTCAGTATATATACATATAATTTTTTTCCTCTGATGTACTTTATATTAAGACGACACAAAACCGCATTTACATAGTTGTCCCATTACAATATTTATTTAAATGACAAGCTTTATCAATGTATTTACTATGTGATGCAGTCAACAATAATTGACATCCACCTGCAAATGGGCAAAAATACACCTATTATGTGGAATAGGGTGAACCTCTATTACAATCACTGAGACTACTATTATGCCAACACCGATTGCATTTTCTCACATCTGTATCACGTTTTGATTAGAAGTTTTGCCACATTTTGTCCATTTTAATTGCAGCGCTCCACCCCCGCTCTCAAACTCATCATTTGAACATTCCTAAATTCTCACACGTTATGAAGAATTCAAATAAAAACCTGTGGTGGTGCCAAAGGTTGGATTTGGAGCAGATGTCATACATGTAGGTCTTAGCTGTTAGTTAGAAAAATGTGTGGTGATGCCATCTCCCACTTGGGGTTCATGACAAGTGTTGCATAGACATAATAGTTATGACAGAATTTGACAAGTAGAAAAATTAATAGAAAGCTTAAATAAATCTAATACAATTGTGGGGTATGCTAAAAGGGCAATCTCCTAGAGTAAAAGCCTATGACCAAACTTATCATTTGCCAGATTTTAAATAAAACTATCATTTAAAACTTAAGAAAAATGTAAAAACATATTAAATATAACTTAAAATTTCATGTATTTACTCTGTTGCTTTTTCTCCTTGAAACTATTTCTTCCTATATTCCATTAAGAGCCATAAAAATATGGAATATTTAAAATTGATGCTTTTCTCAATCCTTTGGTCCTATTCCACTGTCTCCTTGTCAAGCATTCATAATTAATGGTACACGTAAGCAAAAAGTGACTCTTTGGTAAGGAAACCTTTGCATCCATTAATGTTACATCCATTTCCAAGGTAGCAATCACGGTGGTGCTGAAAGGATAGCTCCCAGTCACCTGTGACCTACTTTGCCAGGAAGGGAAAAGGACTAATGAGGAAACGAAAAGCTAGACCCACTGAGGACACAAGTGGTAGACAATTACCTCACAACTCCACACTACTTTCCAAGCAAACATGTAGCTGAAATTTGTCTGAAAGATTTCATGCACAGCATAGTTAACAAAGTAGGATATTTTTAAGCAGCCCCCTTCCTTCTCATTTTCCTCAAAATCACAGCCTAAAGCAGCAGAATCCAAAGAAAACTCGAAAAAGTTAATCACACAGATTTCTCTGCCACTTAAATTTAGAGATACCAGCCTTTGTAAATAAGGTGGGGGAAAGTCTAAAGACTTTGTAAGGGGAACGATGAGGTTGAAGATGAAGACCTGGGGGAAAGAGTTCTCTCCAGGCTCAAGTTGACACTCTTTATTCAGAGAAAACCATGCTCACGAACCACCCCGGCAGTCCTTTGCGAACAGGGAGCTCAGCCCCAGGTGCATAGTTCCAGCAGAAAGTAAATTGAGACAAAGCAGCCGCACACACCGTTGGGGAGAGCACTGGAGTTGCAGTAGTGACCAGAAGGAAAAGTGACCTCATTTTGCCTGGTGAAACGCCACCTAACAAGCCCACCTTTGACGTGGATACCAGCCGCGGTAAAGAAAAAAAAAAAAAAAAAGAGCACAAAGGGCGAAAGCTGGAGGGAGCAAAGTTGCCTGTTCTTCCATCCCATCCCTCAAAACCTCCGGGAACACGCACACGCAAGGACAACAAAGCTTGCGCCCGGCTGCACGACCGGCGCGTGCAGCGGCCCGGCCATCAAGCCCCCGGGATGGAGCCGGGGCGTCGGAGCGCAGGCAGGACCGCCGGGGCAGGGGCGGGGTGGGGGGTGGGGGGGGCGCTCCCCTACCTTGAGTAGCACAAAGAGCCAGAGCAGAGGCAGGAGGCGGCGGCCGCCGCGCGTTCTTGCGGGCAGGTGCCCCATCACGGTGCCGACGGGGACCCGGGGGGTCCGCGGCGCGTGCGAGCTCCCCCGGCGGCGGCTCACAATGGCGAAGTGAGGCTGCCGCCTCAGACCGTGGGCGCCGAGGCTGTTCCCGGCGGGCGCATGCTGCCTTCCCAGTCCCCTTGCGCCTGCTTCCTTTCGTCTTCTGCGCCCGAGGTCCGCCAGGAACGTGCCAGGCGCTGCTGTTCTTTAACAGCTAAGGATGGAGAGGGTGGGGATTGAGGTGGGCGAGGCTCCGCCGCCGCCGCCGCCGCCGCCACCGAGGCTCCGGAGGAGACGCGGGGTCCGCGTGGTGAGCCAGAGGCGGGGGCCCTGCACCCAGCCGGCCGCGGTCCTCCCGCAGCAGGATACTCTCAGTCTGGTCTGCGGGCTCATAAAGTGACAGCAGCCTCCCAGCCCTCCCACCGGGGTCCGCCTGCCGCCTCTTCTTGCTGGGCAACCCCCACTCCAGGCTCCGCCCCAACCCTTTCCACCGTCTCTGGGACTCGGGAGTTGTGCGGGGGTTTCCCTGACTCCTCTAGAGCAACTTGGGGAGCGGAACCCAGTCTCCTCTCAATCTTCCTACATCTGCTCTCAGTTGCTGTTGTAAAAGTACAGAAAGCACTCGGAGGGGAGCGGTGGTTGTGATTGGGGTGATGGAACGCGTGGTGCGTGCCTGTGTGTTTGATGGGGATGATCCCATTCTCTCCGTCCCACTCCTCCCCGGGAGGAAGTAGCACAATTAAATACATTATCCGTTTGAAACCAGTTCTTATATAAATTTCAAAGGCTGCCTTTTGATACCAAAGTCTGTCAGGTCGCCTAAAGTGGGGGAGGGGAGACCACAATATATTATGTATTTATAAACATATACTTTAAAAATGTGAAACTATCAAAGAAACTGTTGAACTTGTCCAGAATGGTTATAACTACCAGTGGGGGGTGGGGGGTGGGGGAGAGAGTTCCGGGACAGAGGTGTGTAATTAAAAAACTGTAATGTTAGGAATCTTTGTGGTGATGAAACAGTTCTGTATTTTGATTGTGGTGGTGGTTACACAAATCTACCTAGGTAATAAAACTGCATATAGACGCAGGAGTGTTCGCCTCCGTCCGCGTGCACACATACAAGTGTCTGTACAACTGGTGAAATCTGGATTAGGACTGTGAACCGTACTAATGTCAGTTTCCTGATTTTATAATTATATAAAATGTTACCTTTGAAGAAAGCTGGGTGAAGGATAAACAGGACCTTCCCAAACTATTTTTTATTGAGATATAATTGACATATAGCATTGTATTAGTTTTAGGTATACCTCATAATGATTCAGTGTTTGTGTGTATTGTGAAATGATCACCCAAACAAGTCTAGTTAACAACCATCATCACAGATACTTACAATGTTTTTTTCTTGTGAGCAGAACTAAGATCTACTCTTCTAGCAACTCTCAAATATCCAGTACTAACTAAAGTCACTATCCTGTACCTTACATCCCCTGGACTTATTTATTTTGTAACTGAAAATTTGTAACCTTTGACCGCTTTCACAACATTTGCTTCTTAACACATGTGAATTACTTGTGAATAGCTAATCTGTGACCTTTTAGAAGCTCAGGCAAGTATTTCCAAGCTGTGTATTTTCAAAGTATTTATATCCCTTTGGTGGTTATGTGTAGTTTTTGAAAAATATCTGTCAAAATAAGTATGGAGTACACTATTCAAATATGAATCACTCCGGGGCCCCTGGGTGGCCAGTCGGTTAAGCGTCCGACTTCAGCCAGGTCACGATCTCGCCGTCCGGGAGTTCGAGCCCCGCGTCAGGCTCTGGGCTGATGGCTCAGAGCCTGGAGCCTGTTTCTGATTCTGTGGCTCCCTCTCTCTCTGCCCCTCCCCCGTTCATGCTCTGTCTCTCTCTGTCCCAAAAATAAATAAACGTTGAAAAAAAAATTAAAAAAAAAAAACAAATATGAATCACTCCTTCTTATCATGTAAATGACCCTTGCTGTGCCTTGCCAGTGATAGAACTTCCTATTGGTCTTTGAGACATGCTTGGGCACCAGGAGACAGGCAAGGTGACCTTGGTTATGAATATAGAGAGTTTGTCTCAGACCCACCATTAGGGAGTAGTGACACGAAAAAGGATCCAGGGCTACATTTACTTGACCCTTTGCTAGATAACTAATGACCAAATACTAATCACTTGGTTGGTATGTATATGTGTGTCTAAGAAAGGTTTAGATTGAATATATTTACATGTGTATGTTTGTGTACTAAATGGTCATATACACAAATATACAATAGTGGTTTGAATTTCCATGAAAATATTGTCTTTGGTGTCTTTTGTGCAAGTATCTTTTGTTGCCATGTTCTTCCCCCTTATATGCTCATTTTAGTGCCTTTATACCTTCTCTTTGTTGGCCTGGACCTTTTCTTTCCCTTGGGAAAATATTAACTGCTTCTCCCTCGCTCTGGATCAGACTCATGGGCTATCTGAAAATTTTATCCTTGGGACTGCACTCGTAGGGGCTTTGCTTTGATATATTTTCCTTTTAGTTTGAAGCTGCCGAAAGCAGCATTCTATTCCCAAATGTTTCTGAAAGTGGCACTGAAGTGATCTAATGTCTAGAACTAAAGACACGTTTAGACCAGCGACAAAATCATACTCACAAATTGCTAACAACTCTTTTGAATCAAATTTGATTTTAAGGTGGCCATGTTGTGGTTTGCTTATATACATAAAGGTATTTATATGTGTGTGTACATGCATGTGAGTGTGTGTGTAGATACAGGGATATAGGCTTGGCTGGTGTATGTAGGGCAGCAAAAAGCAATTCTACTGATCATACAGTCATCTTGTAAATGCAAAAAGAAGTTTAATAATGAGGTACATTTTTACATAATAGTATTTGCTATGTTGTCTTTCTGGTTTTTTTTCATCACTTATACCACAATTTGCTTAGCACTTATGTACATATGAATCACTTCTGGGGAACAATAGCAGTGAACAGAAAGGAGTAAAGCATTCTCCATTAAACTATTAGTAATTAGCATTATTAATATTCTTAAGTAACACTGTGATTAGATGGCCTGAAGACTGATGACATTATTTCATAATCACAGAAGATTTCCTCTCTGGAGAAGAGTATTTTACTTAGCTGTTGCTGGAAAAAAAAAGTTTCATTTGTTTTTATTGCACTTAAAACAATAAGTCTTGGGAATCTTCCTAGGAGAGACTCCCTAGAAGGATGTGAATGTTTTATCACCAGCAGTGTGGGGTTTTCAATCCATAGAGCATGCAGAGTGTTTCTTTTAACTATTGACTGGTTTTCCAGTGCAATACTTCCAAAGTATGGTAAATCTTATTATGCTATTTTCAAGACTCCAAATCAGCAAGAATGGCCATGGGCAATATATAGTGCAGGTGGTAATATGTGCTTTACCAGTTATTTCAAAATATTTGCTCTGATTTCATTATCATAACAGTACTGCCTGGTAAAGAAGACAGAGATGGTTATCCCCAACTATTTTACCCCAAATGCCGCTTTTCCTGGTGAAAAGGTAAATGGACCAAACAGAATCTCTTATGTGCTCTAAGAGAGGCATTGAAAAATGAATGTGCACAAATTGAAATAAAATTCTGCTTCTTTTGGAAATACTAATAAGGCTGTTAATGAACAAGAGATTGGAAGATGCTTTTAAAAAAATCTGTAAGTCACTTTGTTTTTGTTAAGAACATCCATCTTTTCCTAAATATGTAAAAAATGTGCCGATGCCCATGTGTTCAGATCTATCTCTTCTATAGCAAAGAAGCAGTAGCAGGCACGGAGAAAGAGCTGTAATCCCTATGAGAGGTTTAATGAGGAGTCAAATGGAACTCTGACTGTGCTGTTGCCAATGAAGTTCAATTCCGTTCTCCAGGGACCAACTCTAATGCAGTTTAGTGTGTTCAGTCCTGGCTTCCACTACTAAAATCGCCTACAAGGCTGTCAGCAGTTTTGGTAGCAGAGTTGTATTTATGGGAGTTGCTCAATGACAAATAGTTTACTTTATATAGAATGTAGGGGGAAAAAAAGCTCAAGCCATTGATCTCCAGACTATATTCCACTTGAAAAGCACAGTAATAGCCATGCAGTTGGCCATCCACATCTCACATATTACCAATTATTATAACATATGAACTGGAGATTATGTGTAATATGGTCTTAATATCAACTGACCAGGCAACATTTTGATTTTCAATTTATCTGAGCATTTATTGTAGTTTTTCTCTTAATGAACACTGGTTTCTTGCCTAAAAGACACATTGACAATTCATAAATTCTGTCTTTCAAAGTGAGAATGATTGACAGCCCTCAGGTGAATACCATGTTCCAACTGCCAAGACTTATTACTCTTGTCACACGTGAAAAATAGTGAAATTCACCACAGAAGGTCATTTTTTATTTTATATGCAGAATCTTTTCTCATTGCCCTTTTCCTTCTTAAATAGTTCCTATTAAGAGATTTTTTTTACTCTGCTCTTACATGGTTTAAAAAAAATAAAATCAGAATATTGTGTTACAGGAGATGGGTTTTATGACACAAGACCATCTACTCAAAGGAATAAGAGAGCATATATGGAAACATGAGACAGACTTTTATCATTGGGCACAACCTGCAGGCTATAGAATGAGGAATCCTAAATTAAGAAGACAGATTGTCATTTTTAGATACCATCCCTTCTTTTAGTCATATTCGAGGATTACTGTGTGTTGTTAACATTTCCTTTAATTGTCCTAGAATTAAAGGAAATATATTAAACAGACATAAGTTATGAAGTTTTATCTTATATTTTGGTTACATGGGATGTATTGGCTAATAAACTTTTATAATATTCATTTTCTGAGCATCCCAGACATTGTTATTATCTATTCACCCAATCTTCCTTTATAAGTGGGTTTCTTGACTAGTTATAATGTAAAGCATTAAAGATCTGGCATGGGACAGGTGCCTGGGTGACTCAGTCAGTTCAGCGTCCAACTCTTGATTTCGGCTCAGTTCAGGATCTCACAGTTGTGAGATCGAGCCCTGAGTTGAGCTCCGAGTCGAGCCCTGAGTCGGGCTTGGTGCTGAGTGTGAAGCCTGCTTAAGATTCTCTCTCTCCTTCTCCCTCTGCTCTCCCCACCCAAAACAAACCAACCAACCAACAAACAAACAAAGATCCTTCATGGGAAGATTCACTTTAGCTTGACAAAAAAGCATGACTAAAACTTGAATGTATTTTATAAAGCAAGACATAGTGTTTGTTAAGTGGAAACGGTGTCTACTGATCTTTGTTTCTTCTCTTCATTCTTTACTTCCTTTCAAATTAAAGATGTAATTCAATATTTACTGTGAACTATGTGTCACAAATAGTATCTATGTATGTGTCACTTAAAAAGTAGTTGCAAATATATTGTTATGGAAGATTTGGTCATAATAACTTCAGGTGCTGTCTAGAAACTATAATTGTGAAGCTGTACATTTCTACGTATGCTTGCGCGAATATTGCGAGAGGAGCAGTTTTGGAGAGGGAGTTGAATGTACAGATTCCATCTGTTTTGTTTGGCAACCTGATAATGCTTAGAAATTATATATATATATATATAATATATATATACATATATGTATTACATATATATACACACATACATATATATGTATACACACACACACACACACACACACATATATATATATATATATATATATATATATATATATGAGAGAGAGATAGATGATTCTAATGAAATCCAATCAGGGATCAATATATGTCAAGTCTATGGCCATTCTCTGTTAACTCACTGTCTCACAAAACAACAATTATTTCCAGCCTTTTCTACTCAGCTCAGTCCTCCAACCCACTGCCCTACAGATCCTTTCAGTGCGTGGCCTTCACCTTCTACCTTACAGAGAAAAAATACTGGCCAAGAAAAAGTGACAACTTTTTCTTCTTGCCTAACCATAAGCATAATCCTACATCTTTTTTGTTAAAAACAAGGGGTTCTCTCTCAATAACTATCTAAGGATAATTCTACCACCTATTTTCTAGAGCCCATTTCTTCCAGTTTTCCTTGCCTCTTATTCTCCACCTCTCCCTGTTAAGATATTCTATTCTTGGCTTCTTAACCATGTTCACGTCTTTACAATCGAAGGGAAAAAACCTTCACTGAAATAGTCATGCTGTCAGTTGCTACCTTTTCTTCCTCTTCACCTTTCACCCCCTACCACTGCCCCTTCACAGTAATATTTTCCCAAGGGTTGTGCATGCTTTCTGCCTCCATTTGTTTTCATCACCCACTTACTCTTTAAACCACTTTGGTGTAGCTTCTACTCCCATCATTTCACCAACATTTCTCTCACTAAAGTCACTGGAAATCTCTTGGGAGCATATGCTATATTGGCTTCTCTCCACTTCCTGAAACACTCTCATCTCCCTGACTTTCCATAATCCTGCACATCCCTGGTTTTTCATCAATATCAGTACGTGTTCCTTTGAAATCTCCCTGCAGGATCATTATACCCTTCTTGTCCATTTAATGTTGCAACTTTCAGTGCTTACTCCTAAACTCTTCTATTTTCCTCTGTATTCTTGCACTAACCAATATAATCTATGACCATGTCTTCAATCCTTATCTATGCATATGAGCCACAGGGTCACATAGAGCACTCTTTTGATTCAGGTGGACCCATACAGCTATCTGCATGTTTCAAACTACTTTTGAATGTTTAAAACACCCCAAGCTTAAAAAGTGTGAAACTGAACTCATATAATTACCTGAGAATTTTCTATCTCCATAGATGACACCCACACCAAGCCATCCACACAAGCTAGAAACCAAGGAGTCACCCTTGATGTCTCATTCTCCTCTCCAAAACTACCTTATCTAATTTGATTCAACGTCTTGTCCCTTTACTCCTGAAATATTTCTGATGTCAGTTCACTTCTCTCTATCCAAATCAACTTCATCTTAGTTCAAATTACCATTATCTCTTGCCTGAATTATTGTGATACTTTGCTAAATGCCAGAGTTTAACTTGGGCCTTTGTGGTCCCTTTACTTCACCTTTAAAGCACAACAGAAAAATATCTCCATCTGTAGTCAGTTAGAACCAGTTTTTGAAACTTAAATCTGATTACTCCGACTCTCTTACATAAATCCAAACAATGACTTCCAAATACTTCTAGGTTAGTGATAAATTCTTCAGCCCTGCCTGTAAGACCATCTAGCCCTTATATGCATCTCAAGTCTCTTGTCACAACTTCATTTCTTTTGCTCTCTGAACTTGTAAAATTCATGCATACCATGTTCCCTCCTGACATGGAGACATGTGCCTGTTCTCTGTGCCTGGAATGTTCTCTTCTCTTTCATCTGTTCTCTGCTCAAACTTTGCTTCCTCGGCCTAATCCCATAATCTAAAGTGTCATAGCCCATCTAGTATTTTTATTATTGATATTTTACTTTAATTTTTATGACCATTTACTTAGTGAATATTTCTTTATTAGACTGTAAACTCTGCACGCACAGGAATTATGTCAAGTATTTACTTGCCATTTTCTCCAGGGCACTTAAATCAGTTCCAGGAATAAAGTAGGTACTCAGAAACTATTGGTTGAATGAAGAAAGTATCATAATTGCCAATGATAATTATACTATCAAAAATTAAAAGATGAAATATTTATGTTAATGTTTTGGTTTAGTTGTTCAAGATGGGAACTCTATTCCAGGTTCACTTCCACTATTTTTAGGAAACAACAAATAGGGGGCAGCAAGGTAACAACAGTATTTGCACATGAATTATTCTGGAGAACCTTGTACAGCACCTGGGATTGGTGAATGATCAAGGAGAGGAACATAAAAGAGCAAATAATGTTTATATTAGAATAACAATTTTACTCAAAATTCAGGTGATCCTTCAACTTTTGAATGGATAAACAAACCATGGTCTGTATTCCCAATAAAATATTACTCAGGAAGAAAAATTAATGAACTACTGATGCATGCAATAACATGAATGAACCTCAAATGCATTGTGCTTAGTGAAAGGAAAGACTTAATGGAAAAAAAAAAGCCACACTCTGTATGATGTCATTTGTCATTTTAGAAACGATACAACCATAAAAAAAAAAAGATCACTGGTTTCCAAGAGGCAAAAGGATGGTAGGGCTGACTAAAAAGGGACACAAGGGATCTTTGGGGGGATGAAAATATCTAAAACTAGATTTTGTTGGCAGTCACATTACTTATGCATTTTTCTTTTTATTTTTTTTTCAATATATGAAATTTATTGTCAAATTGGTTTCCATACAACACCCAGTGCTCATCCCAAAAGGTGCCCTCCTCAATACCCATCACCCACCCTCTCCTCCCTCCCACCCCCCATCAACCCTTAGTTTGTTCTCAGTTCTCAACAGTCTCTTATGCTTTGGCTCTCTCCCACTCTAACCTCTTTTTTTTTTTTTCCTTTCCCTCCCTCATGGGTTTCTGTTAAGTTTCTCAGGATCCACATAAG